>NC_085841.1:368415414-368742914 GCF_035594765.1 Anolis carolinensis
AGGCAGAGCAGAAGTTCTCCCCCATTTACATCACAGGTGCAAGCCTCCAGGGAAAAATATTCAGGTGTCCAAGATGGCAAAATGGAGGCGCACCTGGGCCACTAAATGGGGACTTGGGGTTGCCAGGAGAAAAGCTGGAAAGGGATCCTGTGGCTTCAGGGCTGCGCGGAGGAGAGGATTTCTGCAAGAGTGGCTTTCCAGACAACAGCATCCGGGGCATCGCCTGCAAAACATCCCTCTCCTGGGTGCAAAATATGAAAACATCCAAAATCCACAGAGGAGAGGGGCTTTTATTGAGGCCAAACCATGAATGCCAAAAAAAAAAAATGTGTCATGCAAGCTTCCAAAGCTCCACTGATTTCTTCAACAGGTAAAGGGTTAAAAGAAAATGAAAAAGCAAAGTGGGAGCCACAGTCGTCCCTTACGTCAGCGTGCAACAAGAGCTCAGATCCTCCTTTGCCAAGGAAATATGCAGAGTTGTGCAATTGGAGACATACAGCAAATACATGAAATGTGAGTCCTTGCGCAACGGCTGCACATCCTCAACCTTGGGCCGAGTACAAAAGAGAGATCCACAGAGGAAGTTGTGAGTATGTGAGAGCCACAAGATCCCACCTCGGGTGCGTGATTCCAGGAGTGCTAAATGGGGCAGAGCTTTTGGGGAAGGGTGAGTAAGTGGCTCTCCCCCCCCCCCCCCGTTCCCTCCATTAACCATTGAGCCCAGTTGCACTCAGAGGGGAAGCACTCAGCTCCAGGGAGAGTTCTTTGAAGCACAGTAAATCATACTTTCCTACAATTTAATATAGAACGTTTCTTGTTTAAATCCCAAGCCCTGCTTCTTCTTCAAAAACAGCGCGGTCCGCTGTGTATAAGCCCGTCTTCTGCTGTGCTCTTCTGCTGAGAAAATGGAAACCGTTTTTCAAAGATCGATATGAAAGTCGACCACTTAAGCGCAGAGAAGAGGGGGGGAAACTCTCAAGAAAACAGTTTTTGCCAATAACCATCAGCCGAGCATCTTCCTGGTGATAGAGGATGGGCAGAGAAGGCAGGAGAGCCCCAGGCCTGCTGCTCAGTGGGGAGGGCATCTCTCCCGGCCTCCCTCCCCAATGGGACCTCGCTCCACATACTCAGCCGTGGCTCCTGTGCCCACTTCTCTCTCTCAGCCTTCTCGCCTCCAAGCCAAACGGTCCCAGCTCCTTCAGGCATTCCTCAGAGGGCTTGGTTTCCAAACCTTAGCGCATTTTGGTGCTCCTCCTCGGGACCCCTTCCATCTTGTCCATCTCCATAGTTTGGATTGATTGGCCCAGACCCAGACATAATATTGTTTCAGCTGTGAGAGAGGGATACTGTTGGATGTCATCCTGGACTGCACAAGTCTGGAGTAGTTAGGTAGAGGATATGATTAGACTGAGGGAACCCTCTCTGTATTCCCATGCATGTCCAGATAGGCCTTTGCTGTTTTCCCTCTCTTGCTTTCCTGTTTACCTTCACTTCCTCACCTTGTTGTTGTAGTAATGTGATCCTTTAGGGATGAGGCAACTTCCTCTAGCTATTGGAATGTTAATTGCCCCAAGGCTTTGACCATTTGGTCAGCCATCTCTCTTCCTCCTTTGTTTTCAACCTGAGAAGGTCACATTTTGCCCTCTCTCCTGGCAAAATGTAGCTATTTAGATATTTTGTTATTTTTACCTTCTTACCTTCCTTAGTAGCTAGCCTAGTAAGCTAGTTAGCTCCAAGAACCTTTTCTATCTACAATGGATTTCTTTTTACCTCAATAAATGATTTTGAACTTTCAAGGAGACTTTACAATCCTTTGCCATCCTGAGGAACAAAGCTCACCACACATAAGTTTCTGCTGCTTATGAAATGTGGTTCTGCCACTCTGCTGTATTTTTGAGGAATCACCCCAAAAGAGAGTTATTTTTGAGTCTAACCGCTCAATAGATTCCCAGCAGATACTGGCTTCCCTCAGTCTGGACACTCTGCTCCCTTTGATGCATCCTCGGGTCACCTTGACCATGAGGGAAAGGCCATTGCCAGTGGACAGCCTTGGCCTGGGGCTGCTGGTTTGGCTGCCCTTTCCCTTTTTGAGGATTCTCTTCTCTGCAAACTTGCGTCTGGATTTTGGGACAGAAGAAGAAGAAGAAGAAGCGCAGCCCTTCATGCCTCAGCTCCTGCTCTGCCACCAGGACGTTCCCCTTCCTTCCTCCCCGTCGGCTCCTTTCAGCTGCTCTCTTTTACCCTCAATGTAAAGGCAAATGGTTGACTTGCTCCATTTCCTCAATTTATGTATAAGGTTATTTTCTGTGCTGACTTGTAGCAATTATCCCATAAATTGCACTTGGCAGGACTGGATCATAATTATATGCATGCCGTTATTTGAGGGCACGTGCCAAAACAGGATCATTCACCCAAAACAGAAAAGGCAGAGAGAGGGGGGAGGGGAGGGGAGGGGAGGGGAGGGAAAAGGACGGGCCCAGCCAGCAAAGCAGCCATTCGACAGCCTCTGCTCAGGCACAGCCAAGGCATTCAGGAGCCAGGCTGGCAGTTCAAGATGGTGCCTGCCTAAGAAAACACTTGAAGTTGGGTTACTGTAAGTTTATTGGGCTGCATGGCCCTGTTCCAGCAGCATTCTCTCCTGACATTTGTCCTGCATCTGTAGTTAGTGGCATATTCAGAGGTTTCCTCATTGACAGTGAGGAAAGTTGAGTGTATGTATGTATAGATAGATTAGATAGATAGATAGATAGATAGATAGATAGATAGATAGATAGATAGATAGATAGATAGATAGATAGATAGATAGATAGATAGATAGATATCTGTGAAATAATGTCCAGGGTGGGAGAAATAACTTGTCTATTTAAAGCCAGTGTGAATGTTGCAATAGGAAGCTTGAATGGCATTGAGGGGCCATGAAGCTGCAAAGTCAGTGAGAGCATCTACATGGAGGTAGCCTGGGCTATGTTGATACTTGATTGATTCCTGTCTGGAGTCATCCTGTTGTTGTGTGGTGTTCCTTATTTACTGTCTTGATTCTGGTGTTCTTTTAATCCTTGTAGCCAGATTGTGTTCATTTTCATTGTTTCCTCCTTTCTGTTGACATTGTCCACGTGCTTCTTGTGAATTTCAATGGCATCTCTGTGTAGTTTGATATGGTGGTTGTGACAGTGGGCCAGCATTTCCATGTTCTTCAATACTATGCTGTGTCCAGGCTGGTTCATCAGGTGCTCTGCTATGGCTGACTTCTCTGGTTGAGTGAGTCTGCTGTGCCTTTTGTGTTCCTTGATTCATGTCTGGGCATTGTTGCGCTTGGTGTAGACTTTTCCACAGCTGCACTGTATGCGACAGACTCCTGCAGAGGTGAGAGAATCCCTCTTGTCCTTTGCTGAATGTAACATCTGTTGGATTTTCTTAGTGGGTCTGTAGGTTGTGTTTCTTCATCAGCCTTCCTATGCAGTCAGTGATTCCCTTGATGTCTGGTAAGAACTCTTTTCCTCTGGGTGGGTCTTTGTCTTGACTCTCATGGCTTGTTCTTGGCCTTGCAGCTCTTCTGATGTCTGTGGTGGAGTCTCCATTGGCCTGGAGAGCGCAGCTGAGGAGGTTCCACTCACCTTGGAGGAGGTGAGCTTCACAGATCTGGCTTGCACCGTCTGCCAGGGCTTTGATTGTGCTTCTTTTTTGACCTGGGTGATGGTTGGAGTTTTGATGTAGGCATCTATCGGTAAATAGCTGCAACTATCAGGAAGTTCCAGCGATGGATATTTCTTGTCCTGCAGCTTCATTGCCCCATTGTGTCCTAGCCTCTAAAGCAGCAGAAACCAAGCTTTCTCCCTCCTCAATGGGCCATCCATTCAGTTGGGCCAACCCAGCTCTCCTGTCCCTTCCACCTTTCCTGGAGGCATTCTGGAGGAAGAGCCTTCCCTTTGGCTCCCCATGGAAGAGAGCGGGGTGGGGTGGGGGGCATCAAACTACCATTTTCCCACCTTCTCTTCTCAAGCCAACCCCTCCCAGTTGTTCCTCAGAAGGCTTGCTCTCCAGATCCTTGCCAGTAGGCAGCTGTGGTGCCCAGGACTGGACAAAGGATCCCTCCTGGGCAAGCGGACGCCTTGACTCACTGCGCAATGATGGGTTCAATCCCCTTTTGCATCCCGATCTCCTCGGCTGATCCAGAACACAGCAGTGAGGGGGGGAGGGGGGCTCCTTGCTGGAGGACGGCCACGGCAGCCGTGTTTTATGAGCTTATGACATTTGAGTGGTGCCAAATCGCTCCTGAAAGGCCTGTTTGCAAGCAATCGTTTCCAGGACTCAACTGCCGTTTCTGCTTCGAGGTTCGGAATGAGTTGACACAAACTTTTGTGCTTCTCGTGCCGCCAATGGGTCACCTTCCAACGCTTCCGTGGATGATGGAGGGATAGGTCCCAAGGCAGCCCTCTCCCATTTTAATTGTCTCGTGACTCCTTTGAAGCCGTGCCACAATTGTCAACATGGGACATACATCCGCTGTATATAGACTACATAGAAGTTCTACGGGAGGCCATTTGTCCAAAATGTTTGGCTAAGAGGAAGCAATAAAGGCTGTTGGTACTTAGAATAAAGGGCTATGAGCATGATTGATATAACAATGAACCATTCAGATGTTTTCCCTTCCATTTTTTAGGAGGGAGTCTCTTCACGCCAGACCTTTTATAAGGATGGTACAGTTGCCGTTGGGCAGTACTGACAAAAATGCGTAACCTGTTGCTGTTGTTTGTTAACAAATAAAGTTTTTTTTCGTGTCAGGAGCAACTTGAGTTGCTTCTGGAGTGAGAGAATTGGCCGTCTGCAAGGACGCTGCCCACGGGATGCCCGGATGTTTTTGATGTTTTTACCATCCTTGTGGGAGGCTTCTCTCATGTCCCCGCATGGAGCTGGAGCTGACAGAAGGAGCTCATCCGCACTCGCCCCGGGTGGGATTCAAACCTGGCAGCCTTCAGGTCAGCAACCCAACTTTCAAGTCACGAGGCTTTAATCCACTACACCACTGGGGGCTCCATAAAGTATTTTCAACCAGACAGTGAGACAATTCTTCAAAACTAATAAAAGAGATTTTATAAAATGATACATTGATGGTACCTGAACCCAGGAAAAAATGCTTAGGTTGCATAAAGATGTTTCAAATATGTGTTGGAAGTGTGATCAACATGTCAGGATATATTAATAATAATAGTAATATTCCTCACAACCTATGAGGATGCCTGCCATAGATGTGAGCGAAACGTCAGGATAGAATACTTCTGGAACATAGCCAGACAGCCCAGAAAACACATAACAACCTAATAATAATAATAATAATAATAATAATAATAATAATAATAATAATGGTCCCAGTAGTGATGGGCACACTGGGTGCCATGCCAAAAGATCTCAGCCGGCATTTGGAAACAATAGACATTGACAAAATTACAATCTGCCAACTGCAAAAGGCCACCCTGCTGGGATCTGCAGCATCATCCGAAAATACATCGCACAGTCCTAGACACTTGGGAAGTGTCTGACTTGTGATTTTGTGATACGAAATCCAGCATATCTATCTTGTTTGCTGTGTCATACAATGTTGTTGTGTCAACAACAACAACAGCAACATATTTTATTTATATTCTGCTTTATCTCCCGGAGGGGACTCAGAGCAGATTACAGGTACATCCATGGCAAACATTCAATGCCATGATACAGTTGACAACAAAGACAGACGGTACATAAGCAGAGGCAAGGCTTCCCTCTTTTTCATCTCCGGCATCTGGAGTCTGTGCTCGACTCAGCCATGGGGAGGTGCTGTTGTTCCGTTTTCCATGCCAAGGAGCCTGTTGCCCATGAACGCCTTCCTGATCGAATTCCCAGCATGTATTCAGAGGTGCCTTTTTACCTCCCCATCAAAGTTAGCATTGCTGTTTTCAAATTGCTAGGTATACGGAAGCTGGGGCTGATGGTAGGAGCTTGCCCCGACCCACGGCTTCAACTGCCAACCTTCCAGTTGGCAAGGTTTTCTGTATCTGGCAGTTTAACCTGCTGTGCTAGCCACAACCCCCCCCCCCACACACACACACACACGGCCATCTGTCAGGAGTGCTTTGGTTGTGCTTTTCCTACCTGGCAGAAGAGGGATGGACTGGGTCTCTTCCAAGTCTGGGATTCTATTATTCTACAATTTCTGCTTTTTTACTATGTTTTTTAATTTCTCAATAAAAATTAGTTTTCAAATACCAATGTCCCTTATGTAGCAATGGAATTTATGCTGTGGGATGTGAAACCGACATCCCCACAAAAACAATTAACTGGGGGGAGGTATCATTCTACCTCAAAGTTGAGTGGGTGGGTGCAGGATTTGGCCCCTCTTGGGGCTCTGTGTTGGATTTGATGGATTTGATGTACATCCCACCTTATTTTCTTATTTCTACTCTCCTTAGTCAAGTTTCTTGAGTGTCAGAGACTCCATTTTTCAGATGGGAAGTGCGTAAGGTAATAAAAGGTAAAGGTTTCCCCTGACGTTAAGTCCAGTCGTGTCCGACTCCAGGGCTTGGTGCTCATCTCCATTTCTAAGCTGAAGAGCTGGCATTGTCCGTAGACGTCTCCTAGGTCATGTGGCTGCTGGCATGACTGCATGGAGCATTGTACCTTCCCGTCAGAGCAGTACCTATTGATCTACTCACATTGCATGTTTTCCAACTGCTAGGTTGGCAGAAGCTGGGGCTAAATATGGGAGCTCACCCTGACCCACAGATTCGAACCCGAGACCTTCTGGTCAGCAAGTTCAGCAGCACAATGGTTTAACCTGCTGTGCCACCACGGCCCCTGCATAAGGGAATAAGGTGAGGGATTCCTTCCATCCCTGCCTCCCTCCCACATGGCCCTCGAAAGGCCAAGGCGAAGAAGACCCTTGGAAGGTGGGCAGAGGGCTGCTGGGCAGAAGCCAAGACCAAGATTAATGCGAAACCTCACTGGGAATGACACCACCTCTCCTTGGAACATGTAGATGTTGGCAAGTTAATGAAGAGATGGAGGACGGAGAGGGCTGTCAAGACGGAAGGCCGATAATAGAGGAAAAGTCTCTCCAGGGCTCTGCCTGCTGCCCACACAACGGAGGCCCTGCGCCAAGGATAACACTATGTAACAAAATTTCAAAAATGTCCTGTTCCTGGATCAAAAGAGTTATTTGCTGTCTAACTGTGTGGTTCTTATTTTGAAAGTCACTGTTCTACTCCAGAAACTTCATTTTTGTAGCTGCCATGAACAGGATTGAATTGGTTGGACCTCAACGAGGAGATATTCATTGAAAAGCTAAAGCAAAATGTGCCTTAGCAGGATGTCCCGCCCATAAAGACAAAGTCTTTGTAGTTTAATCAACCTCTTCCATGTTCATATGGCAGAATCAATTAGGCAGGTTCTAAAGAAGACGGGATGTAAAGATCCAAGACCGCCTTTCAAAGAACTCTCCAGGGTCCTGAACTTGCTTCCAAAGTCATTTAAGCACTTTGGAGCACTCCTTGAACATGGAGCTTGGATTTGGTCATTCTTGGGAGGCACAGATTACCACTGTGGGTGTTAGGTGAAAAGTCACTGACCAGGTGAAAAGTTACTGACCAGTGACAGAGCACCGGCCACCACCTGCACCTCCACCTGTGGAGGGATACCAGGTCCATTGCAAGTTGGAGAGTCTAGGCCTGAGCCCTCAACTCTCTGTCCTTTCAATCCTATAATCCTAGAAGTGGAAGAGACCCCAAGGGCCACCCAGTCCAGCCCTCCTTCTTCCAGGCAGTAAAACACCATTCAATCCCTCCAAACTGATGCCCATCCACCCTCTGCTCAAAAACATTTAGAGAAGGAGACTCCATCAGATTCTAAAGACACATCTGACCATCGGGAAGTTCTTCCTCATGCTGAGGTGGAATCTCTTATCCTGCAACTTGAATCCATGGCTCAGTGGTGTGCTAGACTCCAGAGCAGCAGAAGAAAGCCAGGTTGCTCCCCTCTTCAATGTGACATCCTTTCAGATATTTAAACTTGGCTCCTGTGTCCCTCTCAATCTTATCTTCTCTAAGCTAACCCTCACCAGCTCCCTCAGGGCTTCCAGACCTTGGACCATCTTGGTCTCCCTTCTCTGCACCCATTCCATCATGACCATCTCCTCTTTGAATTGCTTTGCCCAGAACTGGACACAGGGCTATTATTTCAGGTGAGAAGGTCAGGCCCAAGCAGAAGAGACTGAAACTAGGACTTCCCTCGATCTCGAGACTAGACTCCTCTGAACGCAGCCTAGAATTGCATTGACCTTTTCACATTGTTAGCTCATGTCAGCTTGTGGCCTACTAGCTTGTATGCAAGTATATCATATCAAGGGCCTTACTGAAATGGAGGCATGCTACATCCACAGCCATCCCTCCATCTAGCAAGATTGCAACTCCATCAAAAAAGAGTTAAGTTTCCTGGTCTGTTTTAAGCCAGAGGTGGATGAGCCCCGACTTTCTGTCCTCTCCCCAATGTCTTCATTCCCTCTGTTCTTTATCAGAACCTTATTATGGATCCCATTGTGTCTGCGTATCCTCCTTCGGCGTAATGCCAGGCCCCCCCCCCATCCCAGAAGCCCCTTTCCACCTGGGGTCTCCTCCATCTGCCCGTGAAGAGCCTTCCTTGTCCAAGACGGCTTTGCGAGAGGAGGCTTTCCTTCTGGGGTCATGCTACCTTTGTCCTACGTCTTTAAACCAAAGCTTTGCACGGTTATAATTCTTTAGACAGCTTAATACTACTTTGACCATAATTCCTTCAACGTTACTTAGCTACAGGTTTTTACCTGTAAGTCTCCTTAATATTGTAAGCTGCCTCAAAGCTGGACAAAGTAGAAGAAGAGAAGCCACTCCTTTGGGAGAGGAGACAGAAGTGGCGGACAGCTAGAAAGACAAATCAAGGAGTCTGACGTCAAATGGCATCTTCCCAGAAGCCAAGGCGATGGCACTGAGGCTGTTGCATGTTGTGGAAACACAGGGCTCCCAGGAAAAGACAAATATGGAGCCAAGGCAAGGCATGGTCTTGCAGAATTGCATCCTGGGACCAAAATGAAGCCTCAGTCAAGAACTTAAAAGGAGACCATGTCTTGAAAAGCCTTCTGCAGAAGATCCTCAAATCAAAAGAAAGAATATCCAGTGTAAACCAGAACCATCCAAGCCATAGAATGCCTTGATTCTTTTACTGTGAAAGTTGGAGAAAGAAGGAAGCTGCAAGAAGAGAATAGCCTTGCCTGGAATCCTTAAAGCCAGAGGAAGGCTGTGTGGAGGCCATGGGTTGAGGCTGCCATACTTTGGATAAATCATAGAAGAGAGATTCGGTTTCACACTTCTTCAGTGTCTGCCCCAAAACCCTGTGATTTCTCCCCTGGGCCTCTGCCCTCTTCCTTCTCTTCTGCAAAGGAGACCCTCCTGTTCATCCAGGCTTTGTCTGTTCTCTGTCCCTTGCAGAAAGCCCTTCAGCTGGGCTGGGAAGTCGTTCTTAACATCATCATTGCCATCGTGCTTCCACACTTTCTAAACTGTGGCAAACCAATGCTTGTGATGTAAATGTTTATTTGTCTGCCTGTTGTGAGATGCCTCGTTTCAACTGCATGCCGTCCTGGCCTGTCTTAACTGACTTATCTTGGTTGCAAAAGGCACCAAACCCAATGGAGAGCCTGGGCAGAGTTTCAGATTGGGGGAGAGCAGATTGAAATCTGTTTTTAAAAGTTATACATCCCAGAGCAGCGCTCCCATGGCCCAGTCTGTGGCTGCTGCACCGGTTGTTCTGCCCATGCATTGCGCTTCAAGGAAGGCAGCAAATCAATGCATCCTCCTGCAGCAGCAGCAGCAGCAGAGCCCTGACCTTAGATCGCATGAGCAGGCCTCTCCCTGGATCCCCAAAGGGAAGAGACTTGCCGGAGGCTGAAAGGGTTGAATCACCCCATCACTTCCACTGCCTCCCTTTGCTTGTGGTGAGGAAAAGAGGCCTTCGTCCCTGGGTTTGCTCTCCCTCCCCCCCCCCCCCCCCCCCAGGCATTTCTGGAAAAAGTGCAAAGCTACAACTATTAGGAATGTGCCCCCGTTCTGCAAAGCAGGAGGTCAAGCGTGCCTCAGTTTTCCTGACTCCAAAAACAAACAAGATTGGCAGGATCAAGTTGCAAATGTTAAAATGTTTCCCAATGCCTTTGCATTAACATCTGCAGGGGAGGGAGCCTGCATTCTCACTAGCTAAAGAAACAATCAGGTCAAGTCTTCATTCTTAACTCAACACCTTTTCATGGAGGACGAAAACAAGGCTGGAGATTAGAAGAGGCGCAGAGAGAGAAATTGGGAGGAGAAGGAACCTGGGATGGAGGGGACTTTATATGGCCAAAGGGACATGGTCTACTTGCAAAGGATTTATGAACAGAAGAACAAATTAGGGGGGGGGGCAGAGAAATTAACAGAAGGATTTGCAAGAAATTCTGTTTTACCTCAAACCCTGATTGGTCTCAGAAGGAGGGGAGGAGAAGGCTGGGCTTCCCAACACCAGCAATGATCCCTCTGCTCCCTCTGCACCGAAGGAATCCCAGGTTGAGCATGGCGGATTTGCTCCCTAAAGGAAGCCTCTCGGGACCCCTGTTCAGGCAGAATGATCCTGGGCAGATGGCAAGACACAGAAAGGCATTCTTTGGTTGAGGGACACATCGCTGCTGCCTACTTCTGAGGGGCAGTGTTGCCTGTGGGTCGCGTGCCCTGCTTCTGCCCTGCTTTGCGCTCCTGAGGACTCAGCCTCTTCTTTCCACGAAGGGAGCCCTGGAACAAGGAATGCAGGACACTCAAGGCACAAGCAGGGGCCCCTGGGCATCTCCAGGTGGATCAAATGCATGGAGGAGTTTGAGATATAGAATATTAGAGATGGAAGGGATTCCAAGGGCCATCCAGCTCAACCTCATTCTGCCATACAGGAATATACAACTGAACCACTCCTGAAAGATGCCCATCCCACCTCTGCTTCAAGACCTCTAGGCAGCTCCTTCCAAGACTGTGCAGCTCTGATACCATGAAAGTCTTCCTGATGTTTCAGTGGAATCCCTTGTTTTTCAGTGTGAACCCATTGCCTTTGAGTCTGGTGACGGCCCCTTCCTTCTTTGGAGGCTTTCAAGAAGATGCTGATGGCCCTCTGTTGGGAGTGCCTTGACAGTGTCTTCCTGTCTGGCAGAAAGAAGAGGGCTAGACTGGATGTCCCTTGGGGTCTCCTGGTTCTCTGGTTCATTGCTCCGTCGTGTCCTGGTCTCCGGAGCAGCAGAACGGCCGCTGTCTCCCTCTTCCCCAGGACACCCCACCCCAGGGTGGCTCTCCTCTCAGCCCTCTTCTCTCCTAATTAAACATCCTCAACCCCTTCTGTCATTCTTCATAACATTCCTGAACAATGGGACCATGGCAAGGACTCCAAGGCCCATCTGCCTGGTGTGTGTCCCATGAGGCTGCTATCCAGCAAAGGCCACTCTACCCCGCCCCTTGACTGGCTGCTCCAGGAGCCTTTTCCAGGGGAAGGAAGTGCGGCTGAACCTTTGTTCTTAATGTTAGACTGTAGATGCTTTTTGAGTCACTGCCGCTTTTAATAAGACAGCTCATTTAATTATCCTTTCACTTTTTCATTATAGAGAGCTTTTTTAAAAAGTGCGGTTTGGCTTTAATCTTGGATCCCAGGCCAGAAGGCAGAAAGGAAAGCTGTTGTTGTTGTTGTTGTTCCTCCTCCTCCTTGGCTCAGCCTTTCATATCTCCAGATCAATGGCTTTGCAGGACGGTGGAAATGTCAAGGAGAGGGAGGCTTGTGTCACGCGCTGCCGTCCAAATCCTTGCTGCAAATTGGCTCATGCACAGGGCAGGCACATCTCCGCATGTGCGCTTGCCATCCCCCGCTTTTCTCCGAGCCATGCCCAGACAAGGCAAGCCTATGGTGCGCCTTCATCCCTAGGGGATCCTCAGTCCTTTTCCCAGGAACAACGCTCCCGTGCTTCTTTGGGGGCCTTGGGTTTGGGGCCCACCTCGAGCAAAAGAGCCACAGTATGCAGGAAAAGCGCCATCCGGGCCCCCTGACAGATGGCCATCCAGCCTCCGCTTAAAAGCCTCCAAAGAAGGAGCTTCCAACACACTCTGATGGGTTTCATCCATGAACTGAACAAGTCTTTGTTTCATCAGGTTTCTAGTCCTCAATGAGTAGCTAGGCTAGAGACAGGGCCAAACTCAGGGATTCCTTTCCTTACACTCCAATGCATGTTTCCTAAAGGTCTTTGGTCTTGGTACTGGCCACTGTCTCCTCCCACCTTTGATGACCTAATAATGGAATTCTGTGAGGGAACTTCCTTTGAAGTTTAAACAACCCTGGGAAGGGTTGTTGTATGTCTTTTGGGCTGTGTGGCCATTTTCCAGAAGTATTCTCTCCTGACGTTTCGCCCACATCTATGGCAGGCATCCTCAGAGGTTGTGAGGTATGGATAAACTAAGTAAGGAAAGTAAAGAATATATATCTGTGTAGAGTCCAGGGTGTGGCTAGAGTCCTTTGTCACTGGGAAGCCAGCATTAATGTTTCAGTTAATCACCCTAATTAGCATTGGAAAGGTTTTGTTTCTTGCCTAGGGGCATCCTTTGTTCAGTCATTAGCTGTCCTCTGCCCTCAGAGTGTTGGTTCCCATCTACTGTTTTGATTTTGGAGTTTTGTAATACTGGTAGCCAGATTGTGTTCATTTTCATGGTTTCTTCCTTTCTGTTGAAGTTGTCCACATGCTTGTGGATTTCAATGGCTTCTCTGTGTAGTCTGACATGATAGTTGTTAGAGTGGTCAAGCATTTCTGTGTTCTCAATATACTGTTTCCGGGTTGGTTCATCAAGTGCTCTGCTATGGCTGATTTCTCTGGTTGAATTAGTCTGCAGTGCCTTTCATGTTCTTTGACTCTTGTTTGGGCAATGCTGCGTTTGGTGGTCCCTATGTATACTAATCTGGCTACCAGTATTACAAAACTCTAAAATCAGCCTTCAGGTCAGCAGCCCAACCTTCAAGTCACAAGGCTTTAACCCACTACTCCACCTGGGGCTCCAACTATATTATATGAGGTGTTAAAATTTCTGTGTGCTTGAGTTATATGTATTTTGAGTTTGTATTGTCCTACATTCAAACGGCATTGAATGGGAAGGGGAGAGTAGCTTTCAGGCAATGAGGGTTGACTTTTTGCTTGCTGGGGGATTAATAAAAAAGATTAAACTGTGATGCCAAAAAGCAGGATTGGAGCCGGGATTGGCTCCCGCTTGCTTTTGTGGCAAGCTGATTTTTGTACAGAAAGTGGGGGGGGGGGGGATCCTGTTACATGCTCCCAAATTGCTGAAAGAAACGAAAGAAATGAAGGAAACGGGAGAAACAAAAATCATACACAACTCTAATTGTGCTCTGAGTCCCTCAGTGAGGGAGAGAGGGCGGCATATAAAACAAAGTCAATAAATCATAGAATCCTAGAGTTGGAAGAGACCTGGTGGGCCACCCAGTCCAACCCCATTCTGCCAAGAAGCAGGAAAATCTCATTCAAATCACCCCCGACAGATGGCCACCCAGCCTCTGCTTCAAAGCCTTCAAAGAAGGAACCTTCACTGGACTCCCAAGGCAGAGAGTTCCACTGCTGAACAGCTCTCTCTCACACAATGAGGAAGTTCCACAAACTAGTAAAATGTGGGCTAGACAAAACTACGGTTAGGTGGATCTGTAATTGGCTAAGCGAACGAACCCAAAGGGTGCTCACCAATGCGTCATCTTCATCATGGAAAGAAGTGACAAGTGGAGTGCCGCAGGGCTCCGTCCTGGGCCCGGTTCTGTTCAACATCTTTATTAACGACTTAGACGAAGGGTTAGAAGGCACGATCATCAAGTTTGCAGACGACACCAAACTGGGAGGGATAGCTAACACTCCAGAAGTCAATAAATCATAGAATCCTAGAGTTGGAAGAGACCTGGTGGGCCACCCAGTCCAACCCCATTCTGCCAAGAAGCAGGAAAATCTCATTCAAATCACCCCCGACAGATGGCCACCCAGCCTCTGCTTCAAAGCCTTCAAAGAAGGAACCTTCACTGGACTCCCAAGGCAGAGAGTTCCACTGCTGAACAGCTCTCTCTCACACAATGAGGAAGTTCCACAAACTAGTAAAATGTGGGCTAGACAAAACTACGGTTAGGTGGATCTGTAATTGGCTAAGCGAACGAACCCAAAGGGTGCTCACCAATGTGTCATCTTCATCATGGAAAGAAGTGACAAGTGGAGTGCCATCAGCAGGGCTCCGTCCTGGGCCCGGTTCTGTTCAACATCTTTATTAACGACTTAGACGAAGGGTTAGAAGGCACAATCATCAAGTTTGCAGACGACACCAAACTGGGAGGGATAGCTAACACTCCAGAAGTCAATAAATCATAGAATCCTAGAGTTGGAAGAGACCTCGTGGGCCACCCAGTCCAACCCCATTCTGCCAAGAAGCAGGAAAATTGCATTCAAAGCACCCCTGACAGATGGCCATCCAGCCTCTGCTTCAAAGCCTCCAAAGAAGGAGCCTCCACCACACTCCACACACAGAGTTCCTAATAAATAAACATGGCTATTGTGTCATGACCCAACCTTCCCTTCTCCAAGCCAAGCATGCCTTCTCCCTACACGGTGGCCCTTCCTTGGGCTCTTGCCCACATCCACACCTTCCGGACACAAGGTTATGTGTAGCTAGCAAATGGTGGATTTAGTGAAGGTCATTCTAGATGTCAAGTAAGAAAGTGCCCTGCCTTGCAAGGCGGTTGCTACTTCTGTGGCTGAGAAGGCTTGGGAATAGTGCCATTAAATTCCAAACACAATGGCTTGCAAAGGCACAAGCAAAACAGGTTGCGTTTCCCTCTCATTCGGAAATGGAGGGCCCTTCCACACAGCCATATAACCAGAGCTGGCCCTAGGTAATTTTCAAGTGTAGGTGAACAGAATTTTGGCACCCCTCCCCAAACCAATCACTGAAAAATAAAAGCGTTGGATAAGCAAAAATGTTGGATAATAAGGAGGGATTAAGGGAAAGCCTATTAAACATCAAATTACATTAAGATTTTACAAACTAAGCACCAAAACATCATGTTTTATAAGAAATCAACAGAAAAAGCAATCTCGACTGCGCCTCCATATGTTTTGCGCCACAGGCGACTGCCTAATTCGCCTCATTGTTGGACCGCCTCTGCATATAACCCAGAAGATCAAGGCAGAAAATCCACAATATCTGCTTTGAAGGGGTTATTTGAGTCCACACTACTATATATTCTAGTTCAAAGCAGATACTGCTTTATTCAGTTGTGTGGAAGGGGCCTGAGAGAGAAGCCTTGGCTCAAGGGCTGTCCCCAGATGGAGGCAAAATGAGGCGCTCCTTCCCACTTGGTGTGCGTCATCTACGCTGCACAATGAATGAAGTTTGACACCATTTGACTGCAATGGCCCAATGCTATGGACTTCGTGGGTTGTTGTTCTGTGAGGCACCAGCGCCCTTTGGCAGAGATGGCTACAGACCTCATAAAACTACGACTCCCATTGTTTTCCTATCCTGGGTCAATCAGTTCCTCCTCCCATCCCCACAAATGTCCCCCAACTCCATTGCTTTTAACTGTGTCCCAGATTTTCTCATTTAAAATAAATTGATGGAAGCTCATCCCACCAGGTCAGGAAAAATGTCTGTTGTTTTAAAATAATGAAAATGTGGGGAGAAACCACAAATCCAAGTCTGTTGGCCTGTTCCCGCTCTCCTTTTCGTTCCGTGCGAGTGGCATTCCTGCTCCCTGGGCACCTGCAAAACGCGCACCGAAAACCAAGAGCCGCAGTGAGTTGTGCTAAATCCAGCTAATATCTAACCTATTTTTGGAGGAGAGGATGCTGACACAAACACTTTCCAGAGTACACTCCGAACTCCGGATTCAGGGAGGGGCGAGAGCGAGCACATGAAGGAAGGAACAGAGAGAGAGAGAGAGCAAGGCACCCTTCAAAGGGATGCCCAAGACGAAGAGTGACTTCCACATACACAAGTGCCTGGCCCCATAAGCCAACCCAGGCAGACACGCTCTCACAAAGGGGACATTTCCTTCCCTTTTACCCTGGAAAACCCAACCATCACCTTCCAAATTCAGGTCGGAATTGACTTTGGGTTTCTCGGTATTGAGAAAAGAAACACTGAGAGGGAGGGAGGGAGGGATGTTGGATTCAGGAAGCACTGATTTGGTTCACAAAGCAGGCTGTCTCAGCAGGAAGCGCAGCTGGAGACACCCGGCGCAGAACCCATGGGCAGCAGGGTCGATTCTGGATTGGGCTTCGGCATCCCACCGGATCCCCTGCGGTCTCAGGAACAGCTCTGGTGCATTTCAGAAGCCCTTGCCTTCAATGTAAGGAAAAGCATGATGGTCCCCGGCTCTTCTCTAGCTTGGATTTGTTGCTGATTAAAGTGAAAAATATGGATTTTAAGACATATATTGTATGCACATTAGAAGCAGTGAAATGTAGAAAAATCAGACTCTCTCTGTGTTAGATTTTAGGGATGCACAAGCTGACAGGACAAGCTGGGAGAAGGGGGGCCTGTTTTCTATACATTCCAGTGTGAATTGGTTCCTAGTACAGCTTGACAGGCCAAGAGTGGCCTCTTGATGGATCTCTCTTGGGATCTTTTTAGAGTGCTTAGATAGAAAAATGCTGATTGTGCATATTTATGCCCATGTATGTAAACATGTGAAGTGGCGTACTGATGACAAGATGTATGTAGAAGCATGTTCTTTGTCTGAAAATGCATAAAAGGCAAGTCAACACCTTGATCGGGGCTCTGGTTTTTCTTTCGGAAGAGATTCCACTTCCAGAGTCTTCAGATGAATAAAATACAATCCTTTCCAGCCTCAACAAAAGGATCTCTCTTGGCATTATCTCTCCCGTCATCTACAACAAAAGGAGGCCTCAAAATACATGCACACACACACACACACACACACTATTGGTGTCTATTAGGATTGGGCATTTGGGGTAAACCTTGGCCCATTTTGTGTCTCGGCTTTTGTTGATGCAGCATAGAACTGCATTTCCTTGAAGCTTTGGCAGAGCCCCAGGAGGCCCCAGTCCTGCTCTTCGTGGGGTGCCGCTACTACAGCCATGGCAGTTTGCAAAGAAGTAGCCATGTCAGCACAAAAAGGAGGGAAGGAAGGAGGGAGGACATGTGGAAGAGAGCAAGAGAGGAGTGTGGCCACAGCACCAGTAAGACTGACTGGTTTGCTTTTTCACCTGATACAAACCCATTTCTTCCAATGCAGAACCAGGTGGCATTAAGGCCCTGGGTGTAATTGTATTTCCACAGAGATAGGGTGGGATGTCACAGGTCCCAGAAAGATGCAACCCAAGAAGCACATTTGTATCCAGGATAGCCTAGTCATGCCCAACTCTGGGGGTTGATGCTCATCTCCATTTCTAAGCCAAAGAGCTGGCATTATCCATAGACAGACACCTCCAAGGTCATGTGGCCACTGGCAGGACTGCATGGAACGCCCTTGCCTTCCCACCAGAGCAGTACCTATTGATCTACTCACATTTGCATGTTTTTGAACTGCTAGGTTGGCAGAAGCTGAACCTAACAGCGGGAGCTCACCTCACTCCCCAGATTTGAACTGCCAACCTTTTGTTCAGCAAATTCAGCAGCTCAGCAGTTTAACCCACTGTGCCACCAGGGGCTCCATATCAAGGATACCCGTGCAAAAATAAACCCCAGTGGGCATTAATGGTGCTGCAACCACATTTCTTTTCCCCCGTCTCTTTCTCCTTTTTCTGAAGCCACAATCGAGACTCCTTGGCTGATGGCAGAGGGACATTTTGCCCCTTTTCTGTGGGATGAAGCCACACGGGAGCCGGTCCCAGGTTGGCCTCTCTCTTGGCCAAGTCCACACGTTGGAGGCAATTCCAGGTCACTGTGGGCAACCAGCGGCAGCTGGATGTCTGTGGTAGGAGGGTGAGTGGCGCTTGAGCCATAACGACCGGAGCAGGCATTGGTGTGTTACTGGGCAGAATAATCACACACTTAAAAGGCAAATACCAGGGATCAGCTTGGCTCCATTTTAATTAAAGAGGGAACGAAAGTTGGATTTATTCAGCCCCTCCTCTGCTTTTGAGTCAATTATTACTCTTTTCTAAAATAGTCAGAAAGAAGTGCTAATACTACAGATGGGAAGGGACTGTCCCTTGAACACCTTGCAGAAGGAAGAGAGCAGGGTGCCACCCTGCACAAGGTGGTTGGGGGGGGGGGGCGTGGATTTGGCGTGCCTTGGGTTGGATAGTGAAATGGAAAGCTACTTCTCCAATGCGAGGAACAACTGGACACCTCACCTGATGGCCGGCCAAATGCATAAAGGGAAGGAGCGCAGGCCAAATGCCTGTCCGAATGCACAGCAGCACTCTCACGGCCGTGAGCTGGGCAAAGAGGCTGCACTGTTTGGTGAAAATGCCCCGGGGTCACCAGGTGGGTTTCCATAGCCATGGAAGCATTCAGGCCAAGGTCAGGGGCCAAGATCCAATCACTGTCTTCTGACTCTGTCCGATTGGCCAGATTTCTTCCAGGAAGGTTGACCACTACAGCCTTATAATGAGGGTGAGGGTGCCTTCAGACATAAATTAAACCTGCTTCGGAGCCGTGGCGGTGCAATGGGTTCAACTGATGGCCTGAAGGTTGGCAGTTTGAATCCACAAGATGGGGTGAGCTCCCCTCTGTCAGCTCCAGCTGACAGTGATTTGGCCTAATGGGGACCCATGCCCCATTTCAGAGAAGCCCTGGCCCACAAACATCTAACTCAGTTTGCATGGGCAAACTTCAGCCCTCCAGGTGTTTTGGACTTCAACTCCCACAACAGAAAAAATGTCTGTTTTCCCCACCGGCTCTTCTCCTCCTCCTTCCCATGAGTCTTCTCTCAACCTTCCAAGATTCATCTTCTCATCTGACAATGGCCTTCTGATAATAACGCTTAGTTTCTTTCTTCAAGCCACTGGTGTGTTTCCCTCTTAAATCCAGATCTCTCGCTGCTTAATCTGCTGAACGCACACGCTAACAAAAGGAACAAGTGAGGGAAGAGGAAAGCCTGCCAATGGAAGCCTTGTTTATTTATTTGTGCATCGTGTGTATAAATGCCCACTCTGTGCAATGTTGGGCCCTCCCCGTTGGCATCCAGAACAGCAGCAACCCCACCCAACCAGGGAGTGAGGCTGAAGCCTATTAAAACGATGATGGATGGTTGCCATCCCCACTGTCTGTCTGAACCGTCCACCGTCTGGATGCTGCTACAGAAAGGCCCCTGCTGCAGGAGGACCCCAAGGAAATGCTATAAGGAGATCTTGGGTTTGATGAAATGGGTTTCCTTCTTATTAAATGGCTTGAAGGCTTTTCTCCATAGCACTTGGGGAAGAAAAGTAGAAGAAAAGCCCCCAAGCCAGTTAGTGAGAAGGAAAGGGAAATGATCTTGTGCGGAAGCAGCAGAACCCAGCATGATCCATGCAAGCATTGTCCTCTCAGGGTCCCAAATCTGCTGCAATGGAAGACAGAGGCTCTTGTGGGACCTGGAAGAACCATAGAACCATGAAATCATGGAGCTGGAAGAGACCTCGTGGGCCATCCAGTCCAACCCCATTCGGCCAAGAAGCAGGACAATCGCATTCATCAAGGGACCACGATGCCCCATCCTTCTTCTCCCTTCCCTGCTCCATGGCAAGAGCCCCAGAAGCTATGATGATGACCATCACTTGTCACCTCCCTCCCTCCCTCCTTCCCTTCGTCATGCACTCTTTTCCCCAAATCAAAACTGAGAATGAAGGCAGCATGCAAATATTAACATAAGTTGAATGAAAAGCACAAAATTATGCAGATGCAAAGGTTCAGTGGCCTGATCTTGCACAATGGACCCTCTCCAAAACTGCCTAGAGTCCAATTATTGTATATGAGAAGTCATATGAGAAGTCATGAGAAGAGTCAATTTATCTTCCAAGAGAAGAAAAAAAGATTCTTTTTACTGTGAATGTAACAGTCTTATGGCTTTATTTGTGTTTATATAACTACCTAGCTTTGGATTCATATCGATGCATTGAACTAAATATATGCTCAATAACATGCAAAACTTTTGTATTACTGTAACCGTGGATACTTGTCTTTGTAGTTCCAAGGAACCCATTTTCCTTTGTAGAGAAATCCTAGGCAGAGCAGCTCTCTAGGAATGTCTGGGTCCAGCAATGTGATTGGGATCTGACTGGCTTAAAATGCAATGAAAATCACACAGAATTAAAACCATTTCAAACCACAAAGCCAGTGCGGTTTGAAGGGAAGGGACAGATCTCAGGGATCACCAGCTCAAAAAGGGGTGAAGAGAGATGTCCAGATCATAAAGCTTACCCATGTACTAATTAAACATTCTCTCCTAGAGAGAGAAAGTGAAGGCATGATGATGATGATGATGATGATGATGATGATGATGATGATGATGATGATTATTATTATTATTATTATTATTATTATTATCTTTCCCTGATATTTTCACTCTGAGAAGTATTTCCCTTCTTTGAGATCTGGAGATGGGAAGCAAATGCCAAGAGCTCTGACAACTTTAACACTAGGTATGGGCAAAGTTTGTGCCAGCTCTCCCTCTTTCTCCCTCTTTCTCTCTCTTTCTCTCTCCCTCCCTCATTTCTTTCTTTCCTTCTCTCTCTCTCTCTCTCTCTCTCTCTCTCTCTCTCTCTCTCTCTCTCTCTCTCTCTCTCTCTCTCTCTCTCTTTCTCCTGGGCCTCTTCTATCACATGAAAGTGCCTCTGCCCTGTGCCATATTTTCCAGGAGACAAGGGCTTCCTTGTCAGAGGTTCTTTATGGTGCAAAACAAGGAAGGGAGACAAGGGAACCTGATTTAAACAGCGAGTGGCATTCCACCTGCACAGAGCAATCGTCAATCATGGCAGGAAGCGGAGCCCTTGGCCAAGCAGAGCCAAAGGGTGGCTGGGATTGCAAACACCATGAACTGGTCCCAGTTACTTTTTGCTGTGGAAAGAGGCACCAGAATTGGGGGAGGGGGGGCAGAGGGGGACCCTGGGAAACATCTGCCACCAGAGAAGGTTGCAAAGCATCTGGAGACTATAAGCCAAAATGAGCTTCCGCTGGCACCTTTCGTGGGATCAAAACTTTGCAAAACTACAACGCCCACGATCCCATACAGAAAATGTTGTCAAGCCACAGTCATTCAACATTGTCCAATCACTTTCACTATGCGATCATGAGAGTTGGGGTTTTGCAAAGTTTGTATCCTTCTCTGCCAACTGGTGCCTCTGCAAACTACATCACCCAGGATCCCATGGCATGGAGCCAGGGCAGTTCAACTGGTGTGAAGCTGCGTTCATTCTACAAGGTAGATGCGCCTCCAGTTTCATCCCAGTCGGAAGGGAGCCTGGACAAGAACCAAGGGGGAAAGCACTGCCAATCCTTTGCTCCCTGACTGTCATCAGACCAGGTGGAGAAGGGAGATGCATTGATAAGAGCCAGGAGCCCTGTTGACAAGTGCTACATTCGCACTAAAAAAAGGAAGAACTTGCATATATTCCCAAAAGGGGTTGTTTGTTTTAATTATGTTAATTCTGCTCCGAAGCTTAAATGCATGCTCAGCAGCTGCACTAGCAACTTGTTGTGATGCAGCTGGAAAACCCCTCCTCCTGCCAGGAGGCTCCTGACGATTCCCTCCCTTCTTCTCATCCTTGGGTTTGGGAGAAAAGGAAACAGAAGCGTGGCTCCATTTGCCCCCTGCCCACCCTCTGACAGAAGAATGGGGCTTAATAGGCACACAAAGACATGGAAGAAGGGAAGGGAAGGGTTTGGCTGGAATCCTGTTCAGTATCATGTCAAGGTTTTCCTTTTCTTCATCCATGTGTTTCTCCTCCTTCTATTTCATATCCCTCTCTACTTCTCCTTCCTTTTTCTTTCTACTTCTTACCTTCTTCTTCCTTCCTCCTTTCCCCTCTTCTTCCTCCTCCTCTTCCTCCTCCTAATCTTCTCCTCTTTCCTCTTCATTGTCTTCCTCCTCCTCCTCCTCTTTCACCTCCTCTCCTTCCTTCAATTTATTTATTTATTTTATTTACAGCATTTATATTCCGCCCTTCTCACCCTGAAGGGGACTCATGGCAGATCACATTACACATATAGGCAAACATTCAATGCCTTTTAACATAGAACAAAGACAAGACAAACATAGGCTTCGAGCAGGCCTCGAATTCATGACCTCCTGGTCAGAGTGATTCATTGCAGTGATTCATTGCAGCTGCTCTCCAGCCTGCGCCACAGCCCGAGACTAACATTCCTCTTCTTTCCTCTTCACTGTCTTCCTCCTCCTCTTCTCCTTCTTTCACCTCCTCTCCATCCTCCTCTTTGTTAGTGTTTTTGTTGTTATAGTGTGAAATGTTCAATCAATTGTTGCTGTCGGATTGTGTGTATGTGTTCTGGCAAGCATTCCAGCAGTGCAGGAGTTAATTACAGCCAGCCCTGATTGATTGCCTGGAGGGCCTATGGGTCAAGACTTCTGTTTCAGCTACATGGACGGAACGTCATAAACTGTGGAATGCAAGGAGGTGCTTGCTTGCATTGATAATGAACTTGTCAAGCTGAGAGGATGCACCATGTTTTGTCCTTGCCGAGGAAACATGTGTCCAGAGAGTGATGGTATTTAGTGTTGTAAATAACTTGTAAATAAAGCCTTTAGAACTGCTGGAATCAGCAGATAATTTATGACTGAGCTGTTGTTTGTCGGTGCCACTTTCACCACTGCCTAAGTAGTCTGGCTGATGAGAAGAAGGTGAGACCTGACTCATCAATGGGTCAGGGTGATGATTCCCTGACACTCTTTCCCCTTCATTGTCCTCTTCCTCCTCCTCCTCCTCCTCCTCCTCTTCCACCTCCTCTTCTTCCTTCTTCATTGTCTTCCTCCTGCTTCTTTTCTTCTTCCTCTTCCTCCTCTCCTTCCTCCTAACTTTCCTCTTCTTTGCCCTTCATTGTCTTCTTCCTCCTTTTTCCCCTTCCTCCTCCTCTTCCTCTTCTTCCTCCCGCATTATCCCAAAACTGGTCTTCCTGCTTTTGTGGAGGGCTGACCCTCCTTGCTGGAGATAACCCTCCTTTGGATAAACAACCTTTGTGTCCTCCCAAGAAGTGTCCTTGAGGCCAAACAAGCATAATTCTATCATTTAGCTGCCTTTTCAAATTAAATTCATCATTCCCTAGGTTGCTTTGCCTCTAAATGCTCTTTCATCTATGCCATTTTTGCCATTTTATAACAGGCTTTTGTTTTCTTAAGAAGGAGGTGTGCTTTGCTCCAGGATCTCTTCTGGGTGCTTTAGGGGCCGAGGACGGCTATGGGATGTCCCTTTGCAAAACCTGTCATCCTCAACCTCAAGATCCTGCCATGAGGAGAAGAAGAAGAGGAGGAGAAACATAAAGCCACCTTGGGTGCTGGGCACCAGGGTCTGTAGCCCAATGTCCAACCCCAAAGGCATCCGTGTGCATCCATGCTCAAGGGCACTGCAGGCAAACCTCTGCTTCCACAACCTAAAGCTGACCCAAATGCCCAGCTGCTTATTTAAGAGGAACCTGCTCAAAGGAAGCAGAGCCCCAGTTCCTTCAAAGACGTCAGTTGCGTGCCTTTCTCTGTGAAGTTCACTTGTGACCACATCCTCAATCCGTTCACATCAGTGTTTTGGGAAGTTTCCTGAACTGTGTTACAGAGTTACAGAGACAGAGTTTGCTCCATTGAGAAGGCAATAATAATTCACCCTGTCAGGTAAGGCAAAACTCCTGGAACAAAAGGCCAGGCAACCCTCTGTTGCACTTCAAACAGAGGATGGAAGAGATAATGAGGCCACCACAGCTGATCAATGGGGGGGGGGGGGAGCAATTAGCCCAGACCAGGCCATTCTCTTGCTGCAGACACCCTGATGCACAAGCATTGGAGACTCTCATAGAAATTGGAAGAGACCTGATGGGCCATCCAGTCCAACCCTATTCTGCCAAGAAGCAGGAAACCCACATTCAAAGCATGCTCAATAGATGGCCATCCAGCCTCTGTTTTAAAGCTTCCAAAGAAGGAGCTTCCACCACAGTCCGCGGCAGAAAGTTCCTCTGCTGAACAGTTCTCACAGTGAGGAAGTTATTTCTAATGTTCAGGTGGAATCTCCTTTCCTGTCGTTTGAAGCCATTGTTCCATTGTGTCTTAGTCTCCAGGGCAGCAGAAAGAAAACAAGCTTGCTCCCTCCTCCCTATGACTAGTCATAATGCTCGCTATGTATTTGCTGAATGTTATTTTTCTGTTATTGTTTTAATTATATATGCTGTCATCATATTGTTTTATCTGTTGATTGGGCTTGGTCCGCATGTGAGCCACTCTCAGTCCCCTTGGGGAGATAGTGGGTTTCTGATGTATATTGTAAGCCGCCCTGAGTCCCCTGATGGGTGAGAAGGGCGGGATAGAAATGATGTAATAAATAAATAATAAATAATAATAAATTATATATAAAGTATTATTGGGCTAGTCCACACCTTCCAATGTTTTCAGTCCAAACTAAAAACTTGGCTCTTTGACCAAGCTTTTCAATAGGTCTAGAGCCTAAAAGGTTTACATTTGTAAACTCGGTGGTTTTTTCACTGAAAGCCCTTTATAGGACTGGTTGGTTACTATTGATTTTATGCCCATGATTATCGTGGCATTTTATCGATGTTTATTTTAGGGTTGATTGATTTTATTGTGGTATTGTTTTATGTATTGATGATGTAAATCTTGTTTTTCCTTTGGTAGCGATGTATTTGTATTTATTGCACCGTGTGTATTGTTACATTAGGAGTGCTCTGTAAGCCGCCCAAGTCCCTTTTGGGAGATGGTGGCAGGGGAGAAATAAAATGCATTATTTTATTATCTTGATTGTTCTTGTTCCCCTACCACATCATTGATTCCATGCGAGGTGGAGTCACGGCAGCATATCTTTGCATTTTGATTCCTCCCACCCAGAAGAGAGCTTTGGCAACTGCAAGATGTAATGTGCTTCCATTCGCTCTTTTGGGTGGGAGATATAAAAAAGTGGAATATTCCAAAAGGGTTTCTTCTTGTGATGTGGCCTCTATTGAAACACTTCATCATTCTTTGTTTGTTTATTTATTTTTATTTATTTACAGCATTTATATTCCGCCCTTCTCACCCCGAAGGGGACTCAGGGCGCATCACACATAAAGGCAAACATTCAATGCCATGACATAGAACAGACACAGAGACAAGACGCAGGCACCGGGCTGGCCTCGAACTCGAACCACCCGAGACTTACTTGCCTTTCGGAAAGCCTGCAAAACCTTGCTCTTCTGACAAGCTTTCAATGGGTGAAAAACTCGGGGCTATGTCTGTTTTTATCGTTGCTTTTATTGTTGATTTTATTGTTTTTATTGTTATTTTAAAGCCAAGTGTATTGTTTTAATCTATTTTTGTAAACCGCTCTGAGCCAAACTGGGAGTAGCGGTATATAAGTGTAATAAATAAATAAATGAAGAAATAAAATGACCTCTTGGTCAGAGTGATTTGTTGATTTGTTGCAGCCGGCTTGCTTTCCAGCCTGCGCCACAACCCGGTCCATGTTTGTTTGCCCCAAACATGATAATAACTGGGTTATTCTTATTATCATTATAATAACAACAACAGCAATGCCCACCACACCCAGCTGTGCAGCTCAAAATGTTGGTGCCTGGCTCAAGGGCGGCTCCGGCATCTTCTTGATCCTTTTTGGAGACTGGCGTCACTCACTTCTATCTGATCCTGCTGCAAGCCAAGGCTGCAAAATTGCTCCAGTCTGAACTAGTTTTAACGATTTTCTATCTTTTCAATGTGTATTTAATTTTTTTTTCAATACTCTACATAGTTTAATTCCATTTTAATGTTCCTTTTTTATATGTTTCTTTAGTTGTATTGTTCTTTTTTAAATTGGAAATTGCATTGAGTTCCAATTTTGAAAGAAAGATGGGATACAACTAAATACGACAATAACCATAATGCTGGCTGGAATTCTCTATCACGGTCTATGTTGCAGAACGTTATGCCTCCTTAGACACGCAGCAGAAACACTAAGAAATCCTGTTTCTGAATTGCAACAATGTGTAATGGGACATGGGCAAGACATTGGGCTCTACCAAAAGGCGTTGGTGCCCCTTTTCTCGTGCCCTGGTGCACAACGTGACCCAAGAGCATTGGTTCCCTTGTGGATAGCTTCCGTTGTGCATTGGTGGCATTGCGTATTCATCACTTTGCAAGCTCCGTTCAGTACTAAAGTCAAAGGAGTCTTTGACTGGATATGGGCATTATGTACATTTCTGTTCTTATTCCTGTAGAACCACACAATCTTGGTATCCTAACGTTGGAAGAGAACCCAGGCAGAAAGGTACAATATGATCCCTCCTGACAGATGGCCATCAAGATTCTGCTTTAAAACCTCCAGAAAAGGAGGACCTCAAAGGTTTTTCTCCACAGAATGATCCTCCTTCCATGGTTCAAGACAAAGAACACTAGGAGAAAATAGATCCATGTTCTCACTATTCAGGAGGTCCAGTTTTTCAAAAAGGAAATGGGGGGACCTCATTCCATTCTTGACCTAGAAGTCCATGTTCCTGCCATGCCGGATTCCCCCAGTGGAAGTGAATTAAGCCTCATGGGTTCTGTGGTCCTTCAAGCACTCTGGGTTGGGCCCAGGATGCCTTCCCGGGTGAAGGGCCCCCATGCATGTCCAAGGGAGGCTCTGCCCAATTCTGGGGGTCCGGAAGGGGACTTGGGGGCTGCTGTGGGGAAGGGAAGCCGAGGAAGCCACTTCCACCTCCTGCAGAGCCTGGCCCGTTGCCTGGGGAGCCGATCCGGTTGCCCTTTGCGTTTGCCACCCAGCTCCTTGACATTCGGCTAATAGCGTGTGCTATTCTGGGAGACTGTTGACAAAACAGGGCTTGTCAGAAATGACTCATATGAACTTACAATTAGGAGATAATTGGGTGCTAAGTACGTGCAACATTTACAAATATTGGGTAGGATTTCATTTGCAGCAAACCAGAAAACAAATAAATCCAGAGTGAGTGACCTGTAGCAAAAGAGATATTGTGTGTGTGTAAAAGAGAAAGGGTTGCATAGGCCTCTGGGTTCCTTCCAGCTTTCTATACATTGCTTTGAGCTGTTTGATGAGCAAGAGGGGCCTGGAAAAGATAAGAGACTCGAGGAAGGATAGTTGGAGCGTGGAGGAGGAGGAGGAGGAGGAGAGCCGAGCAGAGGAAGGAGCTGCTGGGCAGGTTCATCCTGGTCCAGATGGAGACGTGACCTGGTTGCCCCTTTTGAACACCTCAAGGCAGACCATGGAGAGGAGGAGGGAGGTTCCTCTCTGCTGGGTCTCATGATCTGAAGCTACAGAAGGTTTTGACTGAATGTCAGCAGCCTCTTCAGTGGAGCCAATTGCCTTGGAGGTCTCTTCCTCTGAACAGCTCCAGAAAGAAGTCGGGGAGAGTCCTGCTGCTGCTGATGCTCTCACTGGAGATCACGCAATGATGAGTTGGACTCCATCATCATCATCATCATCATCATCATCATCATCATCATCATCACCATCATCATCATTATTATTATGTCCCCTTTATGAGTCTTTTTGTTGACACAGCCTCCCCTTTGCTCTCCTGAAGCATCCCGTTGCCACAAACCATGACTCAACTCAACTGCATCCTGCAAAGGAGCGGATGAAACAAGAGCCTGGCCCTCACTCCTTGACGGGTCTGGAGGACACTTCCAAGCAACCTTCCTGACTGGTGTTAAGCCCAGGCAAGCCACACAGAGAAGCAAAAGGGAGGGAGGGAAATATTCAGGACACCAGCATCTGCAGCTTTTTTGCAAGACAAAGCAGGTTTAGATATGGTTTGGAAGGAGTAGTCCTGGGGAGTTGTACAATGCCCACTCATGCAATGTGCTTCAGAATGAATGCAGTTTGGCACCTCCTGAACTGCCATGGTCCTGTGCTATGGAATCCTGGGAGTTGTAGTTTGATGAGACACCATCACTCCTCAGCAGATAAGGCTAAAGACCTTGTAGAACTGCAACTCCCAGGATTCCAGAGCAATGAGTCATGGCCATTAAAAGGGTGTCCAACTGCATTATTTCTGTAGTGTAGATGCACTCATGGTTTCACACGGGCAATGTGCATTGAACTGCGAGAAGGGCTGCCGTCTTACAGAAGACAGATGGAGAGGCTTCTTCATGCTCCATTGATGAGGACCCCAATCCTAAGGGAAGCCAACGAGAGGGAAAAGGCCTCTGACTAAATGTTGGGAAGGGTCACCCCAATGGGAAGAGATGCTCAGAGGAATGGTGCTGCACCCATACATCTTGGGAGAGAGCTTGGAGATCCACCTCTCTGGAGGTTCGACTAGATGGCCCTTGGGAGCCCCTCAGGCTCTGGAAACATATTCAACAAGGGAGCTGAGTTGGCCAAGCAGCAAAATGCAACACAATCCAAAATCCATAAAACTGTAATACAAACCAAAATGCAAGACAAGATCTAAAATCCACAAAACAGGAGCCAACCAAAATGCAGGAAGTGCATCCTTCCAGCTTTTGAAGCTCCACGGGCTTCTTCACCGAGCTAAAAATGCAAAATATGTAACTGCAGTGAAAAATTGGAGCCAGCAGCACACATTTTGAATCAGATGTTGTTACTGCTGAGGGTCTGGAGGGGTCTCCGTGGCGACAAAAGCCAACCCAGAGACAGGACAGTAAGAGTCACACTCCATTAACAGCAGTAAAGTAACTTCTCTGGGGATCCTGCGGCCTGACAAAGAACAGTGACAGACCGGATCCCACGAGAAGTTACTTTATTGCTGCTAATGGAGTGTGAATTTTACTGTCCTTTCCCTGGGTCTCTGCACTGAATTCCAAGAGGTCTGGCGGCTGCGGCTTCGGAAAAGACTTTGAGGGTCTTCGCAGGTAGATTCTTCACCACCAAACGCACCGCCTGAATCTCAAGCAGCACGAAAGGCCAGCAGGCTCTTCCGGCAGGCCTATCCAGATGAATTTAAATCATGAATGATAAATCAAGAACTTTAAATTATGTACTGCTTGCATTAATGTGTGCTGATCGCATATGCTCTTTCAAAGTGATGTTTTACCTGGTTTATGTGTCATGCTTTCCAAACTGCCGGTAGACGCTGTGTTTTAATATGTTGTGCCTTGATCCAAAGGGGAAGCAAGTAAGAAATTATTGTTGTGTCTCTTTCCTGGTCTTGGCTGGGTTCCTATCACAGTATAAAGCCCCAGGTGGATGTGCAGCCATGTGCAACAGGAAGACCATGTGCTGAACGGCAACATCGCACAACTGAAGGCCCATCTAAATGTCCACATGCCATATATACTCACTCGAGTATAAGCCAGATTTTCAGCCCTTTTTAGGGCTGAAAAGTCCCCTTCAGCTTATACTCAAGTGAGGGTCCTGGCCGGCTTATATTCGGGTCAGCTTATTCTTGAGTATATAGGCACGGTGTCATTCCATTTAATAGAGTAAATGAAAGGAACCCTTGCCAGGGAAAAGCCTTTGGCTGCCACTTGGGGTGGGCTCTTTTCCTCCGTGCCGCTCCTCCCTCTTTTATCTTTCTTTCTGCTCTGTCTGTCTGTCCATCCTCTGAAGTGGTCAGGGTGTCCGGCCAGGGAGCCCTTCATGGGATGCCCTTCATGAAGACCTGCAAGAGATTTATAGCACCATCGGGACGGGGTGGTGCTAAGTGTTTCCCTCACTTAGATTTTTGATGAGCTTTATATTCACTGTAATTGAGTTCACGCCATGGTAATGTATTATAATTGTTGTTATAATTCCTCATTTGAATTGCTCTGAGCTCCACGCCTTGCAGACAATGCAGAACATGAGTCAATGGACTTTGCTGGTGGAGTTCTTTGGAGGTCTGAATCGCAGGATCCATTGGCACTGTAGGATTGATGCAATTCGACTCAAGGGATTTGTAGTTTGGTGAGGTCCCAGCACTCTTTGGTAGGGAAAGCTAAAGGCCAAGGCAGGTAAAGTGATGTTAAATACTGCATTGGTTCTACAGTGTAAATCAGGGCTGGGCAAACTTGGGCCCCTCTCCCTCCCTCCAGGTGTTTTGGACTCCAACTCCCACCATTCCTCACAGCCTCAGACCCTTTCCTTTTCCCCCTCAGCCGCTTAAGCCTGGAGGGAAGGCCAACGTTTGCCCATGCCTGGTGTAGATGCACGGAAGATCTTCTGCCTTCTCTGCCAAAGCGGGCTGGGTGTGCACCAAACTACAGCTCCCAGGATTCCATAGCCTTCCGACACAGCAGTTAAAGCAAAGTCAAACGGCATCCATTCTACACTGCACCCTCAGTCTGCTGTAGAATTATCCATGGAAAATGGCAGAGCATATGACAAGGCAGATCACAACATTCCCACCTGCGGCCAATTTTCTTTGTCAGGAACAAAACACTGCTAAAACAAGGCCATCTACTCTGTATAGGTGAAATTGCTGCGTTGCTTATATTTCAAGCACATCTAAATGAAGAATTCCCCGATATTATACAGGTGCTGCACAGCTTTGACCCTCAGGAAGTTCCTCCTAATATTTAGGTGGAATCTCTTTTCCTGCCATTTGAATTCATGGCTCCATTGTGTCCTTGTGTCATAGATCAGCCTGACATTGATGGGTTCACTGATGTTTTAGAGAGGATTGTGGGATTGCCTATGGCGCAAAGCGATGAAGATTTCGGTCAAGGGAAGGATGCTTCTGTCAGTGAGAAGGTTGACTGGGAAAGTGCAGGCCTTCAAGGTCAGGCAGAACAGCCTGACATTAGATAAGGAGGAACCCAGTGGAGAATTAAGTGATACAGAAGGCTCCCAGGAAAAAGCACCTGGAGATACGGAAATCAACACAGACCTTCATTTACAGATCAGAGCAGACAATAGGCATCGCAGGGCAGAGCAGTGGCATGGGAAAGCAGGGCAGAGATTTCAAGGGAGACAGAATGCTTTCATGAGTAGCTTTTAATTGGCAAGGGATTTACTTTCAAGTTAGTTCAGGCAAATGTAGCGTATGGAGTAGGAAGCTAGGCCTGAGTTCCTGGTTCATGTTTCAAGTCAAGCCTTTTGGTTTTGGAATTCAAGTATCTTGGAAGTTTCTTTGTTCCTGTTTTATATTCATGGTCAAGTTTTACTAATGATACCTTTTTCTTATGGATGTTAGCTGTTTCCAATAGGGGTGTAAAATTCCATTAAACCCCGTGCCGTTTTTGATAACCCCTCCAGACCCGAGGAATCCCCAGCATCTTGCTGCTGAACCCCAGCATGGTTATGGCTGTCTGAAAGAGCCAAATCAGCCGGTACAGCCAGAACCCATTAAGAAGAACAGATCTGTGCACAGCCCTATTTTCCAGACCTTTGACCCTTTAGGTCGCCCTTCTCTTGAAGCCTTCTATCTTCTCCATCTCCTGCTTGAATTGCCTTGCCCAGAACTGGACCCAATACACCAGGGGAGGCCTGTCTACGGCTTCTCTTAGGTTGCCAGGCGTTGGGGCCTCAAATGTCAGGTGTTGGGACCTTGGCCCCACACCTTCAAAAAGGGAGGAGGAGGAGGAGGAAGGGTTTGTCCTTGCTCCTTCAGTCACAAAGGAAAATAGAGAGATGACTTCTGCCGCGTTCTGCACGCACCATATCCATTACCCTCCATTTGGAAGGAAACATGACTCCATGCCTTTTCTATAAACAAGCAAATCTCGCTTTATGGCTTATTGGAACACCCATTCCTTTGCAGCAGACCCTGTTATTCTTCTTAATGCGCAGTTTTTCCTAGCGCACCTTGGCTCCCCTCCCTGTTTTCGCCGTGCGCCGCTCCAGCCCCGGAGCCATTGCACAGAGCTCCTGCTCAACGGCCTCATCTCACATTCCCGTAATGGCTCTCTCTCTGCCTCTGCCTTGACCTATTCTGGGAATCAAATCACAGGTTATCAAGAGCAAGGAGAGGACGCTGCAACGACCGCCATGAATCACGGAGGCCTCCAGAAATGATTCCGTCTAGTATTATCTTTACAAATGAAGATGGCTGGCTGGGGCTACACAAGCATGTATTTCTCCTTTTCACCTTCTCTTGTGTTTGGGATTTGGGAAAATGCTTGTAGGCTGGGTCCCACCCCCCTGGATCTTCCTCTTCACCTCCAAGGGTCATCCAGTCCAACCCCCCTTCCTTCTGCTACACAGGAAGACACCATCAAAACTCTCCCAATGGTCATCCAGCCATAGATATGATTGAGAAAGACATGATAGATGATGATGATAGATAGATAGATAGATAGATAGATAGATAGATAGATAGATAGATCGATGATAGATATTTCTATGACACAAATAATAGAATTCTAGACCCCAAGGGCCATCCAGTCCAATTGAAGGCAAAGTCTGAAGACTCCCTACAGTTGGTCATCTGTTTAAAGACCTTCAGAGAAGGATGGAGACTCCAGGACACTCCCCGGGCAGCCTATATTATACTGGACCTGGAAGGGACCCTCAAGGGCCATCCAGTCCAACTCCTTTATGCCAGACAGGGAAAGCACAACACAAGACCTCCCAACAGATGGCCATCCAGCCTTTGCTTGAAAGCCTCCAGAGAGCAGGTTCCAGAACAACATATTCCACTGTAGGATAGCTTCTTCTGCTAGGAGTTTCTTCCTAACGTTTAGTCAGAATCTCTTCTCCTGCCATTTGAATCCATTGGTACAGTGTATCCTAATCTCCAAAGCAGCAGCAAACAAGCCTGCTTCCTCTTCCTTGTGACATCCTTTCAAAAATTGAAACATAATAACAACAACAATAATAATAACAACAGCAACTACCACCACCACCACTACTACTACTACTTCATTTTTGACCTGCCCTTTCTCCTTTTGGGGACTCAGGGTGGCTTCCAGAAAATAAAATAAAGTAAAATAGGAAACATTCATAGCTCTCATGGCTCTTCTTTTCCAGGCTAAACATCCACAGCTCTTTAAGTCATTCCTCAGAAGGATTATTCATGGTCTCCAGACCTTTGACCCTTTTGGTGGCCCTTCTCTAGACCCCTTGCATCTTGTCCGTGTCCTTCTTGAATTGCTTTGCCCAGAAATGGACACAGGATAATTTCAGATGAGAAATGACCAAAGCATCGTAGAGAAGGGCACCATGACCTCAGAGGTTGATTTGCCTTGGTCTGGATCCCCAAAGTGCTTTGGAGACACAGTGAAGCAATGGATATGCATGGCAGGAAAAGAGATTCCATCTGAACATTAGGAAAAACTTCCCGGCATTAGGATCTCTTTGGAGTCTCTGGAGGTCTTTAAGAAGAAGCTGGATGTCCATCTGTCAGGAGGCCTGGCTTGTGTCTTTCTGCAGCATGAAAAGAGGGTTGGACTGGGTGACCTTTGGGGTCCCTTCTAACTCTAGGATTCTACGATTCCAGCAATGGAAGGGGGTCTCCCTTTTTCCTGCTGCTGTTCTGGGACCAGTGATGCCCCCAATCCTTCCCTCGTCTGTTTGCTGTGCAAGAACTGAGAGCCTTTCCTGGCCATCTTGAGCATTGTTAAACTCTCCCATCTTCCCAGATAAGGAGCCGGAGTCTTTTCTTGGCGCATCGGGGAAGGGAGGGAAGAGGGAGAAAGCAGACTCTAGTGCAGCAAAGTGCATCAAGTCAAACACACCTGGCTCAGATGCTCATTTACTTTGAAATTGCTCCTTGAGAGGAGGAAAAGGGGGAACGCGTTGGAGTTTGATTGGAATCAGGAGAGAAGGGCTTTGCAGGCAGAGCGAACAAGAGACCGGGAAGGACACGCAGCAAGCGCCGGATGAATGGGGCCAAGAGGATCCACAGACAGCCCTTCAGCCCGGAGTAAACATCCCACGGCAGAGTGATGCCATGCAGGCCCCACACGCAAGGCCAGGATAGCGCAAGGCATGTGGTCCAATGATCTAAGCACGTGGCTGGCAATACAATGTGCAATTGCAATGTGCAAAGGTGATGCAGCTGTATAGTTTATCTATTTATTTATTATTTACAGTATATATATTCCACCCTTCTCACCCCGAAGGGGACTCAGGGTGGATCACAATGCATGGTAAACATTCGATGCCATTAGACATACAACATATATAGACAGACACAACGAGACAATTTAACATTCCAGCTTCTGTCTTCATGAGGATATGCTCGATTCCACACACAGAGGGAGCTGCCGATTCACCGTCCACTTGTGACACCAAGTCCTTGATGGAGTACTTCCTCATTCTTCCGCAAGCTTCTGGAAGGTTTTATGGCATTGTAAATTAGTTAAGCAGTCACGCCGGCCACATGACCTTGGAGGTGTCTACAGACAACGCCAGCTCTTTGGCTTAGAAATGGAGATGAGCACCAACCCCCAGAATAGGACACGACTGGACTTAACGTCAGGGAAACCTTTACTAAATTAGTTAAATTAGCCTCCCTGCATAAAGTGGTACCTAAATTTCCTACTTGATAGGTGCAACTATATTTCGACTGCATAGGTCAACAGCAAGCTAGATTATTGTCAGTAGCTTACTACGACCTGGGCTGGCTTGAACTCATATGATTTATTGCAGCCGGCTACTAACCAGTTACGCCAGAGCCCGGTCCTAGACCAGGCATGGGCAAATTTTGGACCCTCCAGGTATTTTGGACTTCAACTCCCACCATTCCTGGCCTCAGGCCCTTTCCTTTTTCCCCTCGGCCACGTAAGCATAAAAAATACACATCTTCCACCATGCCATCCCTGGTTTAATATAGGGAGACTTTGACATGCTTCTAAGAGTTTTCAACTAATGTTTTTTCAGCAGTTTGCATTTAATGCATTTGTAAATGTGTCATTGAGACTGTTCTAGCTGGAATCTTTTAATTTAGGGTTTGTGATGTGCTGGATCCATTACTGGAAAAAATCAGTATGTTAATCAGGTATTATAAATACATTTATGTTGGTTGGGTATTTTCCCCACTGTTTTGTCTCGTCTGGCTGAACTAGTTTTATTCCATGCCACTCTGAGGCCGTGCCACATAAGCAGGAGTGCAGATATTGAAGCCAATTGAGATTCCTGGGCAGGGATGGCTCTGGGACCGAGGGCCTTCCCTCTTGTGCCCCTCTGAAGACCCACAGAGAATGGCATTCATGACGCCAACAGAACCGCAGAGAGAGAGGCCCCTCCTGCCCCGGAAGAAGCGGTGCCAACCCTGTCGATTCGAGGCCTTTGAAGGGCCGCGTAATCCTCTTCCACGTAATTAAACTTTGGAAGGGAACATCAAGGCAATCAAAATGCAAAGCTACACACACACACACACACACGAACACACATACATATGCACACACATGCGTATATACACGTTCACAGAGGCACACACCTGCCAAGGCTCCAGCAGCCGCATCCTTCCCTTCCAATCCTTTCCATTTAGATGTATTAATGAATTGGAAGTGGCTTCCAGCAACGTTCTTCTCATTGGTTTTTGATTGATCATTAATATAAAAGAAACATGCTCCACGTCGCAGGGAGGTCTCAGTGATGCTGTTTCTGAGCTAAAGCAAGGAAGGCAGTTTGGAACAGAGCTGCCTCTGTGTATTTGGTGGAAAAGAGCATCCCAGTGGCAGGGCCATCTGTTAGGGGTGCTTTGATGGGGCTTTTTCTGCATGACGGGGATCATAGAATCATAGAATCATAGAATAGTAGAGTTGGAAGAGACCACATGGGCCATCTAGTCCAACCCCCTGCTAAGAAGCAGGAAATCGCATTCAAAGCACCCCCGACAGATGGCCATCCAGCCTCTGCTTAAAAGCCTCCAAGGAAGGAGCCTCCACCACGGCCCCTGGGAGAGAGTTCCACTGTCGAACAGCCTTTCTCACAGTGAGGAAGTTCTTCCTGATGTTCAGGTGGAATCTCCTTTCCTGTAGTTTGAAGCCCTTGTTCCCTTGTGTCCTAGTCTGCAGGGCAGCAGAAAACAAGCTTGCTCCCTCCTCCCTATGACTTCCCTTCACGTATTTGTACATGGCTATCATGTCTCCTCTCAGCCTTCTCTTCTGCAGGCTAAACATGCCCAGCTCTTTAAGCCGCTCCTCATAGGGCTTGTTCTCCAGACCCTTAATCATTTTAGTCGCCCTCCTCTGGACGCTTTCCAGCTTGTCAACATCTCCCTTCAACTGTGGTGCCCAAAATTGGACACAGTATTCCAGGTGTGGTCTGACCAAGGCAGAAGAGAGGGGAGCAGGACTTCCCTGGATCTAGACGCTATTCCCCTATTGATGCAGGCCAGAATCCCATTGGCTTTTTTAGCAGCCGCATCACATTGTTGGCTCATGTTTAACTTGTTGTCCACGAGGACTCCAAGGTCTTTTTCGCACACACTGCTGTCAAGCCAGGCGTCCCCCATTCTGTATCTTTGATTTCCATTTTTTCTGCCGAAGTGAAGTATCTTGCATTTGTCCCTGTTGAACTTCATTTTGTTAGTTTTGGCCCATCTCTCTAGTCTGTCAAGATCGTTTTGAATTCTGCTCCTGTCTTCTGGAGTGTTAGCTATCCCTCCCAGTTTTGTGTCGTCTGCAAACTTGATGATCGTGCCTTCTAACCCTTCGTCTAAGTCGTTAATAAAGATGTTGAACAGAACCAGGCCCAGGACGGAGCCCTGCGGCACTCCACTTGTCACTTCTTTCCATGATAAAGACGACGCATTGGTGAGCACCCTTTGGGTTCGTTCGCTTAGCCAATTACAGATCCACCTAACCGTAGTTTTGTCTAGCCCACATTTTACTAGTTTGTTTGCCAGAAGGTCGTGGGGGACTTTGTCGAAGGCCTTACTGAAATCCAGGTAGGCTACATCCACAGCATTCCCTGTATCGACCCAACTCGTAACTCTATCGAAAAAAGAGATCAGATTAGTCTGGCATGACTTGTTTTTAGTAAATCCGTGTTGACTATTAGCAATGACCGCATTTGTTTCTAAGTGTTCGCAGACCACTTCCTTAATGATCTTTTCCAGAATTTTGCCTGGTATTGATGTGAGGCTGACCGGACGGTAATTGTTTGGGTCGTTCTTTTTTCCCTTCTTGAAGATAGGGACCACATTCGCCCTCCTCCAATCTGCTGGGACTTCTCCCGTTCTCCAAGAACTCTCGAAGATAATTGCCAGTGGTTCTGAAATAACTTCCGCTAGTTCCTTCAGTACTCTTGGGTGTAGCTGATCTGGCCCTGGGGACTTGAATTCGTTTAGAGAGGCCAAGTGTTCCTGGACAACTTGTTTCCCTATTTGGGGTTGGATTTCCCCCAATCCTTCGTCCATTCCGTGTTGCTGAGGTTGAAGATGGTTTTCTTTTTCTGAGAAGACCGAGGCAAAGAAGGCATTAAGTAGTTCTGCCTTTTCCCTGTCCCCTGTCGCCATCACCCCATCTTCTCCTTGCAATGGCCCTATCACCTCCTTTTTCTTCCTTTTTCTACCAACGTAAGCAAAAAAGCCTTTTTTGTTGTTTTTTATGTCCCTGGCAAGCCTGAGCTCATTTTGCGCTTTAGCCTTGCGAACCTTTTCCCTACAGGTGTTGGCTATACGTTTGAATTCTTCTTTGGTGATTTCTCCCCTTTTCCACTTCTTGTGCATGTCACTTTTGAGCTTTAGCTCAGTTAGAAGTTCTTTGGACATCCATTCTGGCTTCTTTGCACTTGTCTTATTTTTCTTCTTTGTTGGCACTGTTTGCATTTGCGCCTTGAGTATTTCACTTTTGAAAAACTCCCATCCATCCTTAACTCCCTTGTTTTTTAATATCGGCGTCCATGGAATGCCGCTCAGTAATTCCTTCATTTTTTGGAAGTCAGCTCTCTTAAAGTCCAGAATGCGTGTTTGACTTGTCTTAGTTTCAGCATTCCTTTGTATTGCAAACTGCAGGAGCACATGGTCACTTGCCCCTAAGGATCCAACCACTTCAACTGTATTGATCAGGTCTTCCACATTTGTTAAGATTAGATCAAGAGTTGCTGATCCCCTTGTTGCCTCTTCTACCTTCTGGACTATAAAATTATCTGCAAGGCAAGTGAGGAATTTGTTGGACTTTGTACTCTTGGCTGAGTTTGTTTTCCAGCAGATATCGGGATAATTGAAATCGCCCATGACTACTATATCTCTTCTTTGTGCCTGTTTGGTCAGCTGTTGACAGAAGGCTTCATCAAGTCCTTCATCCTGACTCGGAGGTCTGTAGTAGACACCCACAACAAGATCTTTTTGAGTCCCGGTTCCCTTGATTCTTATCCAGATGCTTTCAAGCTGGTTTCCCGGATTACAGTTTTGCATTTCTTCTGCAATGTAACTGTTTTTGACATATAAAGCTACTCCCCCTCCTCTCCCCTTTGTTCTATTTCTGTGAAAGAGGTTATAGCCCTCAATGGTTAAATTCCAGTGATGGGAGTCATCCCACCAGGTTTCAGTGATGCCTATGACATCGTATGTGTGGTGCTGTGCTAGGAGTTGGAGTTCGTCTTGCTTATTTCCCATGCTCTGAGCATTAGTGTAAAGACATGTAAGCCCCTGTGACCTCCCCTCGAACTGTTTATTTGGGATTATTGTGCTCTCTGTACTTGGTCCTTGCTGTGTTTGTGCAGCCCTCCGTTTAGCCTTTCGGCGGTTCCCTGTGGTCGTGGGTAATATAGTGTTCGCCAGGCTGTTGTTCCCCTCCCCCAGTGGATCTAGTTTAAAGTGCGCCTGATGAGGTTTGTGAGTCTGTGTGCAAAAAGATGTTTTCCTACTTGTGTGAGATGCACCCCATCGCTTGCCAGTAGTCCATCCTCTTGGAAGAGTAGACCATGGTCAAGGAAGCCAAAATGCTCCTCTTGACACCATTTTCTGAGCCAGTTATTGACCTGTACTATTTTTCCAGCCCTTGTAGAGCCGTGTCCTACAACAGGGAGGAGGGATGAAAAGATCACATGTACATTATACAGTTTTAGCTTTGTTCCCAGAGCTCGAAAATCATTTGTGATCTTTTGAAAAGTATGCCTAGCGGTGTCATTGGTACCTACATGAATCAACATAAGGTGGGGAGGGTGATGGGGCTTTAGGAGCCTGCTGAGCCTCTGAGTGATATGGTGTATTTTTGCCCCCGGGAGGCAGCATGTTTCTCGAGCCATCCCATCCGGTCTGGAAATGATGGCTTCCGTTCCTCTAAGGAGGGAGTCACCTACTACCAAGACCTGTTTCCTTTGAGGATTGACAGGGTCCCTTTTGTGCAAGACAGTGTGTATGTCCCCTGAAGAGTGTTCCTGTTGAAGTGAATCATGTAGGTGTAAAGTGTTGTCCTCCTCCTCAACATCCCCAGTGCATTCATCAATGACAATCCATTGAGATACATCCGAGAGCCCATTACTCTCCCAAGGATGTTCCTGTTGCTCCTGGTCTATGATTGGGGATGGAGCATTTGCATGATTACATAAGTGTGACTGTGGTGATGCACTGTCCCCGTCAGGGCTATCCCCTGCGCATTGATCCAGGGTGGTCCACTGAGTGGTATCTAAGAAACTGTGGTCCTCCACAAGATGTGTTTCCTGATTGTATGTTAATGATGTAAGAATTTCAAATCTGTTGTGTAAATGCAGCTGAGCAGAGGAGTTCTGCGGAGGCTGCCTGGTCCTGCGTCTCCTTCTATGGGTGACCTCCTTCCAAGCCTGAGGGTTGTCTACCTTTGAGTTGATCTCCCCATAAGGTTCCTGATCATGGTCTTGGTGGTGTTGGTGTGATGCAGGCTGCTGATCTACAGCAGCGTGTTGTGCAGTGTCCAAGAAGAGCTCGAGTGCCTGAATGTCCTTAAGGGTCTTAATACGGTGCTCGAGCTGTTGGATCCTCTGCTCCATCAGAGTCATCTGTTTGCATTTGGAGCAGATGTAGTTGTCTAGTTTTTGTGTGAAAAAGCGGAACATGCCACAGCTGGTGCATGTGATGGGAATGTTTTGCTTTTGTTGCATCTCTTGGTGAGCGTGGTGGCCAAGTGGGATCTTTGTACAGTTAAGTAATATGCACGCACTTTATGTGCAAACTGCAACAAACCACCTCTTTGTGTATTTGTTTATGTTGCTTTGTTTCCTGTATGTACTGCAAAGGATAGTTAGTAAAGGTGCCTGGCTCTCTTTCAACACAACAGTCACACAACAGTTAGACTTTGACCACAGGAGCCAAGCCCACACTCAGTTTAAAATCTTAGCCAAATCTTAGCCAAATCCTACCTGAAGCCAGGGAGCAAAAATGTCCTCCTGCTGCCTCTGCTTCTGTGAGAACCAACGACTACATGGTCCATGTGGTCTCTTCCAACTCTATGTTTCTATAATTCTGTGACCCTGAACTGGAGCTCTGGTGCACAGCTGAGTGATGAGGGAGCTGACGGTGCACAACCAATTAATGGGCCAGGCTTTTACAAAGCAGGCTAATCATCAAGCTGCAATAAATCTTGCCAACCGGAAGGTTGACAGTTCAATGCCCAGGTCAGGATGAGCCCCTGACCTTTAGCCCAGCTCACTGCCCACCTAGCAGATCGAAAACAGCGGTGAGTAGATAAATAGGAACTGCATTAAAGCAGAGAGATATTTAGACTTGGCATGTGATCAGGAAAAAGGAAGAAGTTTACAAACAAAGAAAGCTCTTCAGCAGCGAGATGAAGCAACAGCACCCCCGGTGGCCAGAACTGAGCACAGCCTCCAAAGATGCCGAAAGATGCGAAAGCCTATGTGTACCTCTATCTGATGTCTGTCTTGTCATTGTTGTAATTGACATTGAATGTTTGCTGTATGTGTGCTCTGTGATCCACCCTGAGACCCCTTCAGGGTGAATAGAAATACTGTAAACAAACAAACAAACAAATAATAGTGAACTAACATGGGCTCCCACTCTGATGTGCAATACATCCCATTGTGAAATGGGTCCCATTGTAATTTGTCTTGTTCTGCAGGCGGGCCCAGTGAGCAATACTATTTGTCTGAATGGACAATATGTCACAATGTGCAATGTGTACCAATGTTCAAAGTATGGCAAAGTGAAATGTGTTCCAACATGCAATGTACCCTCAAGCACAACATGTCCCATTGTGCCTTGGAGCATCACGCACAAGGCTCCATTTGCACAATGATCCTGACAGCCCAGCCTCATCTATAAGAATATAAGCAACGCATAGGTTGCCATTCACTTTTACATTATTGTCAATCAGGGCCATAAATTCCTAGCAAGAGGCGAGCTATTGTGCTGAACATGTTAATAAATCAACATTTCTCAATGTATTGTTATTAAAGAAAGAGAAAACATAATAGAGTAACAGCAACACAGACAAGCAAACATTTGTGATATATAACACTAAAATTGCATCACTACACTCTATAGTCTTCTATTAAATACAAACCCACATCAAAGCATAAAAACAAAAATAGAACACACACACATGTGCACATTAAACTATCATACAAGAAAACATTTCTATGAACCTCCCATTCTCTATCTCATACTCCACTGCAAAATACCTCTTGCTCTCAGGAAGTTCTTCCTGCAGAAAAAATAAACTGATAAACTGAATTGGAAATTTATGTTTAAGGTGTTGGAATATATGGATTTTGGAGGTCATTTCATAAAAAGGATGAAATTAATTTAATCTAGGCAGACATCACAAGTAGTTGTAAATGGAAATGTAACCAAACCATGTGGAATTCAGAAAGAGGCTAAAATTTAATATATATCTAAACTTGTATGGCAAGAAAAGAAGCCAAGAATTAAATTCAAGGAGTTACAAGATGCAAAAGAATAGGGTGGAACAGGTGCACCGGATCTGAAACTTCACTTGGCTGCTTGTTGTTTAGTTTGGATAAAAGAGTAGGTTTAGTTGAGTAATAGTGGGATGTTGTCACTAAAGGGACACAATCTGAGATGTAGATGGCACAGTTACATGCGGTTTGACAAAGTAAAAGTGAATGCGCATTTTAAAAATCATGACATTAGATGCACTCTATTATGAATATGGATCTCCGTCTTTTTGGAGGCGATGCTCAACTCTGCCCATGGGGAGGTGCCCTTGTTCCATTTCCAAGCAGAGGAGCCTGTTGTCCATAGACACCACCTGGCTGTGTTGCTGGCATGGCTGCATGGGCCCCTTAATTAACTTCCCAACAAAGCGGTACCTATTGCTCTAATCACATTTGCATGTTTTCGAACTACTAGGTTGGCAGGAGCTAGGGCTAACAGTAGGAGCTAACCCCAACCCATGGCTTTGAATTGCCAACTTTTAGGTCAGCAGATTCAACAGTTCAACGGTTTAACCTGCTGCACTACCGCAGCCTCTTGGTTAAGAAATTGTTAACTTATGAAGATCTCCTAGAAGATGTACAAGGAGGAGATAGGATTAAAACAAGAAAACAATTGATTGCAGAGGGTTTGGGTTTTGAGTGGTTTTCTTATTTACAGTTAAGGGAGGGATTCAGGCAAGACAAGAAGAAATTAGTTGGTTTTGAACTGAGTCAATCGGAATGCGGGTTGCAATTATGCGCTAATGATGAACGTCTAATTGCTAAAACGCATAAGATGCGGTTGAAATGGGAAATGGCAGACAAGCAAGTTGAAGAATGCATGACACAAAATGTTGGGCATAATACAGAATGTGGATATTCAGCCCCTCTGTAGCAAGCTGTGCCTGAGGGTGGCCATGAGGACGCTCTCCCGGATGTGGCCTCTGAGCTTTGCGATCATGAGTTGTGGTTGTGACCACTGACTTGAATTGTCAACTGAAGCCAAAGGGAGTTTTCCTTCTTTTGCTTCGCAGGGTGGAATAAGCCCAGATTAAGAGCCCAAGGTCCAGGTGAGCCCCCACGCCTGCCCAGGTGTGCCAGGTGTCCCTCCTTCATTGCAGAGGCCACTCCGGCCAGTTCCACCTGGATTCCCAGCCCCGTCTGTGGGCAGGAGAGGCCTTGCGCCAGCCTTGGGTGTGGGGCCGCCCCCCTCCGCCCAGGTGCCCCTTCCTCTCACACTCGTTGGCTTCATTGTGATAAATGGCGCCCCGGGAAGTTGACAGTTTTAATAAATGAGTTGTTCCAGCCAACACGGTGGATGATCTAGTGTTTAACCTTAAAACTAAATATTGTAATGCTGATGCTAATTTGCTGATGGACTCTGGTGCTCGGATTTCATCAACAGATATAATTAAATGCTTTCGCCTGTGAATTTTTATAAATATGGCTTAAAGTTGCTAATGGAGTGTCTTAAATTCTATTAGCATTCCGTTCGTCTCTTTGGGGTCTCTTTAAACATGCATTTAAAATTCTAATCACCGCACAATGATTTTAATAAAGCGCACGGATAATGAAATATGGGGAGCAGATATGAGGGGGGAAGGGGGGTCTGCGGAGGAGCAAAACAGATAAACAAGCGGAAGGATGGGCGGGAGGGGGGCTCAAAGGGCTCAGAAGAAGAGCATGAGATGCCGGGCGGAAGGGGAAGGAAACACTCTCCGCCCAGCCGAGGTCTGAGGGGACCCTCTCCCTTCGCAAGGCCTGGGGGCACCTGGCTTGAAAACAGCAGTCCACGGGAAGGGGGTCTCGGGGTCTCCATAGGCCACCAGCTGAACATGGGTCAACAGAGGTCTAGTGTCCAGAGGGAGGAAAGTCATGGTCCTGGTCTCTTCTGCTTTGTTTCACCTGGAATAATAATCCAGCGTGCAGTTCTGGGCAAAGCAATTCAAGAAGGATATGTCCACAGACGGACAGCCAAAATGATCAAAGGTCTGGAAACCAAGCCCTAAGAAGAGCAGCCGAGGGAGCTGGAGATGTTTCGGTTGGAGAAGAGGCCGCTGAGAGGAGGGGACACGAGAGCCAGGTTTAAATATTGCTTGTGGGATCCGAAGACAGTTAAAATTAAGAAAGCAGAATAAGGAAATTGTTTAAGATAAGAAGTTAGCGGGATGACAATAAGATTTTCATCAGATATCTTTAAGCTGGAAACTTAGGAGTGTGGTTTTTTAGGTGGGGAAAGGACAAGGGAAGCTAGCTTTAACAGGCATACAGTAAATGTGACAGAATAAATGTGATAAACTGGAAATAATAACATTTTCAAATAACCATTATACAAATTGTATAATGACACAAGAGAGAGAGAGAGAGAGAGAGAGAGATCTCCTGGCTCTTCAGTTTAGGACTTGAGACTCCCTTTCATGGCCTCTGTCTCTCTGGAGACCTTTCTTGGAGGCCTCCAGACCATCCAAGATCTTGGAGTCTTCATGGGGAGGAAGCGGAACCAGGGTGCCAGGAATGTGATGCTGCGGCTTAAAAAGCCAATGGGATTTTGTCCTTCATCAAGAGAAGCCTAGTGTCTAGACCCGCTCTCTTCTCTTCTGCCTTGGTCAGACCACTTTACCTGGAATCACCCTGTGTCCCATTCTGGGCACCACCACTGAAGGGAGATTTGGACTGTAAGCTGGAATATGTCCAGAGGATGAGGGAGACTCAAAGGATCAAGGGTCTGGAGAACAAGAATCCCTATGAGGAGCGGCTGAAAAAGCTGGGCATGTTTAGCCTGCAGAAGAGAAGGCAGAGAAGAGACATGATACATAGCCATGTATAGAGATGTGAGGTGAAGTCCTATGGAGGAGGGAGCAGGCTTCCATTCTGCTGCCCTGGAGACCAGGACACAATGGAAGAATGGCTTCAAACTACAGGAAAGGAAGGCAATTCCACCTGAACATGAGGAAGGACTTCCTCACTGTGAGAGCTGTTCAGCAATGGAACTCTCTGCCCCAGAGGGAGTGGGGTGGAGGCTCCTTTTTTGGAGGCTTTTAAGCAGAGGCTGGATGGCCATCTATTGGGAGGGGGGCTTTGAATGCAATTTTCCTGCTTCTTGGCAGAATGGGGTTGGGCTGGAGGGCCCACCAGGTCTCTTCCAACTCTAGGATTCTAGGATTCTATGATACAGAGCATTCCTTGCCAACTCATCGTCTGACCTGTCATGAATACTTTTTTAAACTTTGAAAAGCATTAAAGAGGTTCTTTTATTTCGTTCACAATGAGACAGAGTCTACCACAGAGCAATACAGAGAAAGAAATCAGGCACACAGACTGTATAGCTACATTGGGCACACAACCAAAGGGGATGTTACATTTTCCTCAGCATTCACACACATATGCATTCATTCCTGCATGCATGCATTACCATCTCTCCTTCCTTCTCCTGAACATAGGCCAGATTGCCTCCTTGCAAATCTGCCATGCTGCAAATACACCACCTTCCTCCATCCCTTGAAGATGATGGGTGGACCAGACTAATAGTAAAGTGTTTCTTATAAAGCTTATCGTTCTGCTGATTTTGTTCCAAAGTTGTAAATGAATGACATGGTGTTTTCCAGCTAAAACATCCTGACTCCATCAGTTCCTAGGCAGATGTTGGTGTTCCTTCTTTAACTGATAATTGGTTTTTCTTCCTAAGTAAGGATCCATTGTAAACACTTCCTTGCTGAAAACAGCCATTGTCTCTGGTAATGTAAACATGTTGTTTTCCACCGACAGTATTTGTCTCTGGTCCTCAGTGTCAGCAGTTTAGCAACTTTTAATTACAGTTCCCCACTTTAATAACAAACAGAGGCACAACTCTGTGGCCCAAATGATTCATTGGAACTTATGCCTCAAGTCCCACCTCCCAGCAGCAAAGAACTGGTGGGATCACAAACCTGCAAAAGTATTGGAAAATGAGCACGCAAAGATACTGTGGGACTTCCGAATCCAGACTGACAAAGTTCTGGAACACAACACACCAGACATCACAGTTGTGGAAAAGAAAAAGGTTTGGATCATTGATGTTGCCATCCCAGGTGACAGTCGCATTGACGAAAAACAACAGGAAAAGCTCAGCCGCTCTCAGGACCTCAAGATTGAATTTCAAAGACTCTGGCAGAAACCAGTGCAGGTGGTCCCGGTGGTGATGGGCACACTGGGTGCCGTGCCAAAAGATCTCAGCTGGCATTTGGAAACAATATACATTGACAAAATCACGATCTGCCAACTGCAAAAGGCCACCTGACTGGGATTTGCGCGCATCATCCGAAAATACATCACACAGTCCTAGACACTTGGGAAGTGTTCGACTTGTGATTTTGTGATACGAAATCCGGCATATCTATCTTGTTTGCTGTGTCATACAATAATAATAATAATAATAATAATAATAATAATAATAATAATAATAATAATAATTTGTTTCTTATAACCTGCCTCCATCTCCCCGAAGGCAGCTCACATGGTGACAAGCCCTAAAAACATCAGTTTGATGTACAATTAAAACATAATACAAATTACAGAATTAAACACAGTAAAGCAATTATTTAAAACATCTTAAAATGAAATACAACCATACCAATTACAGACCAAAGTGGAATTATTCAAGTGGCATGGAGGGGCAGGCTGTACTTTTCCAGGCTTCAATCTTAGGAGGGCCTCTCTTGTCTCTACAGGTCCCAACCTTTCATACAATTTCATTCAAACCACTCATCATTTATTCATCACAGACCTGGCATTTGGAAGTCTGCTGCAGCAATGCAGCCATGGAGCAGAAGGGGGTTTGGGGCCCCCAAGGAGAACGCTGCCCTCCTTCCCTGGACTTCCCCTTCCGTCCCCAAACGGATGGCACCCCAGAGAGGGAGCCCCAGGGCCAGGAGCCCTTTCCGCTTGGCCTTCTGCCCTTTCCTTCTTCGGATGCCTGAACTCAATTTCCAAATGCTCAGCTGATGAGGAATCTACATAAACCCCCCTTGCTTAGTTTCCAGGATACCTCTCAACCTCTGAGGATGCCTGCCATAGATGTGGATGAAACTTCAGGAGAGAATGCTTCTGGAACATGGCAACACAGTCCGGAAAACTCACAGCAGCCCAGCGATTCCAGCCATGAAAGACTTCGACAACAGGAATTTGTTTATCACTTTTCTAGAACAACACCACCACCACCACCACCACCACCAACAACAACAACAACAACAACAGGGGCAAATTTGAACTCTTGGATTTATGAATTAGAAGTGTAGTTATTTTATTTTATTTTATTTTATTTATTATTTAAACTTATATGCCGCCACTCCCCTAGGGCTCGGGGCGGCTTACAAGAAAGGCTAAAATCTAACAGTTTAAAAACATCTTTAAAATATCTTTTTTTAAAAAAATCTTAAAAACACTCTCCCAGGGCTCGGAGTGGCTTACAAAAACAGCTAAAATCTAAGCAATTTAAAAACAGCAATAGTGGAGATATACAGTATTATCAAAAGGTAGCAGCATCATAAGTGGTGCAATGAACAGGCAAGGAGTCTGAGGTTCATAGAATCGTCTGTGTTTGTGTTTAGTATGTTTGTGTTTATGTAGGCAGACACATGCTTTGTCAGTGTGTTTGCTTGCGATTTTGTTCTGTAGTATGCTGTAGTGGCAAGTTGACTAGATGCATAGTTTTAGCAATATATAAAAATCCCCTTTTTGTGTTGTTTCTGCTGTTTTGTGTTTTTATGATTCAATCAATAGTTGTATTTTATTATTGTTGTGTAGGCATTGAATTTTGTCATAATGTGTTTGGAAACCGCTTTGAGTCTCCCATCTTGGGTGAGAATAGCGGTATACAAGAGAAGTAAGTGAGTAAATAAATAAATTACTCTGTTTTATTTATTTCTAAACAGAAATCCGTTTTACAAAAGCATGTGCACCCTTGCCATGTATATGAACCCATTTTCAGCAAGTATTATTTGGACAGCGGTGCATGACACAAACCTCCCTTTCCCTGACATTTCCACAGCCTTGAAAAGCCATTGATCTGACAATTGGAAAGAGGAGGCCGAGGAGGAGGAGGAAATGGAACAACAACAACAACAACAACAACAACAACAACAACCACCTTCCTGTCTCCCAATCTGGGATCCAAGGGGATGCAGGTATATCCTCGCTCTGTGCAATAATGATTTTACTGAGTGTCATGTTTACATTTATTGTTTTTTTTAATTATAATTGTATGTCATTGTCATTTTATACTTTTGATATTAGTGAAGTAGTTGTGGCATTGAATGTTTGCCTTTTATATGTATGTTAACTGCCCTGAGTCCCTCTGGGGAGAGACGGCGATCTAGAAATAAAGTTTATTATTATTATTATCAACACAACGACGTTGTATGGCACAGCAAACAAGATAGATAGATATGCTGGATTTCGTTTCGCAAAACCACAAGTTGAACACTTCCCAAGTGTCTAGGACTGTGTGATGTATTTTCGGATGATGCGTGCAGATCCCAGTAAGGTGGCCTGTTGCAGTTGGCAGATCGTAATTTTGTCAATGTCTATTGTTTCCAAATGCCGGCTGAGATCTTTTGGCACGGCACCCAGTGTGCCCATCACCACTGGGACCACCTGCACTGGTTTCTGCCAGTCTTTGAAGTTCAATCTTGAGGTCCTGATAGCGGCTGAGTTTTTCCTGTTGTTTTTCGTCAATGCGACTGTCACCTGGGATGGCAACATCAATTATCCAAACCTTGTTCTTTTCCACAACTGTGATGTCTGGTGTGTTGTGTTCCAGAACTTTGTCAGTCTGGATTCGGAAGTCCCACAGTATCTTTGCGTGTTCATTTTCCACGATCTTTGCAGGTTTGTGATCCCACCAGTTCTTTGCTGCTGGGAGGTGGTACTTGAGGCATAAGTTCCAATGGATCATTTGGGCCACACAGTTGTGCCTCTGTTTGTAGTCTGTCTGTGCAATTTTCTTACAGCAGCTGAGGATATGATCAATGGTTTCGTCGGTTTCCTTGCACAGTCTGCATTTTGGGTCATCAGCTGATTTTTCGATCTTGGCCTTAATTGCCTTTGTTCTGATGTCTTGCTCCTGGGCTGCAAGAATCAGGCCTTCTGTCTCCTTGTTCAGGGTCCCATTCGTGAGCCAGAGCCAGGTCTTCTCATTATTATTATTATTATTATTATTATTATTATTATTAGCACACAGATTAAAGTGAAAACCCACCTTTGAAGAGTCTCTGCAATGGAGACATTGACGGATAATTAAATGAGCCGTCTTATTAAAAATTGCAGTTACACAACCAAAACCCTCCCGATGGATGGCCATCCCAATCCTGCTTAAGAACCTCCAGAGAAGGAAGGAGACTCCAATGACTCAGGTATGGGCAAACTTTGTCCGTCCAGGTGTTTTGGACTCCAACTCCCACCATTCCTCACTGCCTCAGGCCCTTTCTTTTTCCCCCTCAGCCGCTTAAGCGAAGGGGCCTGAGGCTGTGAGGAATGGTGGGAGTTGGAGTCCAAAACACCTGGAAGGACAAAGTTTGCACACACCCTTATAATTGGGTCCGATTGTAAGAGACGGCCATCCCCTTCCGGATCTGTCCTCAATGGAAAATTATTCCAGAATATGTACATAATATTGGTGCAATGTGTATCTAAAGCCATGGAGTCAAACAAAGACGGGATGGAGAAAAAAGCCCACACCTTAGCCTTTGCTGCCTTGTTCCCACAACAGTGTCTGCGTTGAGTCCCGAGGGGCAAACGGGAGTCCAAGCCTCCAGGCAAATCAACCAAGTGGAAAGGACAGGTGGGGAGAAGACGTCTTCCTTGGATCCCCTCCAAACTGGCTCCCGTTGCTGCTTTCCAAGAAACTTCCCCGTCAGCATTTCCAAAGGCTGCTGCGAAATTATGCATGAGGCCACTTTGCACTGCATCCGCTGCTCTGCCGAGGAGGAAGATCTATCTGCGGAGCAAAGGCACCTGATCAATGCAGGAGCCTCCATGGAATAATAATAATAATAATAATAATAATAATAATAATAATAATAATAATAATAAGCTGACAAAACCATTGATCATATACTGAACTGCTGTAAGAAAATCGCACAGACAGACTACAAGCTGGAAAGCGTCCAGAGGAGGGCGACTAAAATGATTAAGGGTCTGGAGAACAAGCCCTATGAGGAGCGGCTTAAAGAGCTGGGCATGTTTAGCCTGCAGAAGAGAAGGCTGAGAGGAGACATGATAGCCATGTACAAATACGTGAAGGGAAGTCATAAGGAAGAGGGAGCAAGCTTGTTTTCTGCTGCCCTGCAGACTAGGACACGGAACAATGGCTTCAAACTACAGGAAAGGAGATTCCACCTGAACATCAGGAAGAACTTCCTCACTGTGAGAAGGGCTGTTCGACAGTGGAACTCTCTCCCCGGGGCCGTGGTGGAGGCTCCTTCCTTGGAGGCTTTTAAGCAGAGGCTGGATGGCCATCTGTCGGGGGTGCTTTGAATGCGATTTCCTGCTTCTTAGCAGGGGGTTGGACTAGATGGCCCATGTGGTCTCTTCCAACTCTACTATTCTATGATTCTATGATTCTATGATTCTACAAACAGAGGCACAACTATATGGCCCAAATGATTCACTGGAACTTATGCCTCAAGTACCACTTCCCAGCAGCAAAGAACTGGTGGGATCACAAACCTGCAAAAGTATTGGAAAATGAGCACGCAAAGATACTGTGGGACTTCCGAATCCAGCCTGACAAAGTTCTGAAACACAACACACCAGACATCACAGTTATGGAAAAGAAAAAGGTTTCGATCATTGATGTTGCCATCCCAGGTGACAGTAGGATTGATGAAAAACAACAGGAAAAACTCAGATGCTATCAGGACCTCAAGATTGAACTTCAAAGACTCTGGCAGAAACCAGTGCCGGTGGTGATGGGCACATTGGATGCCATGCCAAAAGATCTCAACTGGCATTTGGAAACAATAGACACTGACAAAATTGCGATCTGCCAACTGCAAAAGGCCACCCTACTGGGATCTGCACGCATCATCCGAAAATACATCACACAGTCCTAGACACTAGGGAAGTGTTTGACTTGTGATACGAAATCCAGCATATCTATCTTGTTTGGTGTGTCATACAATAATAATAATAATAATAATAATAATAATAATAATAATAATAATAATAACCTGATTTACTTACTTACTTATTTACTTAGGTGATCCCTCATTGTCTGAGTATGATGGCCTTCCAAGTGCAATGTCTTGGTGGCAGATACGTAGGTGACTGTGGAGCCCTATTCTTGACCCGCATGTTATTCCGCTGTGAGAGCATCTATTTCCAGATGGAAGGCGGTCCCGGTCAGGGTTGGCTTGATGTGCATTCTTCCTCTTGGCACATTCCTCCTTTTCGCCCTCCATTTGTGCCTCTTCGAATTCCACAGCACTGCTGGTCACAGCTGACCTCCAGCAAGAGCGCTCAAGGGCCAGGGCTTCCCAGTTCTCAGTGTCCATGCCAAAGTCTTTGAGGCTAGCTTCAAGCCCATCTCCACATCTCTTTTCCTGTCCATCAACATTATGTTTCCCATTCTTGAGTTGGGAGTATAATAGCTGCTTTGGGCATATTTGGGCATTTGGACAACGTGGCCTTCAGTCCAGTGGAGTTGATGGAGTAGGAGCATGGCTTCGGTGCTGGTGGTCTTTGCTTCTTCTTCCAGAACACTGATATTTGTCCGCCTGTCTTCCCAAGAGATTTGCAGGATTTTTCATTCCAGGAGTTGAGTGTGACGCCTATAGACAGTCCACGTTTCGCAGGCGTAGAGCAGGGTTGGGAGGACAACAGCTTTATAGACAAAAGGCAGGGGAAGGGAATGTACGTGAAGCAGCCAAAGAAGGGGCCTTGCCAGAGGGTGGACCGGCAAACCCAGGTACAGGCTGTCCCCAAGTTACAAACATCTGACTTGACAAATTATGTGGGGCTGCCTTTGAAGACTGTTTGGGAGATTCAAGTAGTCCAACGGGCAGCAGCCAGGCTGGTCACCGGAGTGGCGTACAGGGAGCATACAACCGCTCTGTTACGCCAGCTCCACTGGCTGTTGATCTGCTACCGAGCACAATTCAAAGTGTTGGCTTTAGCCTATAAAGCCCCAACCGGTTCTGGCCCAGCTTCCCTGTCTGAATGTATCTCCCTCTACCCTGTTTCCCTGAAAATAAGACATCCCCAAAAAATAAGACCTAGCAGAGGTTTTGCTGAATTGCTAAATATAAGACCTCCCCCAAAAGTAAGACCTAGCAAAGTTTTTGTTTGGAAGCATGCCTGGTGCCCGCCAAACAAAACACCAGAACTTGCAGGATCGGTAAATGTACATACCAGTTGTACATGGAAATAATGGTAATAATATATTAAAATGTTATATTATTTATATTTATTCAGTAGTAACAAGAAATTCTTGACAGGAGTCATAGTTTGTCTAGTTTGGTTATGTTGGTTTATAATGACAACTACTGTACAGTATATAATAAATGTTCATTTTTTTGTTCAACAATAAATGTGAATTCTTCTTCATGGAAAAATAAGACATCCCCTAAAAATAAGACCTAGCACATCTTTGGGAGCAAAAAATAATATAAGACACTGTCTTATTTTCGGGAAAACACGGTATGACCCACCTGGGAGGCCCTGCTCGCTGTCGCACCTCCTTCGCAGGCGCGGTTGGTGGGGACGAGGGACGGGGCCTTCTCAGGGGTGGCCCCTCGGCTGTGGCACTCCCTTCCCAGAGATATCCGATCAGCCTCCTCCCTCCTCACATTTAGAAAGAAATTAAAAACCTGGCTGTGGGACCAAGCCTTCGGAGAGTAATTTGTGCAATAGGCAAATATGAAATAAGTGCAACACGACTGGAATGGCTCCTGGACAATGATTCTGGATCTGTGTGGTTTTAATGCTTGATTTTAACGTATTGATGTTGTTTTAACTTTTATGGGTTTTAAGGCATGTGTTTATTGTATTTGTATGTTTGTCTGCAAGGAGCCCTGGTGGCAAAGTGTGTCAAAGCACACCGAAAGGTCCCAGGTTCAAATCCCAGGAGCGGAGTGAGCACCCGCTGTTAGCTCCAGCTCCTGCCAACCTAGCAGTTTGAAAACATGACAATGTGAGTAGATCAATAGGTACCGCTCTGGTGGGAAGGTAACTGCACTCCATGCAGTCATGCCGGCCACACGACCTTGGAGGTGTCTATGGACAACGCCGGCTCTTCGGCTTAGAAATGGAGATGACCACCAACCTCCAGACTCAGACATGACTGGACTTAATATCAGGGGAAACCTTTACCTTTATGTTTGTCTGCATGGCATTTAATTGTCGTCAATTTGGAAGCCACTCTGAGTCCCCTTCGGGGTGAGATGGGTCAGGGTATAAATGTAGTAAATAGTAAATACACCAATAAGGACAGGGCTGAGACAATAGGGAGTGAGAGAAATCTCCCCCTCGGAAGGGAAATCCTCTCCCGAAAGAGTTATTATCACGGGGGGAAGGGATCTTCATTGGAGCTTTCCCTCTGATCCTTGTGTCCACAACAAGCCACATTTTTCAAAATCCAAATATTACAGGGACAGAAAGTGAGGTGGAATCTTCTTAACCTGAGCACAGGCAGCAAAGGAAACCCTTCCCTGTGTGTAAACCCTTCCACATGTTATCCAAAGCGTACATGTATGTGTGTGTATATATGTATATGTGTATGTATACACACAAACATTGGCTGGAGTTACACTTACGCGGTACCTGTTCCGACCTACAAACAAATTCCACAAGAAGGGCCCCACAGAGCCTCTCTTGTTTGTGATTCGGGGACTGCCTGTCCTCAGAAGCATGGTGGTATTGCATAGTGGTTCTCCCCCCCCCCCACCTCCCATACGTGGGTCCCATCCGTGGGTCCCTGTTCATGAGACACCTCCACCACGAGGCACTTGCCATTTTCTGCACATTTGCTCCGTTCCCCTTAAATTGCTAAACAAATTACTCTACATTCAACGAGATGCAAATAGACTAGCCAAAGTGATGTACCAAATGCCAATTTAATTGAAGTAATTCATTTAATCTAGTTGGTCTTCAGCGGGGCAGGACCTGCAAGACAATGAGAGAATTGCCGTCATAATGAAGATGAAACGCGGGAAGGGCCGGGCGCATTCCAAGTTGAGCTCCAACGCGTCCGTCCCGGAGACAAAGCCACCCAGGGCAGGGAGCCCTTTCCCCAAATCACAGGCTTTGGGGGGACCCCCAAAGGCCATCCAGGACAACCCCTCTCTCCCACACAAGGTTACACAATTGGACCCCTCCCAACACATGGCCAACACACATCTGCTTAAAGGCCGACTCCCAGGCAGTTGACATTCTGTTAAGAGTTGGAAGGGACCCTCCGAGGCCACCCAGTCCAACCTCAATCTGACACATACAAAGTCACAATCCAAGCCCTCCCAAAAGATGGCCACCCAGCTGTTGGGAATCACCCTGGACTACTCAAGTCTAAATGTAGTCAGATAGATGATAGAGTTAGATTGAAGGAATCCTTTCCTGTTTCCAAAGCATGCCTAGACAGGCTTTACTGTGTTTCACTCTATCCTGTGTACGTCACATCCTTTACTTTGAAGTTAGTAGAAATGTGAATCTCCAGGGACACTAACTTCCCATTGGTCAGAATGTCTTTTATGGCCCCAATAAACTGGACCATGAGGTTGGAACCATTTTTGGTTCACTCTTCTCCCTTTGTTCTTCTAGCTAACAAGAAGCATCTCAAATCTCTCCTGGCAAGATGTAACTATTTAGATGTTTGTTATTTTTCCTTTCTTATTTTTCCTTAGAAACCAGTCTAGAGTAGACTAGACAGCTCCCAAGCCTTTCTATCTACAATGGAATTCTGAATAAATACTTTTTGAACTTTTACTGAGACTCTGCAGTCCTTTTGCAATCCTAAATGGTCAAAGGCTTCTCTTGCTCGCCCCATGTAAGTAACTGCTGCATTTGAAAGCTTTTGCTTTTGCTACTCTGCTGATTTTTGGTGGAATCTCCCCCAGAGAGGGTTAAATTGAGTCTAACCGCTCAGAGATTATGACAACACCATCTTCTGCTTAAAATCTTTCAGAGAAGGAGACTCTGAGGCAGCAGCTCTTTCCACCAGGAGGTTCTTCCTCATGTTTTGGTGGACTCTCTTTTCCTGCCATTTGAATCCCTGGCCCCACTGTATTCTCTAGAGCAGCAGAAAACAAGCTTCCCTGCTCCTCAAAGGGACATCCAGTGACCAATAGCATCCTGATATCATCTGTGGGTTTTGTGTGCAGAGCCTGCTTGCTGTGATCAGTGATAGCATCTGGGGCATTTTCATGAACCCAAGAGTGCAATGAATGAGGGCATCCCTCCATTTTGGAAATAACTGCACCCACTCTCTGGCGGCATAACCTTTTGGGGGGAAAATGGCAATCATAACCTTATTATGATTGCCACCACCACCACCACCACCACCACCACCACCCCGGGGGGGTAAGAAGGACTGGATGTATGACAAGTATGAAATAAATAAATTAGTGAAAAGGAAACAGGATGTCATAATTGTTTGGCAAATGTGAATCTCCATGAACATGTGGAGACCACCTTTTGAAAACCACTAGCCAAGGAAAGCACGACCTTGTTAGAAGTCAACCCTCTGAACAAGTGATATTCACAATCATTAATGTAATGGCACACAGGGAACTCAGCTTTTCGGCTGAGGAACCATGTCTTTAAACTGCCAAGGACAAAGACATGCCACTACAAGAGATAAATTTGGTTAGCAGAGTTTTAAAGTTGTTTCTTTCAAGTTGAAATTGAAATTACAGTTGCAGTTGCCTAAAAGATATACACCCACTTGAGACCTCTTAGTTTAAAATATGTATTCAGAGATAAAAAAAAAGTCTTCTTTGAAAAATAACATATCTTGTTTCCTCACAAACATCTATTAATTCATCATTCAGACACATTTCTTATTAAAGTTCAGTTACAGATAGAATGTAGTTCTCTGTGTTGAGTACACAAAGTATCATTCTTAATCAATTGTCCATAGTCCAAAATATAATTGTACTACTCACTAAAGTTCATAAACACACGTGTATCCACCTCCAGTGAGGTCTAAAGCATACTGATACTGCTAACATTTAAGTCCAAGAACATATTTCTCAATTGAAGTCCAAACAGATACTGATAACAAAATGGAGTCCTGAGTCTGAACATGCTCAGTACAATCACATGTCTATCCCACACCAAAGAGGTACAGTCAAACTGTCAAATCAACATATACATACAATACAGGTTAGTAAATATATACACCAACAAAGAGTGAATTTATTTATTTATTTATTTATTTACAGCATTTATATTCCGCCCTTCTCACCCCGAAGGGGACTCAGGGCGGATCACATTACACATATAGGCAAACATTCAATGCCTTTTTAACATAGGACAAAGACAAACAAACATAGGCTCCGAGCCGGGCCTCGAACTCATGACCTCCTGGTCAGAGTGATTCATTACAGTGATTGATTGCAGCTGCTCTCCAGCCTGCGCCACAGCCCGAGCCCAAGAGTGAAGGCTTGAAAGGTTGCTATTTCCAATACTCCAACCCTTTGAGGGATTCCTTTTCCATTTCCAAGTGTTTCCCAGATTGATCCTACACCAGACAACACAGAATAATAGAAGAGAGCAGGAAGATCCTGCATGGGCCATCCAGCCCAACCCCCTTCTGCGAGGCAGGAAAAGCACAATCACGCCCATTCGACAAATGACCATCTAGGCCAGGCATGGGCCAACTTGAGCTCTCCCCTCCATGTGTTTTGGACTCCAACTCCTACCATTCCTAACAGTCTCAGGCCCCTTCCTTTTCGCCATTGTGCCACACGAGACTGAAACTCCAACTGCTACAGCGGTCAGTGTTTGGATGCCTCTCCTTCTTGCCCAGCCCTTTCTGCCCATATCTCCCCTTGGAAGGGCTCTGTGGCCGTAGTGCCCCTTGGGCATGCACCTTCTGCTCCTGGCTCCTGGTTGGTGAAGAAGGAGGCCACGGGCCCTTGGGCCAAATGGGGATCTGCCAGCCATTGCTGCTCCTCCAATTGCTTGTAGGATAACGCTCTCCCAGCTGGAGTGGGGCTGGCCTTGGCCAATTGGGGCTCCTGCCCACCTTCCCCACCTCTGCCCGGCACTCCCCGGCCAGGAAGGATGTCTGTGCTGATGCCAAGCACTGGATTCTGGCACCCCAGTCCACACTGGGGCCATACTCTCCCCCATCAACCAAGTGAGGAATATGCGCCATGTCAAGTCATGCATTGCAAACTGAGGATCCTCTTATATAATCTGTGATGCAAAACATATATTTTGGAGAAAAAAACACACACATAGATAGATAGATAGATAGATAGATAGATAGATAGATAGATAGATAGATAGATCATGCATTTCCTCTCTCAGATCGTAAGTTCCAGCCATGGTTTGACAGATATATATATGAGGGGAGGGGGTTGGATAGATAAATGGATGCTTCAGGGAAGGGAAAGGCTGTTGGGCCCAGACTGCCTGAAAGACACACTCTCTCTATATATATATATACACACACACACAGTACAACCCACATATATGCAAGACTAGTATCCACTTCCAGCTTGGAGAGGTCTGCCTGGTCATGGCATCTTCCCTTGCGCCTCCTTTGAGGGAAAGCGAAGGGCAGATGACCACAGATCCTGTGACACCAGCGATGCCTGACTGGCACCCGGGTGGGCGATACGTTGCCTTTGAAGCCAAACATGAATTCCTGCACGCCGGGCCTTGTGCTGCCATGATTCAGCTCTGCAGCAAAGAGGACGGCACATATGTGTTGGCAGCTGAAGACATGCCATGCCTCTAGGCTGGACGGGGGAAATGTCCACAGGAAGGAAGGAAGGAAGGAAGGAAGGAAGGAAGGAAGGAAGGAAGGAAGGAAGGAAGGAAGGAAGGAAGGAAGGAAGGAAGGAAGGCAGGGGCATTTGGGGGTAGACCTACCCAGGGATGGAGACAAAATGAATGAAAGAGAGATTGGGGGGGGCAGTCTCCCTGTGCAGCCTGCACCCCGTCTTGCTGTGGAAGTGCCAGCTCGGAATCCATCAGGTGTGGAAAAGGAGGGTGGAGAGGCACCCACAAAATATTTATCGCTCGCATCATCGTGTGTGAACAGCAGCGCTGGCATTTTAATGTGGAAATTAGCACTCTCTGTTTCTGGAGCTGCCTTGACAGTTTTATCCAGGAACGTAAATACAAGACAAAGGCAGATGGTGGCCAGGAGGAAGGGCCGGCCCGGAGGAAGCAAGCAAGCAAGCAAGCCCCGGAGCAGCAAAGGGCAGCCCAGAAGGAGGCCCCACGGGGCCAAACAGGGCATGGATGGCCTGGGGTTCAGAGCACGTGTTGGCAAAATGCACATTCTGCCCCACACACCCTGCAGGTATTGGGAAAGTGGGAAGGCATGATTTGCAATGCCATGGCCTTGAATGCCCAAATGTACATGTGCTGAACATCTGGCATAAGCAATCACTTGCCCATTACTCCAAATGTTACTGGGAAGAATATTTGGGGCTGTTTCGTGACAGGCGTGTGTACTTTAGGGAACCAGTGTGCACCCCTCCAGGACCAGGCACAAGAGTGAGGCAGCTGCTTCTAGCACAGCAAAGCCAACGCTTGGCCCCAAATCCTCTGCTTGGTCCTGGCTGCAGAAGAAGGCCTGGAGACACTCCTGTTGGGCTTCCTCTGCCCACCTGTAGTTGGAGAAAATGTCACTTTGTGGAGCTTCCTCTCCATCTGTGTTTCCTGTGGGGTGAAGGATTGGGGCCAAGCAGACGAGAAGTGGAGGGAATCTTGGATTGGAAGGAAGGGAGGGGGTGGGATATCTGTTACAAGAATGGATGGATGAAAGGATTTGCAGTTCCATGGCCTTGAATGTTCACACACTCATGTGCTGAACAAGAGCTCCAATTCCACACATTGCAATAAAAATTAAATGCACAAATATACAATGGATGTCACCTGGCTTGGAAACAATCCATTGAAAGGGATCTAGGAGTAAGTGAAAGATAGGCTTAAGGTGAGCCGGGAGTATGATGCAGCAGCTCAAAAGGCCAATGCAATTCTAGGTTGCATCAACAGGAGGACAGGGTCTGGACTGAGGGAAGTCATAGTCCCACTCCATTCTGGTCTCACCCAGAATAACAACCCTGTGTTCAGTTTTGGGCAGTTCAAGAAGGAGATGGAAAAGCAAGAAGTTGCCCAGAGAAGAGCCACCAAGATGGGCAAAGGTTTGGAAACTATGAATCCCTCTGAGGAGCTGTGGAGGAGCTGGGGATGTTTAGTTTGGAGGAGGGAAGGCTGAAAGAAAAAGACATGAGGCCGATGTGTAGATATTGGAAAGGATGTCCCGCTGAGGAGAGGGGGGCAGACGTGTTGTCTGCTGCTACAAAGGAACCCAGTGTCCAAATTGCAGGAGCAAAGGTTCCACCTGAACTTCCTGAAGTGAGAGCTGTTTGAGAGTGGGCTTGGCTTCTCCCTGGGAGCCTCCTTCTCTGGAGACTTTTGAGCAGAGGCTGGATATGGGCATCTGCTGGGAGTGCTTGGACTGTGCCCCTCGTCCGGCCAGGAAGAGGCCGTTGAGGAGAGAAAGCCTGTTCCCGGTCAGGTGTGTTTCTCCTTGAGCCAGACCCTGAGCCTCATGCAAGAGCCCTCCGTTCCTGGAGCCTTTTTTGAGCCGCTCTGATCTTGGAGAGGGCGGAGGAGACACCAAAACAGGGGCTCCTCTGGTGCAGAAAGGCTCTGATGGTGACTCCAATGGACAGGAGTTCTTTCTTTCTTTCTTTCTCCCACCCTAGACATCATTCCACACATATATCTACACTCCACTTGCCTCGTTTCCAACAGACCTCACAACATCTGAGGACACCTGCCATAGATGTGGGCAAAACATCAGGAGAGAATGCTTCTGGAACATGGCCAGACATGGCTGGTATCACAACAACCCTGTGATCCCAGCCATGAAAGCCTTCAACAACACACCGACCTCACAACCTCTGAGGACGCCTGCCATAGATGTGGGCAAAACATCAGGAGAGAATGCTTCTGGAACATGGCCAGATAGCTTGGAAAACCCACAGCAACCCTGTGATTCCGGCCATGAAAGCCTTCCTTCAACAACACGAGTGTGTGTGTGTTTGCTTGCTTATCCCAAACTGGGATCCAAAGCGGCTAATCATAGAAGTTACTACATAGTATTTAAAATGATACATGGTAGCAAATAAACACCTCTAAACAACAAATCCAATTTAAAAATCCATATAAATGAGTGATAGCATATTCAAAGCGTAAGAAAAGACGCAGCACATCCATTGAGCGCCTTTCCAGCCCTGGCAGCTCAGAGCGGGAGGCCTGAGGAAACACCAAGAAAGGGCAACGCAAAGAGAGAACACAAACGGGGGGGGGGGGGGGGTCCCTTCCCTTGCCCCGCTCCCCACAGCTTCAGAGCAGCCCAGAAGGGTGGGGGTATGAGGAGGGTGCCTCTGAGCATCCCAAGAGTTCCAGGCTTCAGTCAGAGGCTGCAAAGTGGAAGCTTCTCTGTGGGTTTTCTGCCCCCAGAAGAATCCCACTCGGTTTCCTCTCCCTGGAGCCGCTAATGGCCAATGCGTGTTCCTTGGCCTCCCCAGAGACCCCTGGGCTGCTTTGGCCTGCCATGCTAGGCTTCCCATGCAGCTCACTCTCACTCAGTCTCATCAGGGGGGGGGGAGCCTGTGTGTATGTTCATGCGTGCATGCCTCTTTCCTACCTCCCTGGCCCCCTAAATCTGTGCTATGCCACTCCCCCACCCCACCAACTGCATTGCTCTTGTCCTTGAAGGTGCCCTTGGCAGCCCCCCCCCCCCTTTGCATTCAGAGCACAGGCCTGGGTTTCTGCAGATCAGCCCCCTCCGCTCCCTCTTTTGCAGCTGCAGCCCTCTGGCAAACATCTGGAGCCCTCCCCACAGGAGGCCCACACCCAGAGCCGGCCCTAGGTATTTTTCAAGTGTAGGCGAACAGAATTTTGGCGCCCCCCCCCCCCCAAACCAATCACTGAAAAATAAAAGCGTTGGATAAGTGAAAATGTTGGATAATAAGGAAGGATTAAGGAAAAGCCTATTAAACATCAAATTACATTATGATTTTACAAATTAAGCACCAAAACATCATGTTTTACAACAAATCAATAGAAAAAGCAGTTCAATACATGGCAATGTTATGTAGGAATGACTATATTTGCGAATTTAGCACTAAACATTGAACAGGGATATAGAGCAGTGTGGACTTAGATAACCCAGATAGCCCCCAGTATTTAAAAAAATCTCTAAAATCAGGACAATAAATAAAGAACAACACTCTGAAAACAGAAGAAATCCAGACAGTAAACAATCAGGGACAGCTAACACCTCCCAAAAAAAGATTCTCCCAGGCAAGAAGAAGCCAGGCCTTGAAGCCACAGGGCCATTAAATGCTAATCAAGGTGATTAATTACAACATTCACACCTGCTTCAAAGAAGACTTCTTTCTCCCACCCTGGACTTTCCACAGATATATAAACCCCACATACCTAGCTTCCAAGTTCCCACAGACCTCACAATCTCTGAAGGCCCCAAAGGTGGGCTCACGTGGTGTGAAGGCGGGTCCGCGCTGGCCGGAAGGCCCAGCACGGGCAGTGGGAGGCCCAGCGCGGCCGCCAGGAGACCTGAAGGAGAAGGAGGCGGAGAGTGGCACCCTCCTCCCAGGACGATGGTGCCCCCGGGTCGATGGCGCCACAGGCAAATGCCTAGTTCGCCTTATGGTTGGACCGCCTCTGCCCACACCTGCCAGCCTCCATTGCAGAGAGAGCAGGGAGGGCGCCCTGGCTCTTCTTGGGACCGAGGCAAAGGGAAGCGCAGGCGGGAGGGAAGAGAAGGCTGTGGCATCAGGAAGGCAGAGCCCACCGTGTGGGAGACAGGGATGCTGGAAGCTCATCACAGGAGCAGTCAGCCTTCAATGAGGATATTATGAGGAAACGTTGGATGCTCTCGGTGCTGCTCTGAGGGTTGCTTTGGCCTTTAAAGCAAGACACCTTTGCATGTCCATCAAGCTGGAAATCACAGAACCATCGAGCTGGAAGAGGCCCCAAGGTGCCACCCAGTCCAACCCAAGTGGTCTTGCAGGAAGACACCATTGAAGCCCTTCCAACAGACAGCTGCCCAGCCTCTTCCAGAGAAGAAGGTACTTTTGGACATCATCATCATCACAAGCAATGACTTGTGGCAGATTCTGATTCTCTTCCAAGGGTAGATGCTTCATAGCTGAACAGCTCTTACCATCAGGATAATAATAATAATAATAATAATAATAATAATAATAATAATAATAATAATAATAATATAGTTATATCCCGCCCTACTTCCCCAAGGCAGAGATGCACCAATGTAAAGGATGATCTTCCTAATGTTTGGATGGAATCCGCTTTTCCTGCAGTTTGAATCCCTGCTGAGTTACGTCTTAAGTCTCCAGAGCAGCAGAAAGCAAGCTTCTCCCTTTCTCAACAGGGTATCCTTTCATATATTCAAACATTTATTTATTTTATTTATTTACAGCATTTATATTCCGCCCTTCTCACCCCGAAGGGGACTCAGGGCGAATCACATTACACATATAGGCAAACATTCAATGCCTTTTAACATAGAACAAAGACAAGCAAACATAGGCTCCGAGGGGCCTCGAACTCATGACCTCCGGGTCAGAGTGATTCATTGCAGTTAATTGCAGCTGGCTTGCTCTCCCGCCTGCGCCACAGCCGGGCCTATATCTCCTTCTCTTATATCTCCTTCTCTCAGCCTTCTTTACTCATAGAATCATAGAATCATAGAATAGTAGAGTTGGAAGAGACCTCATGGGCCATCCAATCCAACCCCCTGCCAAGAAGCAGGAAATCACATTCATAGCACCCCTCATCTGCTCCTTGGAGGGACTCATACTTTCAAGACCTTGGACCATTTTGGCCTCCCTTCTCTGGACACCATCCTTCTTGATGCCTTGACTCATCTCATTCCTTTCTGGATTTTCCATGAGTTTGTTAAATTTCCATTTACTAGGATTTCTGCATATTGAGTGATGTAAATTGAGCTCATCCATGATGTATCATTGGCCCTCAAATCCATATTTTCTGTTAGGGATCTGAAGAACCCCCAATTCAGTGGTATCCTAACATGTGTCAGCCTCCAGTAAGAGTAATATTGCTTGCTTTCCTTTAGGTGCTCCCAATATCCTATGATGTCCCTGACTTGCCTCCTCCTGTTGTGATTTCTCAAGTGCCAATGAAAAGGACCCAAAAGTCCTGTCTTCTTGACTGGCAGACCCTCTTGGAGGCATCCAAACCCCTCTTCTGGGCAAGAAAAACCCACCACTCTCATCCCAGGCCCACCACTCCCATATTATCCTCTTGATGCTTAAATCCAAGGCCAGGGATGTGGTCCTTCTCGGGTGTAACTTCTCCTCTGGAAGCAGTTGGATGCTATTGCTTGATACATAAAATCCACATTCAAGTCAAGGTTGCTGAACCAGAGTAATACACGCAATGCTCTTGTGCATGGAGGCACCTGTGTACATGCAGATGGGCAGCCACACATGAAGGTCCCTTGGTACATTTGTCTACTCAGTATTTTAATAGTGCTTTGTCTCTTGTTTTAATGATGTTGCACCCTGTCTTGAGCTGCAGGGAGAGGAGAGTAATGAAATTACGATTGCTATTATTATTAATAACTATTATCCAGCAAAAGAAGGATGGAGCACACCCTGTTCATACCTCCAGGGCAGAGATCCTTTGAACACAACCCTGATGCAGGAACCCACCATTTGGATGCAGGCGATGGAGGTACGCCATGCGTCTCTTTGGTTTCTTAATAGAGCACCAGAAGCTTCTCTGGTTCTGATAATTAGATTTAGTGAAATGCAAAGGAGAGTGAAGATTAAAAGGAGAGAATACCGAGTGCAAATATGCGCTGCTGATGCCGAGTTGACTTGGCCTAATGAGCCCATTGCCCTTCTCAGGTCCTTCTCTGGACCTGAGAAGGGCTGCATCCACACTGTATGATCAATGCAGTTCGACTCCAGTTTAACTGCCACAGTTTAATAGAATTTGGGGAGTTGTAGTTTCTCAAGGTATTTAGCCTTTTCTGCCAGAGAGGGCTGCTGCCTCCCAAAACTACAAGTCCCTGAATCCCAGGATTTGCCACTGATTCCATCTGCAGCTCCTTTTTATATTGGCCCAAGGAACATATTTGCTTCCTTGGACCTATAACTGAAAGGCTTTTATTGTGATTGAATCCTGGAACTGGAATCCTCGGAGGCCATCAACTCCAACCTCGCGTTGCCAGAGCAGGGATCTCCTGCAAAAGAACATGAACAAGAAGCTCCCCATCCTCTGCTTTTACAAGTCCTAGAAATCTCTTCTTTGTCCACCTCCTCCTTCTGCAAAAAATCAATGTTTCCCCGGGGATCAGTTGCTGCATACTCCGTTGTTATAAATACATGCATTCGGCTTGTTTTAACTGGGTCAGCCTTTGTTGAAAACGGTTCTGTAAATGTAGAAATATCTTCAACTGATTTTTATTTGTGTGTTTTGTTTTGTGAGCCCCTTGGAAGCCTGCAGTCTCAAAAGGCAGCAAGAATGTGAGATGGATGGATGGATGGATGGATGGATAGATAGATAGATAGATAGATAGATAGATAGATAGATAGATAGATAGATAGATAGATAGATAGATAGAGGACTGAGCGAGAGGGTGGGGAGGGGGAGCTGGACGCTGTGAGTGGGTGGAAGCCTCGGTGTCTAGACATGAGTGCTTTTTGCGTGGTTTCTCTGCCATTCACCAAAAAAGAGCCTGGAGGGTGACTGACGTTCGATCCTGAAACGCTGGAAATGCAGCTCAATCTCCCTCAGAGTCATTTCTCCTTGTGAGGGAACGGTGGGCAATCTCTTGGCCTGGCCGACACCATCCGGGTCCATGTGGGTTGTCTTTCTTCTTTCCAGTTTGAAGGATTGTATGTGTTCCCGGCCTGATGAGTGCAAGAGGTCTGGCCGGACACAGCTGTGGATTGCGCTACGGAGCCCAAGGGCGAGGCTTATTAGAAAATAAGCACATCGAACACCCTGGCATTAACGATTGCTGTCCTTCTCTTTCCAAAATCCCTGCAACGTTATGATCAGAATCCCCACCTATTTTGCTCAACAGCGATCATCAGTTACATTTCCCGGAGGGCAACAACTTAATGATGGGACCGAAAAAGAATCATTTCCTCTTCCATTGAAAAGTGACAGCTTGGAAAGGTCACTAAACGGTGCAAGATATAAACACTCTATACGTATAAAGCAGCAAGGGGCTGCAAGAGGGATTGTCTTTGCTGTGCCTCCGACACCCATCCAGAGCAAACACACTGAATCCATAGTTCAATTGTGAGACAAGACATAAGCAAATTGCACTCATTCAAGGGGCCTACTTTAGGAACAATTGGAATTCAAATAGCTATTGCACAATGAAATTAAATGCCTTCCCCAGCCACACCACAAAACAACACACCCATCTCTCCACAATCCCACCACCACCACACAGCCCCGAAGGACACATCAATGCAAAACCATGGAGTTCAACATAGCCATGGCTCCAAGATCACAGCTGTTCCTCAGTCTGTTTGTCCTTGTCTTTGTCATCCTGTACCATCTGACAGATGACAATAATTTTTTAAAAAAGAATATGCTGGTGAGATGGATCTCCAAGAATGCTCTGAGCTTTCCTAAGGCAGGGGAATTATAAAACTCTTCTAAAGAGGGGAGAAAGAGCGCAACCCATGATTCTATGCGCAGTTGTGGTGACCCTTTGGAGCACCTTTGGAGTGCCTTCGGAGGACAAGGTTTTAGCACAGCAGGCTAATCACCAAGCTGCAATAATTTTGCCAACCAGAAGACTGAGAGTTCGAAGCCCGGGTCAGGGTGAGCTCCTGACGTTTAGCCCAGCTTCTGCCAACCTAGCAGTTCGAAAACAAATGTGGGTAGATAAATAGGAACCGCATTAAAAGCGGAGAGGTATTTAGGCTCAGCATTTAGATAAAAAAAGGAGGTGAAGCAACAGCACCCCCAGGTGGCTGGAACTGAGCACAGCCTCCAAAGACGCCAACAGATGGGAAAGCCTATATATACCTCTAACTGTTGCCTGTCTTGTCACTGTTATAATCGGCATTGAATATTTGCCGTATATGTCAGAATAATGCATTTTAATGGCTATGGCTCAATGCTGTGGCATTTGTTCAATAGTGTAGATCAGGCATGGGCAAACTTGGGCCCTTGCTCCAGGGTTTTTGGACTGCAACTCCCACCATTCCTAACAGCCTCAGGCCCCTTCCTTTCCCCCCTCAGCCGCTTAAGCGGCTGAGGGGGGAAAGGAAAGGGCCTGAGGCTGTTAGGAATGGTGGGAGTTGAAATCCAAAAACCCTGGAGCGAGGGCCCAAGTTTGCCACAACGACCTTGTTTTCCTTTGTTGTTGGGAAAATATTTGGTCAGGAGGAGGAGAAAGCCATAAAGGGGCAGAGGGGAGAGAGAGAGCTGTGATTTCCCATTGAAGGGTGTGCAGACAACCCTTGCTGCTGGGTGAGTGATGGCTCTTCCCAACCCAGGAACAAATATGGCAGTTAAAGGCTCGGCACATAAATATCGGTGACAGTGTATTTCCTTTGCTCGGAGCCAGGAAGCCAGAAACAGAGCCTGCCGGAGATCAATCTCTCGGCCGGGCTCCGCACTTCCGGGCTCCCGGCCCAGACCCCTGCCTTCCCCCCGCCCTTCCTTGCAGAAAGAAAAGACCCTCCGGCTCTGAGCAAACACCGGGTTTCCAGGAGAAAGACATCCCTCAGACAGGAAAGAAGGTAGGAGTCACAGGCACCACCGGAGCCGAGCACAAGGCAGCATCCTTTGTGAAAGACTGAGCTGGACCACAATGGATTTCAATAGGGAGAAATATACAGTACTGCACGGATATAGGATGTGTGGAGCCTGGCTTGGAAACAGCCCATGTGAAAGGGGTCTGGGGGTCTTAGCAGTGTTCCAATTCCAGCAATACTCTGCAAAAGAAATACCCGTATTTACTCAAGTCTAATGCACCATCGAATCTAGTGTGCACCTCAATTTACAAAACCCTGAAACTGAATGTAATGTGCAAAAAGTATCCAAATGTGACCTCTTTGTAAATTGGTCATTGCAGTTGCTGCCTGCTTAGGATTCCCGTTGGGACTCAACAAGAGGCTGAGGATTTGTCAGAGAACGAGGGGGATGATGGGTTTCCAATTGAACAAATAATAATAATAATAATAATAATAATAATAATAATAATAATAATACTTTATTTATACCCCGTCACCATCTCCCCAACGGGGACTTGGGGCGGCTTACATGGGGCCATGCCCAGAACAATACAATATAACAAAATATAAATAAAACAACAAATCATAACGCATTAAACAATGCAATAAAAGAAAATATACACTACAATAAACAAAATCAAAAGAACAGTAGAACTATAAAACCAAGGGTGGGCCACTAGGTTAAAACTCGGGGTGAGAAAGGAAGTGGGAGTAAAAACCACAGAGAGCAGGGTTAGAGAGTGGTGGTGCAATCTGGAGGACAGATATTGGAGGAGAACAGCAAAAGGGATATATGTAGCAATTACTCTCCAAAAGCACAGCGGAAGAGCCATGTTTTCAGGTCTTTCTTAAAGGCTGCTAATGTGGGGGCTTGCCTAATCTCACCGGGCAGTGAGTTCCACAATCGGGGGGCCACAGCAGAGAAGGCCCTCTCCCTTGTTCCCACAAGGCGGGCCTGAGACATCGGCAATGGTAACAGGAGAGCCTCCCCTGACGATCAAAGGGATCGGGCAGGTTTATAATAGGAGACACAAACTGAGGAGTCTGTGTGTGATCAGGGACAATTGCTGGCCTTAGACCAGAGAGATGTGCAGACAGTTGAAGGTGAGTCAGAGAGTGTTTTGGATCCCAATGTTCATTCCTTAGCAACAGAGGAAAGGGAAACCGGTGAAAGGCCCTTTTTCCTATGATATCAGATCAGGTTTCTGGATGGAGGAAGTGATAGATTAATTAGGCATTCAGAGAGACTTCATGGGAAGTCCTTGAAACCCAGGTGTGTGAGGCATGATCTCATGGCTTCTTGGTTGGGCTTGGGCTTAAACTAAGTGATGTTTACTTGGTGTCTCTCAGAGGAGACAATGTTGCCAAAATGTTTGGGTACCTGTCTCAGCTCTCAGGTTCATTATTCACGTTTCTTGTGTTTGTCTATGCTCCTGAAAGAGTTTTGCCTTGGAAAAAGTTTCTGCTTTCATGCTTATGGATTTATGCCTGATATCTTGACTTCCTTGACTTCATGTACTTTGCCAATTTGGGGCTACAGTTCTTTTGTATATGGACTACTGCTATTTTATAGCTCCTTTTCTCCTGCTCTTTTGGGAAATGCCTTTTTCTCTTTGTACCTGCATTTCTTAATAAACTGTTGTAGTTAGTACTGCTGGACTCTGGTGTGGTGCTGGGTGAAAAGGTGTCTCACTACTAGAATGCAGCAAGTCCTTCCTTAAAAACAAAAGTGTTAGAACACCAAAGCTTCCAGGAATTGAAGAGAAACCCTGGGGTGCATCTATGCTGCAGGATGTCTTCCCTTTAACTGCTTTGGTTCAATGTTATGGAATCATGGGGACTGTGGTTTTACAAGGCCTTGATCCTTCTCTGCCAAAGGATGCTGATGCCTTACCACACTACAAATCCCAGGATGGCATAGCCCTGCGTCCTGGCCATTTAATTAGAGATGATGTCCCTGAAAGAGGAGCTCCTGAATCAGGTTCCCCTTTGGCTTTGGCTCAGCACAAAGATTACCATGTGATGCAAATCGAATGAACACGTTCAGTTAGCCAAAAAAGGTGAGCATTAGATGCAAGTAAATATGGTGGCCTTCAATGTGAGGATGGATGGACTAAATAACTTTGGTAGGGATTAATTGCCCCTGCCTTAACCCTCTCGGGTTGTCTGTCCTGCCCCCATCTATCATGCTGCTATGCTGATATATATTCTTAGGTGCTGCTTCTCTCTCAAACTTCCAGTCCCTCCCCCAGAATTTCCCATCTCTTTGTCTTCTTCAATGATAGCTATGGATTGGTTAGGAACCCATTTTCTCATCTCTATCCGCAATGTAGTTCCTTTAACAAGGATTCCTTTTTAACTTGAGCTACAGGAGGAACCCATTTTCTCATCTCTATTCGCAATGTAGTTTCTTTAACTTGAGCTACAGGAGTTTGCTCCTTAGAGTGGCGTCTCACAATCCTCCACTATGAACCTTCTCTGCTAGCAACTAAACCCCAAGCTGAACATGAGTCAAGAGTGTGATGCAGCAACCAAAAAAGCCAATGTGATTCTATGTTGCATCATGAGGAGTCTAGGGTCCAGATTGAAGGACACCATGAAGCCTTTCTATTCTTCTGCTTTGGCCAGGGCTCTTCACCTGGAAAAATAACCCCATGTGCAGTTCTAGGCAGTTCAAGATGGAGATGGGCAAGAGGTGAACTATGAAGCCCTCTGAGGAGCCATTGATTCACATGGCAAGAAAAGAGGTCCCAACTGAACATGAGGAAGCTCTTCCTGATGGTAAGAGGAGCTGTTCAGCCCTGGAATGTGCTTCCACTGGAGCCTCATTCTCTGGCAGGGTTTAAGCAGAAACTGGGTGGCCATCTGTCTAGAGTGCTTTCATTGTATCTTCCTGTCTGGCAGAATGGGATTGCCTGGCAGAAGAAGGTCACCCAATTCTAGGATTGCAAAAGCATTCTTTGCAGAAGATGAAATGCTTCCATGTGCTCCCTCTGCATCCTCTTTCTCTCCTTCCTGCAGAAATATACAGAGATGCAGGCTGGGTGAGTGTGTTTGTGTGTATTTCTGTCAGGAGGAGGGAGTGTGTGCAGCCTTCCAGCTGCCTGGCCTATATCACCACGCCAAGCACCAGCGCCATTCCTCGGAGTGTTTTTACAAAGCACTTCAAGGACCATCAACAGCATTTACTGGACTATGAAGCAGCCCCGTGCAGAGCGAGGGGAAAGGCCCGGCTGGGCAGCCAACCTGGAGCGCTTGCTTTATTGTGTGCACAACTTGGAACAACATCTATAAAAGCCAGAAGGAAGGGGCCATAAATCCAAGCTGACCGTCAGGCGGCAAGAGGGAAGAGGGAGCCGAGTGCTGGCAAAGGCAGACACCAGGCTGGGACCACAGCATCCTCCAGTGGGAAGGAAGGGGCACCCAAAGGCCATCCAGCCCAACCCCGTTCCTGCCATGACCCTTCCTTTCGGCTGGCTTTATTCCAAGCTAAACACTCCCAGCTCCCTCAGCGCTCCCTCATACGGCTTGGTCTCGAACCCCTTGGCCCTTGTGGTGGCCCTTCTCTGGACACACCTTCCATCCTTTCCTCCATGACCTTCTTGAATTGCTTTGCCCAGAACTGGACACAAGGCTATTTCTCCAGGTGAGAAGGCCAGGCCAAAGCAGAAGGGAGGGAGAGGGACTAGGGCCCCTTCCACACAGCTGTATACAGTCCCACATTATCTGCTCTGAACTGGGTTATACGACAGTGCAGACTCAGATAACCCAGTTCAAAGCAGATGTTGTGGATTATCTGCCTCGATATTCTGGGTTCTATGGCTGTGTAGAAGGGCCCTTGGACTTCCCTTGATCTGGACACTATACTCCTCTGGATGCAGCCCAGAATCGCATTGGCTGTTTCAGCTGCCGCATCACACTGTTGCCTCATGTAGAGTTTGCGCTCTACTGAGACTCAAGCCAGGTGTCATCCATCCTAGATCTGTGCATTTCATCTTGATTGCCTAAGTGCAGGCCTTCCTTTGGCCCTCAAAATCTGCCTGATACAATCCTAGAATCCAAGAGGTGGAGGAGACCCCCAAGGGCCATCCAATCCAACCCTGATGTTGAAATTCACCCCTGAAGGAGAAGAGGAGGCCCATTGCTGTCCATCATTGGAGGCTCCACAGCTTAGACTCTCTTGGTGATGCCGATGGCCTCGTCCTGCTTGAACGCCAAGAATGTAACACCGTACCCTCTTTCCTTGATGGAGGAGCTCAACTCTTACCATCAAGTACGGAGCGACATTGGTTTGAGAGGCCACTTTGAGTTGTGGTTTGAGTGTTGGACTTGGACTCTGGAGACCAGGGTTCAAATCCCTGTTCAGCCATGGAAACCTACTGGGTGAGCTTGGAAAGTCACGCTCTCTCGGCCTCATAGGCAGGCCAAGAAATCTCTGTGATACTCATTGCCATTAGTTGGAATTGACTTGAAGATACACAACAGCCATTTGCAAACAGAAACTGGCCCTTTGAGAGGTCCATACGGAACAAGAAGTGCCTCCTACAGTCCATGCACAAGGCAGCACAAGGCCGGTGACCTTCCACGAAGCGGCCAGGGTCACCCCCAAACTACGCCCACCTATTCAAAGCAAAAGGCTGCAGGGAGAGGGTAAGTTTCAGGCAGTGGATTCTGGAGGAAATGACTCCCCAATCCAATTATGTCTCCTCCGGATTTGCTGAGCCTGCAGTGGCTTTTATTAAATTATCCCTGAACTCCTTATGCAAATCCTTCTGAGGGTCGGCCACGGTGCATGTCAACCCCCGGCTGTGTCTGTGCGGAGGGCAGAGGGTGGCTCCGGGGCTCCCGGGGAGGCCTCTGCTGCGGATCAGGATCACGATCCTCCGTCAAGATGGCCTTGCTTGCGTTACATGACCCTTGCGATGAGCAGCGCAGAATCACAGAACCACAGCGTTGGAAGAGACCCCAAGGGCATCAGTGCACAGCCAGAGGCAGAACCAAATGCCAAAGGATTCCTTCAGCCATTTCAAGAGGGCCAGGTGGGCACATGTCACCTGAGAATGTGCAGCGACGTGTGCAAGAGGAATTCACAGGATCAGAGAATCACTGGGCTTAAAGAGAACATTCTGTCCAATTCCCTTCTTCCAGGCAGGAAAACATAATCAAAGCACCTCAACAGATGGTGAGCCAGCTTCTGCTTAAAAGAGGGAGATTTCACCAGGCTCCAAGGAAGAACTTTCCACTAGAGATGGGAGGTACCCCCAAAAGATACCTTCCAAAAGGTATGCCCCATTCATGACAGGTGGGCAGATGCAGTCCAATCCTTCCCAACAGATGGGCACCTTGCCTCTCTTAGAAACCTCCAGAGAAGAACGGAGACTCCACCAGACTCTAAGGCAAGGTATGACACAGACCAGACTCGGGTCTTCACCCAAAAGGCCTCCAGCCAGAAGCACACTCAGCCTCTTCCAGCTCCGCAGGACCAACGAGCCCAGGCCAAGCGGAGAAGGGACCCAGTAGGGAGGAGGAGGGGAGGGAGGATCCCAGGAAAGAAGCCCTCCCAAGTGGGATCCCAGCAGCATCACTGCCGAGACCCCTCCCAAGTCACCTGCAAATCCCACCGAATCTCACTCGGCCCAACTCATGTAGAAAGAACAACCCAAAAGAGGCGACACAAGCCAAGAGCTCCCCCCTCAGCAAATGTTAATTATTTGATGTAAGGTTTCAAAGTAGACATGAATGGCTCTTGGCACTGCCTAATGCTGTTGGGTAGGAAGTAGACATCGTTTCTGGAATATTTAATGGATTTCGTGCTTTCAGAAATGAAACAATGCCTGATTTCCTTAACAGCAAATAAATTTTGGTCTTCACCATTTGTGTCAGGCTCATTTACCCACTGCATCACCAAAAAGTCCTTCTGTGACATGACTGTATTTCACAATTCTGTCTCGGACCAGATCCGGAGCAGGGCTTAGAAGGACCATTCTTGGCCGAAACCCAAAGACACACATTTTTGGCCCTTCTGTTGAGTTCAGAGGAAAACCTACTGTGGGTCAAGGTAGTTTGAGGCGGGATGGGATTGCCTTAGAAGAGGTGGACACCCCCCCCCCCTTAGTCTGGAGTGAGGAGGGCCCTCTCTCAGGGGAGCTTTCCTTGTGGATTCCTGCCTGGAAGAACAGGGTTGGACTAGATGTTCCCTGGGATCTGTTCCAGCTTTGTGCCTAGAATCTTCTTTGTGGCATAGAATCCCATTGCTTCTTCAAGGCCACCCAATCCAACTCCTTCTGACAGACAGGGAGACACCATCCAAACTCTCCCAAATGATCCAGCTTCTGCTGAAAATCCTCCAGAGAAGGAGACTCCATTGTCCTTCAAGGCAGTCCATTCCCCTGTCAAACCGTTCTAACCATCAGGGATCTCTTCCCCATGTTGAAGCGGGATCCCTTGTCCCTCCATTTGAACCCACTGCAAAAGTGTGGGCCCATTGTACTGAAGGTGGGCATTCCTGACTCTCTGTGGTCCCACTTGGGTCACTGGGATTATGGGAAGAGCCCCTGTGCATTGTTCCCTGTTGTACAAGGGAGCAAGAGGCCCCGGGTGCATGGGCAGAGACATCACTGATCGCACAATCGAACCACCACGCAACTGCATGGCACCAAATTTGCACCATGCAAGTCCTATGCAGTGGAGGATTCTGCCCCCGTGATCTTAAGATTCTGTGGCTACTAGTAGTAAGCCAACACCCCCCATGTGTCCTTTCTGTGCCTCTCATTGGAGATGGAGGAGTGGGTTAGGGTCATGGATGCGAGTGACCCTTCCCCCAAGCCCCCTGCCGCTGCCCAAGACGGGAAGGGTGGCCCAGAGGGGCCACTCCACGGCATCCCAGGGCCCGCTTCAGGACTGTGGCTCATTAAGGCCGGGATTGATTGATCGGAGCGCTTCTAGCCATTACTCATCCAATTAGAGAAGCAAGTGCTAACATGTTACAGAATGAATTAATAGTATTACCATTACCATTTAGCCATCAGTTGCCAAAGGCCACTTTGATGGGATTGCCTAAAGAGATCCCAGGGAACGTGGTCCCTCCATGCGCTCTTGGGAGGAAGGAGGAGGACGGAAGGGAGAAGAGGAGGATTAGAGGACACTTCTGCGGGGAGGCTTCCTCCATGAGGGATTAGGGGGACAGTATTATATTATATTCTTTGATCTCTTCCTTAAGCATATTGCAAGAGGGCAGGGGGTGTGTGTATGTGTGTGTGTGGGGGGGGGGGGTCTCCTTGGAAGCTCTGTCCGTTGCAGTGCTGACCAGTGCAGTGCCTGCCATTGAACGGTCCAGGCTTCCCCGTCCGGCCGCCATCCAAGGTCAGGAGCCTCCAATTAGTCCTTTCAGGCGCTTCCCAGGCGTGAATTGCAATCATATTTCAATATGGCAAAACTGAGGCTTGGCTTATTAAAGCAATCACTCACATATTAATCATGTTTCCTGGAGGTTTTCAAGCAGAAACAAGGCCAGTTTGCAAAGGAGGACTCTGGCCGTCCTTCACTCGGCGAGTCCCCTCTCCCAGGACGGAGACCTGCCAGTCAGAAACATGCTTTACTCCAAAAGGAACATCAAAGGAGGAGCTGCGCATGCAGAGCGTTGCTACTCACACGCTGCACCGCTTTGGAAACACATCACACCTGGCTCACCCCAGTGCCGACCCCATGACCTTCAGCTGCAAATGGATGCTGTGAAATAGGCAAATCCACCCACCCATCCCTACAAATAAGAAACCCACTGAGTATTGACCCAAAAGAGAGTTTCTCCAGTGCAATCCATTCCGCTGTCCATCTCTTATAGTCAAGATCAAGGGTCCCCAAACTTTTTAAACAGGGGGCCGGTTCACGATCCTTCGGACCGTTGGAGGGCCGGACTATAGTTGGCCACCGAGCAATAATAATAATAATAATAATAATAATAATAATAATAATAATAATAATAATAATAATAATAATATTTCCAGCATATCTATCTTGTTTGCTGTGTCATACAATAAAATAACAACAACAACAACAACAACAACAATAAAAAAGAGGGTTGGAAGAGACCCTTTGGGCCATTGAGTCCAATCCCCTTCTGCCTTTGTGCACCGAAAGCACAAGCAAAACACCCCTGACAGATGGCCACCCAGCCTCAATTTTTATTAATAATAATAATAATAAAGAGGGTTGGAAGAGACCCCTTGGGCCATTAAGTCCAACCCCCTTTTGCCTTTGTGCACCAAAAGCACAAGCAAAGCACCCCTGACAGATGGCCACCCAGCCTCAATGTATAATAATAATAATAATAATAATAATAATAATAATAATAATAATAATAATAATAAAGAAGGTTGGAAGAGACCCTTTAGGCCATTGAGTCCAATCCCCTTCTGCCTTTGTGCATCAAAAGCACTAGCAAAGCACCCCTGACAGATGGCCACCCAGCCTCAATGTTAATAATAATAATAATGTGATTTTGTGATACGAAATCCAGCATATCTATCTTGTTTGCTGTGTCATAAAATATAATAATAATAATAATAATAATAATAATAATAATAATAATAATAATAATAATGGTTGTAAGAGAAGAAGAGACCCCTTGGGTCATTTAGTCTAACCCCCTTCTGCCCTTGTGCCATGGGGGCCGGATAAATGGCTTCAATGGGCCGCATCCGGCCCCCGGGCCTTAGTTTGGGGACCCCTGGTCAAGATGTTCTTCTTAATGTTTGGTAGAATCTCTTTCCCTGCCATTTGGATCCATGGCTCCATGGTGTCTCAGTCTCCTGAGCAGCAGAAAACAAGCCTTGCCCACTCCTCTTCAATGGGACATCCTTTCAAATATTGAAATATCACTATGATGCCCTTGACTTCTTGCAGAAAATGTTGCTCTATATTAGCTGGAGACCCTGAGACTCCAAGAGAAACTGTTTTAATCAAATCTGCAAATAATCACATCTCCAAAAGTTCCACCTGCAAACATGGAGGGCCAGCTGTTCAATCAAAATGATTTAATGCACAGAAATGAGATGTAATGCCATTGATTACTTATTTAATACTTTTCAGTCACTGACCTTGCCCACCCTTACTCTGGTTGCATCTACAATGTAGAATTACTGCAGTTTGGTCCCTTTTCAAGTGCGGGTCAATGCTACAGAATCTTGGGAGTTGTAGTTTCACAAGATCATCATCATCATCATCATCATCATCATCATCATCATTTATAGACTGCCCTCTCTCCCCAAGGGGACTCACCTTCTCTGCAAAAAAGTGCTGGTGCCTCATGAAACTACACTTCCCAGGATCCCATGGAATGGAGCCATGGCAGTTCAAGTGGGGTCAAACAGTTATTGAGTCACGGCACCCCCTCCCCCAAAGAATAAAGACAATGAAGAGTCTTCAAGGAAGTTACATGTTTTTTCTTTATTTTCTTTATTTTAAAACATTTTCCATGGATCCAAAGTAGTGAAATGCCAGCGCCTCTACAGCAGGCCTGGGCAAACTTCAGCCCTCCAGATGTTTTGGACTTCAACTCTTACAATTCCTAACAACCGGTGGGAGTTGAAGTCCCAAACACCTGGAAGGCTGAAGTTTGCCCAGGCCTGCCCTAGAGGCCCTGAGATGGACCTAAAAGCAGCTGTAACTTAAAAACCCTATCAAATCTAATTCTTCAATAAACGTATCAACTTGATAATTTTTGTGTAATTTGTATCTTTTATGTTCGTGCCAATTCTTAAAAGTATAAAGTGTATAAACTGTTTCAAATGTATGTATCAAAATATATCTTGAAGGCTCTTCCTGCCCTCAGTTTGCATAATTTCTTGGGAAAGGAAATCACAGCCAGGATCCTTCTAGCTATTTCCCAAGTCAGGTATCAAAACTTTTGTGTATGTGTGTGTAGATAGATTATTCTCTTTGTCACCAGGATAAGCTCTGGGTGTTTGTTCATTCAGCTTGAGGCTGAGAGTCTGCTGCTCCTGCAGAAGAGGGTCTCAGCAAACATGATTTCATTAACTCTCTACAGGCAGCCAAGCCCTTGTCTGGAATTACCACTCTTTGGGTCTTGTACCCTTTGTCTCACATGGAACTGGACACTTGAGTTACACAAAGGCTCATCAGCATATCCACATCGCCATTTCCTCCAAGGTCATGCCCTCCCAGGAGATGACCTTGCAACGGATTGACTCTTTAAACTGTCCAACCATCAGCTGTTCTTCCTGTTATGGAAATGTCCTCCTTCATGCTGTGATGTCAAGGGAGCCCCCCCCCCCCCCCGGGGCAATCTTAGAATGAATCCTAGCCACCCTTTTCAGCCAATCAGGGAAAGAAGCAGGAAGTCTGAATAGCTATCAGAACTGTATTAAACATCATGTATTTTTCTGCAAATTTGTGCTTATACCTTTTGAAGTGTATTGCATGTACTGGCACCCTATTTGGCCAAATAGTAATAAACCTCCGTAGTTTTGCCTTCAAACCGGAATGCTTGCATTCTGTCCTGGCTGATTTGGTTTAGTGAAGGCTTACTGAGCACAGACCTCTCTATCTACAGTCCTAGCTGAAATCACGACAAAACTGCACTGATTCTATAGTGTAGACACCTGCTGTGACTCTGCCATTCTCCCAACCCTCCAAAGGCCATGCCCCTTATTCAAACCCCCTTTTGCATTCCACCCATTGCCATTCGCTCCCACCCACCCCACAGATCCTTAGCTTAAAACCTCTAAGGCAGGCCATTCCAAACCTTTTCAGCCACTGAGCCCTTGTTGAAGCAAAAGTGTCTCATGGAACCCCAAGAAATGTTTAGTGTTCAGTTCTGTGTTCTATGATGCATATAACAAATGCTACATACAGTATATGGAAGTATGAATAATAAGGTATATATATTAATAAAGGAAACAATAGTAAAAAAAAGAAAACTGGAGATGATATTGTTCATTATTTAAATTTACCAAATGATACAAAAACTACTTGAGATATTTGAAAAAAGTTACAATGTTACATGTACCCACGAAGTTAATGTCAACAATGTACCTGCTTTTTGTGGTAGAGTTTGTCAATGTCCGGTTAGAATCATAGAATCCTGGAGTTGGAAGAGACCTCATGGACCATCCAGTCCAACTCCTTTCTGCCAAGAAACAGGGAAATTGCATTCAAAGCCCCCCTGATAGATGGCCATCCAGCTTCTGCTGAAAAGCCTCCCAACAAGGAGGCTCCACCACACCCAGGAAATTCTTCCATATGTTCAGATGGAATCTCCTTGTTTTCCTGTCATTTGATGCCATTGTTCCATTGCGTCCTAGTCTGCAGGGCAGCATAAAACAAGCTTGCTCCCTCCTCCCTAGGACTTCCTTCCCCTCACATCTTGATCCCTGTCCCTCATCATGTGTCCTCTCTCTCCAGCTTCTCTTCTGCAGGCTAAACATGCCCAGCTCTTTCAGCCGCTCCTCATAGGGCTTCTTCTCCAGACCCTTGATCCTTTGAGTCACCCTCCTCTGGGCACATTCCGGCTTCTCAACATCTCCTCTAAATTGCAATGCCCAGAAGTGGACACAGTGTGCTTCCAGGTATGGTCTGACCAAGGTGGAATAGAGGGTTAGTTTAGCAGCTAACAATTGGAGGAGGAGGAAGGAAGCGGCATGGTGCTACCTGATGCAGAGCCCCTCACAATCACTCATGGAGCCCCAAGGCCTCCGCAGAGCACACTTTGGGAACCCCTGCTCAAAGGCACATTGCATGTATAACTAACTATGCCTTACCTTCCTATTTCTAATAATAGCAACACCATCAAACTGGCCACAAATTAGGGGCGAGGGCTGTCTCCTCTGCCTCTTCCTCCTGAAGCCAGATGGTGCATAGATGGGTCTGGGGTCCAAAGTGTCCCCTTCCTTTGGCATTTGGCCCTGATGACCAAGGGCCCCTCTTGCCTCGAGCCCTCTCCAATTGCCGCTTTGCCAGGCAGCAGCTGACTGCTTCAAGGGAGCTGGTAGTGAGCTTGTCTTTGGAGGCCAAACCCGGTTGTTATCGAGAGTAAATCTCACAAAGATATCCATCACACACACCCCTCCCGTTCTGTACACAAAAGAAACATTCACAATAATCTCCAATGCAATGTAAACATGGGCAACTACAAGCATTTAATTACTTTTCCCCCATTCATTTTCTTGTCGCAATTAGTTTGACTACATGTATCTCTTCCATCGGGATGCTCCTTATGAAAAAGTCAGATGCAATAGATGTGGGCACGGTCGGAAATGAGCAGGAAACCCAGGTGGCTGATCAGACAAAATAGAGTTGCCGGGGGTGCGGCAAAAGGAAGGGCCAAAACACTCCCCAGCACCGTTCTGTTTCTCCAGTAAAGTTGGTGGGCAACAGAATGCAAAGGGGCAGAAAGCCACGCCAATACTTCTCTCCCCCCACCCCCACCCCACACATTGAGGCCAAAGGTCCTGGAAGTTCAGATGAAACTTAAGGCAAGAGGCACAAAAGGAGTGGACCAAGTCTCTTGAAGCGCTCCTGTGGCCGGCCACAAGAGACCAGTCCAAGGGAAAGGGAACCAGGAGTGTCAGTGAACTACAGGCTGAACATGAGCTAAGAGTGTGACGTGGCAGTGATAAAGGCCAATGTGGTATTGGGCTCCATCCATAGGAGTCTAGTGCCTTAGTCAAGTTGAAGCCCCCTTTGTCCTGCCTCGGTCAGATCTCCACAACTGAAGTCTACTTCTGGACAAAGGAATTCAATAAGGAAAGGGACAAGATGGAAGGTGCCATGGATCCCTCTGAGGAGTGACTGAGGGAAGTGGGTAGGTTTAGCTTGGAGAAGAGAAGGGTGAGAGGGGGCTTCCTCGCCATCTTTGCTTATCTGAAAGAAGGCCACATTGAGGAGGGAGCTCTGCTGCTTTGGAGAATAGGATGCAAGGGAACCATGGATTCAAAAGGCAGGAGAAGAGATTCCACTGAAACATTAGGGAGAACTTCCTGACCCATCTCTCCTTGAAAGCCAACCCCATGGTCAGTCTTAACTATGACACGTTCTGTGTTTATCGTTCCATGTATTTTAATATGTGCGTGTTCCAATATGTGATTGCAAAGAACATATTCTAGTCATACGATGCATTTTAACTATGTTGTGTCCCACCTTCAGTAATTTAAATAACCTCAACCGCCATGACTTGGAAGTGCATTTGGAGGTCATGGGAGGGGCGGAGAATGTGGGCACCCATACTCTTTCCCTCCTTCGCGGTCCATCCTTCGCTCCATTCAGGGCTGCATTAATTTCCCAGCAAATACATAACGGGAGCCGGCGGCGGCAGCAGCCAGCGGATGGAAATTGAAACCGTCCAAATGGTAAATAAGACGCAGCTTGTTAACAATAAGAATAATTAACCACTGGAACAGCTTGCCCAAGGGAAGTGGCAGATTTATCTGCTGTAAATGGAGCCGGGATGTCTCTCCAAAGAAAAGGAGATCCAGCAGACACTCAATCACTCACTCACTCATTCTCTGGGCACGGAGAGGCAGGCGGGCACTTCACCAGCCCCTTTCAGGCACAGAAGGGCAGACGGGTGGGATGGGAGGAAGAAGAAGAAGAAGAAGAAGAAGAAGAAGAAGAAGAAGAAGAAGAAGAAGAGGAGGAGGAGGAGGAGGAGGAGGAGGAGGAGGAAGAAGGGGGTGTGACAACAGGAGGAAGAACAGAAACAAGGACAGGCAGTGCAGGCAGATATGGGTTGGCCAAGAAGTGACCCCACATCTGGCTGCAGGGCAAGGCACGCCTGCTTGGGCCTGAGGAGTCCCATCCGCACGGGGTCCCTTTGGAAGATGGCCTCTTCCCAACACTGTCATGACCAGCATAGCATCCCAGAGCTGCAACCATCCAATTCCTCCCAATAAACAGCCAGCCAGCCTTTGTTTAAAAAGCTCCAGAGAAGGAAGGAGACCCCACCAGCCTCCCAGGGCAGAAGCAAATCCCACCTTCTTGCCGCCAGGATGTTCTTCATAATGTTGAAGTGGAATCTCTTTTCCTGCAATTTGAATCCATTGCTCCATTGTGTCCCAGTCTCTGGAGCAGCAGAAAAGAAGCCGACTCTCTTCTCAATGGGATCTCCCTTCAAATACTTAAATATGTTGTTGTAGTAGTAGTAGTAGTAGTAGTAGTGATACTTTATTTGTATTCCGCCCTATCTATCTCGCCCCATGGGGACTCAGGGCAGATTCCAACATACAACGGCAAACAATCAGTGGCTCTATAAAAACAAACAAATACTGACATAAAAACCCAGAAACCCATATAAAGAAAACCCCATGTGTAAAAATAATGTTAAACCCTGACATCAAATTAAATCTTACATCGATGAATTAAACTAAATTTAGACCCGGTGGCGAAGTGTGTTAAATCACTGAGCTGCTGAACTTGCAGACCGAAAGGTCCCAGGTTCAAATCCCGGGAGTAGAGTGAGCACCCACTGTTAGCTCCAGTTTCTGCCAACCTAGCAGTTCGAAAACATGCCAGTGTGAGTAGATCAATAGGTACTGCTCCGGCGGGAAGGTAATGGCACTCAATGCAGTCATGCCAGTGGACACATGACCTTGGAAGTGTCTACGGACAACGCCGGGTCTTCAGCTTAGAAATGGAGATGAGCACCAACCCCCAGACATGACTGGACTTAACGTCAGGGGAAAACCTTTACCTAGTCAAACAAAAATTATATGATGACATAGAGTCTGCACAACCATCCACATTAATCTACAGAGCCAGCTAGAGTTCAGAAAGTTGTGTGTGTTAGTTGTGTGGCTAATGATGGTAAACATGGCTCTCGCGTCTCCTTCTCTCGGCCTTCTTTTCTCCAAGCTAAACATTCCCATCTCTAGTATGCAGCGGATTCCAACATCCAATGGCTGACCACAAGGGAAGGTGGCCATTGCAAGGAGGACCCCCCCCCCCAGTTTCCCCGCAAGACAACCTGGCTCTCGAGGAGCCCTAGAGGTGTGGGGCCCTTGAGAAGACTTCCAGTCAGCATAGTCTTCATGGGCAAGGGCCAAAGGCTCCTCCAAGCCCAAGCAAGGCATTGCCAGGCTCCTCCTCGGGCTGCTTTGGAACAAGGACAAGGACCGCCCCTCTCTGTGTGGGGCCCTGGGCTGGTTTTCTGACCCAAAGGGGTCAGGGCGTCTAAAAATGTTTAGCCCCCAAATGGCCCCAAATGCCATCCAGTGAGGCTTATTTTTAAAGAAAGAATCACTTCTGGGTCTCAAATGGCCCAAAGGACCAAAATCATGGTGGAATTGTGCCCACTCTTCAATATTTCCAAGCAATATTTCCGTATTTCCCCCCAAATGAAGGTGTGTAGCTTCCCAAGGCCCCTGATGTGGCCCTCAACCTCTTTTGCCCCCCCCCCCCCCACCATTCTGAATATAATGTGTTGGGAAAGATGGTTTGCAGCCCATGCTTCTGTGAAGAAAGCTTGATGCCTGAACTCTTTGCAGCCACCGCCGGCCCCGGTCTCTTCCATCCACCCTTCTTTGCAAAGTTCCTTCTGTCCGTCTCCAGAATATCTTGAATGGGTGCAAATGCCTCCTGGGATCTCAGGCGAAGGGGGGGCCATGGGGGCTGCAGGGCGGATTGAATATCCAAAGAGGCGCCACATCACTCATGGCTCCCTTCCGAGGCATCGGACTCCGTGTCTCCGTCTGGAGGAAAAATGACTCTCAAATATGTGGGAAAGAAAATACCATTAATCGTGAAAATCAGCACCACAGCCTTCCTGGAAAAGTTGCAGAGAGGAGCGAGCCTAGCTGGGGGGGGGGGGGGAGGACAATTAACAAAGGCAATTAATCTGGAAGGACCTGTCACAGGACGGCTGGCATTGATTAATTCCACAGATGCCGCTTGGAAGGAAGACGCCGGGAAGAGGCATAAACAAGTTGTGTCTCTGTTGTCCAGGCTGCAGAACTGGAAGGGTGGGTTCAGACCAAGGCAAACGTCCCACTAGAAGCGGAGTCCTTTCCAACGTCATCATGGCTGTTATGGAGTTCAGGTTCTTGCACCAGGCAAGGGAGTTGCACCTGCAGTTTGGACTACTTCTCAAAATCCAGGGCCTGTAATTTGGAATCATGGAGTCATAGAAGCATCGAGTTGGAAGAGACTCCTAAAGTCCATCAAGCCCATCATCTTCTGACCGGGGAGGAAAACACAATCCAAACCCTCCTGCCAGAGAGCCATCCACCTTCTGTTTCCAAAAAAAAAAAAAAAAAACCATGAGAAGGAGAATCCACTGAATTCCCAGGAAACAGCAGATTCTGTTGGGCGAGTGGGCCTATTAACAAAAGACACACACACACACACACACACACCCAATAAACGTAGAGAAGAGTAAGTTATTAGCAACAGCGTGACCCAGCACCAGTAACCTAAAGACTATTTGAAAAGGCCCGGGCTGTGGCACAGGTGGGAGAGCAAGCCAGCTGCAATTAACTGCAATGAATCACTCTGACCAGGAGGTCATGAGTTCGAGGCCCGCTCAGAGCCTATGTTTGTTTGTCTTTGTTCTATGTTAAAAGGCATTGAATGTTTGCCTATATGTGTAATGTGGTCCCCCCTGAGTCAAGCCTTCAAGGTGAGAAAGAAGGGCGGGATATAAATGCTGTAAATAAATAAATAAATACATAAATGTGAAGCCAACAAATGCTGTGATGCTTAGAATGCTGCCAGTTCTGACACTAACTGGGATGGAGTTGCTTGGGGGTTTTTCCCCATTGCATAAAGCTTTTCTACCTCAAAGTGAGGGGCCTGCATCTGGCAGAGAATGACACCCAGCAACCTCAGGTGTGGGATCCGGGCCTTTGTTTGTCTTTGCTTTCAATGCAAGACTTTTTAATGCATTTACAAGCCGCCTTGGCTGACAGTTTTGCAGAAAAGGGGGAAGAGAAATGCAGAAATTAATGAACAAACCACAACTGCAACAGCAAGGTTTACTGATGCGCCCCCTCCCCCCCTTCCCCCCTGGACTTCTGGGAAAGACCCCCTCCACCCCTCCCTTTCACCTTTCCTGCTCCCGAATCCCCCTCCCCTCTCCTTCCCTTCCTGGGGATCAATACGAATTAGTTGTGATTTGTCAGAGGCTGCTCTAAGTGACTCCGGGCCGGGAAGTGCGGCTAATCCTCCTCCTCGTCACTGCCCTTGCCTCTGGTGGGTCGCCAGTGGGGCAGGCCTTTCCCCTCCTGGCCTGATCTACTGGTTGCTGAGAGGATTAAGCCAAGAGAGAAGGCTTTGCAAGTGGAAAAGGGCAGAGGGAAAGAGGAGAACCTGCTGGAGGGGAAGTAATGCAACCTGGACCAAGGCAAGAAAGGACAGCCGGGGTCACAGACTCATAGAATAGAGTTGAAAGAGACCACAAAGGCCATCTAGTCCAACCTTCTTCTGCCAGGCAGAAAAGCACCATCATGGAGCCACAGAGTCCAACCCGGTTCTACTCAGTTCAGGGCCTACAGCCAGAACATCCCCAGCAGCAGGGAACTACCCAACCTGAACCACTCTCCCTCTCAAGAAGTTCCTTCTAATGTTCAGAGGAACTCTACCGTCCTGTGACTTCACCCCATTCGGTTTTGTTCTGGCTTATGATCCTAGAGTTGGAAGGGGCCTCATGAGCCATGGGCTCACTCCAACCCCGTTCTGCTCAATGCAGGACCTCCAGCCAGAACATCCCCAGCAGCATGGAACTATCCGGGCTGGGGTTTTGTTATGTGTTTTGAGATGTCCAGGAAGGAGACTCTGGCACTGCACAAGGCAATGGGGACCATGGCCAAATCCTCTCATTGACAAGAAGTCCCTTCTAATGTTCAAGTGAAATATACCCTCTTCTCACTTCAAACCATCCCCCTTGGGTGAGGGTTATCGTTGTAATTAGCTGGCCAACATTGCATTAGGATTAGGGTTAGGATGGTCTGGGGCAGCAGAAAACTGGGACTTGTGCATTAGTGACTGGCAAGGCCACTTAACTGAATGTGTAAACATTATAAATGAGAATTGCACCCCAGCAATGTCCAGCAGTATCAATGCATAATGCGCATCTGCATTTCCAGTGTGCAATTTGAGAGATAATGGCACCCCGCTTCTATTTATTTATTTATTTATTTTTCAAACTTATATGCCGCCACTCCCCTAGGGCTCGGGGTGGCTTACAAGAACAGGCTAAAATCAACAATTTAAAAACATCTTAAAAACATCTTTTTAAAAAAACCAGTGCTGTGCCACAGTCAAAGTGGGCGGACCAAATCCAATGGAGAGTTAACACAGAGAAGGATGGCAGCCAATGGGTTTAGCTCCTGCATTTCCTTCCATAACGGCTTCAATACTTTTGCTGTTTGATTCTCTTTTCATTGTTAGCCAACTGTATTTTAGTACACTCAATAAAACTGGATATAAACATTGAAGGAGCCAAGGCCAAGCCAAAGTCCTGGTTTTGAACAGGGACTGATTCCTACATTATAGCATTATGATACCACTTCAGTTGCCATGGCAACATCCCATGGGATCCTTGGGCCCTGGAGCTCCCCTCCCCAACTGCCAGTCTTGGGATGCCGTAGGAATGGAGCCATGGCAATGGAAATGGAATAACAGGGCTGAGGTTCTGGAGAGGCTGGATGGTCATCTGTTGGGGGTGCTTTGAATGTGATTTTCCTGCTTCTTGGCAGAATACGGTTGGACTGGATGGCCCATGAGATCTCTTCCAGCTCTCCAGGTTCTGTAATTCTATGAGTGCAGATGGGTCTTGGACTCATTGTTTGGTGTATTTTGGGAAAGGACACCTGAGCGTATTGAAGCCCAGGCCCGGACTTGTGACCAGGATGATTGCTGGATGCGACATGGAAATCGACATGCATCTGGTCTCTTGAGGATGTGGGACTTGTCACTGTTCGGATCGTTGTCTTTGCAAATGAGTAGCTTAGAGGCTCATTTGCAGAATGCTTTGGGCACGTCCACCAAGTGCAGGCATTTGCTTTCTCGATATAACTGTTTCCTGCCTTTTGGTTCCAAATATCTCCAAGAATGAAATTAAACCCTAACAAGAAAGATAAGAAGATACATTTCCAGTCAAACAGCAAACCAAAACACAACTGGAAAAGGCAGCAAGAAAAAGAGCCCAGCGCTTCAATGGAGTATCAGTAGGGGCTTTGGGGGGATTTGGAGGGGAAAATCTATCAAAGGACATGGCAACAAAAAGTGAGAGTGCATCTACACAAAGCATGGGCCAACTTTGGCCCTCCGGGTGTTTTGGACTTCAACTCCCACAATTCCTAACAGCCTACCGGCTGTTAGGAATTGTGGGAGTTGAAGTCCAAAACACCCGGAGGGCCAAAGTTGGCCCATTTCTGATCTACACTGTAGAATGAATGCAGTTTGAATCCACTTTAACTGCCTTGGCTCCATGCTATGGGATGCTGGGAGTTCTAGCTTTGCAAGGACTTTAGTCTGCCAAAGCTGCTGGTGCCTCACCAAACTACATCTCCCATAATCCCATAGCAGTGGGCCATGGCAGTTTAAGTGTTTCAAATGGCATTCATTCTGCAGTGTAGATGTCCTCCTCATTCTGGGAAGAAAGGGAGAGGATAGAGTCTCGAGGTGCAGAAATCCCGCGCTGGGTTTGTGCAGCCAAAAGGAACGTAATATGTGTGCATGAGCATTGTCTCTGCACGCACAATTCTTTTTTTCTCATCCATGAACCTGATCTAGGCTTTGCATTGGGCTGAAATGCTGAATCACCTTCTCCTTTCTTCTCATTGCATTCTGTGGATGGCTCGCCTTCTTTCCCTCAAGGCTGTTTACAGAAAGGTTAAAACAATACATTTCGGGCCATAAAAAGAACATTGGCTCATAAAAAAGATACCAGTGAGCTAGAAGTCATGGGAAAACGAGACTCCCTGGAAGCAGGAAGGGGAGGGGGAGGAGGATCATGATGATAATGATGATGATGATGATGATGATGTCAAGTTTACAGCCAGGAAGTTCAAGACCCTTCATGACATCTGGAACTTGGAGGGCAACTCCTTAACAGAGTATTGGATATGCCAGATATTTAGGAAAGGTCTGAAGAAGTTTAGTGGAGGAAGAAAAGGAAAAGCCCGAAGGGTTTGAGAAGTGCCTTCTCTGGAGAGAAGAGACATGGCTTTGGTGTGTTTGTGTGTGTGTTAAAGTGTTAGAAAATGTCATTCTGCACTGCCTAAGTCTCTATCGTTAGATAGCAAAGCCTAGAACAGAGTTAGGGACACCTTCCCACAGTCCTATGCATGCTTGATAGGCTTTACTCTTATTTCCTTCTTCCTGTTCTGTTTAGATCCAACCATTTGCTTGTTGACGTAGAAATGTGATCTCTCCTAGGGCTTCGATGTAACTTCCTCAATTTAGCCTTTGGAATTTTTATGGCCCTAAAGAGAAGAAAGGGACTCACCATGCGGTGGTTGCCATTCCTTTCCTGCTTTTGTTTCACTGAGAGGACACGCTTTTTGTCCCCTCTTGTAGTCAAGATGTAGCTATCTAGATTCTTTGTTTTTACCCGCCTATGTGTCTTAGACCAGCTTAGAGAAGCTAGTTTAGCTCCAAACCTTTTCTATCCATCAATGGATTTCTTTTTACCTGAATAAATGCTTTTAAACTTTTAAGCTGATTTTGCGATCCTTTGCCATCCTGAAGAAGACAAAGGCTTTCCTAAATTCACTCTGCTTAAGTTTCTCTGCTGCATTGGAAGAAATACTGCTGCTTTTCCTGGGAATTTACCTCACAAAGAGGGTGATTTTAGCTTAACAGCTCCTAGATTCCCAACATAAAGGACTTCTGGCAATGCCTGTTTTCAACCCATCCAAAATCCATTCACCCGCTCTTCCATTCATGGATTCATCCCAGCATCGCGCACTTCCCTGGCCCAAATCGCAGATCTCAGGGTCTGGAAGAGTGGCCTTGGCTGTGATGACCGTCACCCCGGCTTTCAAATTGATTTGGACCCGCAGCGGAGAGTTCCGCAGATCCATCACCAAAAGGAACGGAGCGGGACCGCAGCAGACTATTATTAAAAGATCTTTTTTTTCTTCACTTTCCCCTTCCCTGAACTATGTAACAAATCCCCCAATAAAAGTAGCCTTCATTTTTAACAGTAACACTCTCTATCTGGTTATTTTGTGTCTTTCTCTGACTCCTTCCTTTGCATGCAATTTCTCTCTCTCTCTCTCTCTCTCTCTCTCTCTCACTAACCCGTCCGATCTTTAAACCCTGGCGGAGGCTTCGCCCGCCATAGATTAATACGGTGGGCGATACAAATTGGCTCATATCTTTATCAAAATTACCCCTAGCACACTCTTCTTTTAGTCCTAACCCTTTCTAAGGCTCCTGACTCAAGGACCACCAGCGGAACCAAAATCGGTCCAGTTCTCGGCACCTCATCAGCTGACTGTCAAACGGGACCGACTGCTCTTTTCAAGCCAGACTGCTCTCTTCCAGCCTTAGCCCGGACTTTCCTCTCCCTGCGACCCGCGGAATGGTTTTAGGAGATCCCTGGTCCCTTTCTGTGAACTGGGGATGGGGGATCGCTCTCCCGCTGGGGAGACATAGTTCTCCAAGGACCCTCACCCTCCCTACAGCTGCCAGGAGGGTGCCTGGACGGGCGCACTCCACGTTTCATTCATACCTTCATAATTTTATGAAGGAGAAGAACACTCTTCCCCAGACCTATCCCTGAACTTATGAAATCTTATACTTCCAAAGACTGCAACCCACATGTGCCTTTTCCCCATGCCATCCTTCCACCACAGATGAACTCCTTTCCTCATGTATCCGTGAATTTTCATATTCTATGTACCTGGACGTCCTCATGAATCACTGTTGTATGAATTTCTAATCGTTGGGCTAACTTCATGAATTGTGAAATCATGCTGCTAAAACTCCACTTTTATGAATTTCCATATTGGGTTCCCCAGATGTTGTGAACTTCGTGCTTATCCAATGTTTTCAAATTGTTTATATCATTCATGATTCCCCTTTATGCAATGTAACCCACCTCTATGGATTCTCCCTTACTTCCTTGAAATCTATCTAACTGCCTATATGTATTTGTACTCTTTGGGATCCCCGGAAAATATGTGTTTTTCCCAGCTGGGTTTATGTTCCAACTTTATTTTATTTTTCATTTTATTTCATATAATTGTCAAATCATGAAATCAAATGGGAAATATTTTGACCCCAACATGAACCCCAGCTCCTATGACCCAGGCTTCCCTTCCCAAAAACAAAAGGATAATCTGCCACAGCTTAATCCAATCTAATTCAGATTGCATGGACTATATAGGGCTTGAGTCGCCGAATAAAAGGTGATTCGCCCTCAAGGCAAACATTGTCATATCTCCTCCAAAGGGAAAACCAGGACGTCTCAGGAAGACGCCCTGCTGAGCCCATTGCCACCCATCCTTACTTCCCCCCCCTGACACCCCAAGGCATATCTGAAATCAGTGTACATGACAGGAACCCCTGATGGCTGTCATTAATCCCTTTAGAATTCGGCCGGGCAGGAACTAATCTGACCCTTCCTGCTCAGTCACTTCATTGTTTCAATAACTCCCGCCTTCTCCTCTCTGATTGGCCCGAGTGGGGACAAAAAGCAGCTCCCTTATTGGGCCAGCAGAGCAAGGCGGGAAACGAAAGCCCGCCTCGTTCAACCTTCTAGCCTATCCGCGATCAGATGGGCGGGGGAGTGGGGCGGGAAATTCAAGGGGCTGTCAGACCGAAACATTGTATAAATATGGCTTTATTTTGAATATATGATACGCTAGTAGGCTGAATGATCGCTACAAGTGTCATTTTCAGCTGAATCGCTCAATAAAGACTCCTTGGCGGATTTTCCTTCAACTTTGGCGGACCTTCTTCATTTCGGCTCCAGGTTGTATTGCGGCTCATATTCTCCTATTGGCTCCGCCAAGGTCCGTTCTCTCAGGACCGGATCGGCTCTCTCCTTAAGGGGCCCGATCCCCTAGAAACGCGGTCGACAACAGCTGGGCTTGGCTGCCATTTCCAGCCTCCAGGAAGAAGCATCTCGGGCTCTTGCTTCGGTTGAACTCCCCTGGAAGGGACCACTCGCTCCCAATTGGGACTTCTTTCAAAGGGACTTTGCCAAAAAGAGGGTCTCCACCTGGACGCCTGGAGGCACATCGCTCCATTCCTGAAGGGGAGCTGACTTCTGGTACTCTGCTCTATTTTGGTGGAATTGCCCCAACGGTTATTTTGGAGCCTAACAGCTCAGATTGCCCAACAGAAAGCCCACCTGGTGGTTCAGCAAAAGGAAGGCCAGAGAGCAGAATGGCTTAGTGTGAGGCCTGGGGTGGGAAGGGTCCCATGAGGCCATTGAGTCCCTCCCACAGAGACCCCACGGCCTGCTGCAGCCACAGCACCTCCATAGGCATCCTTCTTCCCACAAATGTGGGAAATGCCACAGGGATTTGCAGGGCTGGCATGGGGGGGGGGGGGGGTGTCGGCAAAGGCTGGCCCATGACGGCAGTTCATCTCCGGGAGGAGAGCGGCTCCTTCATCCCCGTAATCTCTCCTTCATGTGAATGCAAATGACTTTGGGAAAACAAATAGGAGAATCTCTCCAGCAGCAGAAACCTGTCTCTGTTCTGAAGTACAGCTCTGACATAAATCTTCATTTCTCTTGTCATCTTGCCTTTGGATGTTTTATGAGATTTCACCAGCTGATTCAAACTGAAAGGCAGGGGAGCCCCCCCCCCTTCCCATCCCCCGGCCCCCTCCATACGCATTTCAGAGTCTGAAGCTGAAATTGAAAGATGTTCTGCCATGAATACACTTAAAGGCCTCGCACAAGATCGGCCTCACCGACAAGGCCGGCCAGGGAGCCCACCCAGCAGACCCTCCTTCCCCTGACATTTTGGGGGGGGGGGGGGGGTCTCAGGCCATTGAGCAAAGGGGAGGGAGGGAGGGAGGGGAGAAGAGGGGCAGGAGAGAGTAGAAGATAAGGAAGGGAAGAAGGAGGGCGGGGAGGGGAAAGGAAGGAAGGAGAGCAGGGAAGAAAGGGGAAAGAGTGGGAAGGGGAGGGAGGGAGGAGAGAAGAGGGAAAGCAGGGAGGGCAGAGGGAAGGAAGGAAGGAAGGAAGGAAGGAAGGAAGGAAGGAAGGAAGGAAGGAAGGAAGGAAGGAAGGAAGGAAGGAAAGAAGGGGGAGGACAATGAAGGAAAGGAAAAAGTGGGAAAGAGGGAGGGAGCTTCCTACTCCTCTGGAGGGGAAGGGGCTCATCCAGGCTCATCAGTCCTCGGGTGTCTCCTGGTGCCTCATTTCATCATCATCATCATCATCATCATCATTAAATTACTTACTAATTGCCCTCCATCCACGATGCTCTAGGCAATTTACAAGATAAAATTATAAAGGATAAAAATACATACATACAAATATTGATAAAATTAACATAGATTAAAAGCTCTAGTAAAGAGCCAGGTCTTGAGTGCGAGGGTGAAAGGCCCTAACTCACGCATGGCTCTCATCTAGGGCGGCAAGGCATTCCATAGGCAGGGGCAGAAACAGAAAAAGCTCTGCGCCTGGTCCTTTCCAAGTGCCCTTCTCTAGGACCCGGTATGTAAAGTAAGTCGCGTTGAGATGGTCGTTGCGACCTCCGATGATGGGAGAAGGAGAGACGGTCCCTAAGATACGATGGGCCCTGGCCGTAAAGAGTTTTAAAGGTCAGAACTAACATCTTATATAGACCACGGTAATCAGTTGGGAGCCAATGCAGATGCTGCAGCACTGGTGTGATGTGGCATTTCATGGGTGTTCTTGTGAGGAGCCTGGCTGCCGCATTCTGAACAAGACGGAGCTTTCACATGAATTCCCCCCTCCCTCCGGATCTGAGTTGGAGGCCCTATTACTACTTCATACGTCATACTCCTGGAACAATTCCACCCGCTCCAAAAAATCCTACATATCTCTTGGGAAGACAGGAGGACAAATGCCAGCGTGCTGGAAGAAGAAGCAAAGACCAACAGCACTGAAGAGATGTTCCTACACCATCAACTCCACTGGACTGAAGGCCACGTTGCCCAAATGCCCAAAGATCACCATCGTCTCTCAAAGTGGTTCCTCTACTCCCAACTCAAGAATGGGAAATGGAACGTTGGTGGACAGGAAAAGAGTGGAAAGGTGGGCTTAAAACCAACCTTAAAAACTGTGGCAGAGACATCGCGAGAGAACTGGGAAGCCCTGGCCCTTGGGCGCTCTAGCTGGAGGTCAGCTGTGACCAGAAGTGCTGTGGAATTTGAAGAGACACGAATGGAGGGAGAAAGGGAGAAATGGGCCAAGAGGAAGGAAGCGCAGCAAGCCAACCCTGACTGGGACCGCCTTCCACCTGGAAACCAATGTCCTCACTGTGGAAGAACATGTGGGTCAAGAATAGAGCTCCACAGCTACCTACATCTCCACTGCCAAGACATTACACTTGGAGGACCATCATATTTGGGCAATGAGGGATCGCCTAAGTAAATAAGTCCTTCAAGTGGCTGGCCTTCCCCCTCTGACCCAACTTCAAGAGAGCAAAGAGTGTGGGATCGGGGGTGGGAGTCTGGAGGAGCATCAGGGAGTGGCGGATGGCAAAGGAGCATTGGTGAGTGGCGGATGGCCAGGCTGCCCTCTTCTTGGCTGGCATGGCCAGGTGCCTCTTGTCTATGGCGGCAATTGGGGGAAACACAGACTTGGAGAAGAAGTTTCCCGGAAGCCGTTGCTCCATGTAGCCAAAGCCATGAGTCCGCCCCACCTTCTGCCAGTTCACGCTGGCCTCAAATCAGGAGTCACTCCTGGAAGTGACAGGAGCCTGGAACCCGCTGGCCCTGCGGTTGCCACTGGCTTTTTCCTGTCTTGCGCCCAATTGAGTGCTTAATCTGGTGTGAAGCCTGGGAGGCCCTTGGGCGCCTGTCCAGCCTGTCCCTCCCGGGCCCCTTCTTCTCGCCATTGCTCTCCCAGGGAGTGAGTGACCGACCTTTGGCCGCGAGGAGACCCCTAAAGCGGGTGCAAGGGCCCCGTTTGCCCCTTTGCGCCTCCGCATCCTCCCCTCGGGCCTCGCTCTCCGATGCTGCCTCCCTCCGCTGACAAATTGCTCAGTGGTTTATGTGACGCCATAATGCAAATGGGAAGCTATTTCTAAATCAGAGATTTGAGTAATAATAAGCAGCCATTTGAATTTGGGCTCAGAAGATAAAATGTCCTGAGGGAGGCCTTCGTGAATGAGCAGGGCTTTTTTCTCTCTCTCTCCTTCTGCTCTGACAAAAAAAAGAGAGTGTGTGTGTGTGTGTGGAGGGGATATTCATAATCACACATTCTTGTGCAGGCAGCCTCCCAACTGCTCCCTTTGGGTGGCTAAATGAATGGGGATGCGCCATAAATATGCATGCGGCCCATCAGCGCTCAAGGGCACGGCAGCACAGCCATCGCAGCCAAGCAGATCGGGAGGAGGGGGGATTGAGGCCTTCTCCAATCCCCAACCCCCTCCCCACACACACACACACACACACACAATGGGGTTGGACTGACTGGCCTTTGGGGGACTCTTCCTCCCCTAGGATTCCATAATATATCTATTGTATGTGTGTGTGTGTGTGTGTGTGTGTGTCATATCTATTACAGTAGAGTCGCACTTATCCAACATAAACGGGCCGGCAGAATGTTGGATAAAAGAATATCTTTGATAATAAAGAGGGATTAAGCAAAAGCCTATTAAACATCAAATTAGGTTATGATTTTACAAATTAAGCACCAAAATATCATGTTATACAACAAATTGGACAGAAAAAATAGTTCAATACACAGTAATGCTATGTAGTAATTACTGTATTTACAAATTTAGCACCAAAATATCACAATGTATTGAAAACATTGACTACAAAAATGCATTGGATAATCCAGAACATTGGATAAGCGAGTGTTGGATAAGTGAGGCTCTACTGTATCTATCTCTCCCAATAATATCTCTGGCTGGATGGCCACCTGTAGGGAGAGCTTGGATTGTGTCTTCCTGCCTGGTAGAAGGAAGTTGGGCTGGATCTCCCAGTTATACCTATCATATCTTTGGCTGGATGTCCATCTGTTAGGAGGGCTTGTATTATATTTATTTATTTATTTATTTATTTATTTATTTATTTATTTATTTATTTATTGTTCAAACTTATATGCCGCCACACCCCTAGGGCTCGGGGCGGCTTACAAGAACAGGCTAAAATCTAAAAATTTAAAAACATCTTAAAACATCTTTAAAACATCTTTTATGTCTTCCTGCCTGGCAGAAAGGGGTTGGACTGGATGGCCCTTGGAGTCCCTTCCACTGGTTCCAGTTCTAGGATTCTGTGGTTCTTTCGGGCAGATCATGAGGCCGAAAGGAGGCTGTTCTCTTCTCTCCCTTTGGCAGGAACATGGCTTTAAATGAATGTGTCCCCGGGCACCGCCTGCCTGCCTGCCTTCTGCCTCTCCTTCTCCTCCTCCTCCTTCTTCTTCTTTTCTTCTCGGCTGCTGCTCACCTCTGAACTTCCCCACCTTCTTCCCACCCAGCCAATTGTCCTCTGCTCCGCAGCAGAAGATTGGCACAGAAGAAGAAAAGGAAGGAGGAGGAGATGAAGAAGGGAAGCAGAAAGGAGGGAGGAGGAGGAGGAGGAGGAGGCAGGAAGGGGGCCTGGGAACCTTGGCCCCCAAACCCCACTGTCCCCCCCCCATGGACCCTCTAGTGCCCACCCACCCACCCCCGTCCCAGGCGGCCAGGGCAAAAGGCGGCCCCATCTCTCCTCTGGCCCAGGAGCCAAGGTGGGCTGCATGCAGCACAGTTAAGCCAAGCGGCAGTCCTACCGGCGTATCATGGAAAGGTTAGGCAATTAAACAAAGCACGGTATTTAGAAAGCCCCTCGTTAAGGCAATTTAAAACGCATTTAAAGCATAATTAAATAGAGAATGCACAGCTGTGCTATGAAGGCCATCCCCATACTCTCTTCACTCTCTCCCTCCTTTCCTTTCCTTCCTTCCTTCTTTCTCCTTCCATCTACCAGACAAAGGTCTCAAAGGGGCTTATGGAAAAGTTAAAAAACAGATACAATTAAATTTCAATAATGTAAACACAATTAAATGAGATATCATGGAAAATGCCCATATTGGATCACAGTATAAAAGTGTGTAAAAGACACAATAATAAGGATAAAAGGCAGCATGCATACAGGCAACATTAAAGAGAAAGCCCTCCTGCATGGCCTGTTGACCTCCCCACCGCCCCCCCCCCACCCCCAAAAATAAATAACTGAGCCTTTGCTGCCCAGGAGAAAGGGAGGCAGCCTCCCATGAACTGGGATTTCATGGAATCCTAGAATCCTAGAGTTGGAAGAGACCTCATGAGACATCCAGTCCAGCCCCATTCTGCCAAGAAGCAGGGAAAGCGCATCCAAACCTGCAAACTTGATGATCGTGCCTTCTAACCCTTCGTCTAAGTCATGAATGAAGATCCTGAGCAGAAACGGGGCCCAGGACGGAACCCTACTGATGGCAGGCCACTTGTCCCTTCTTTCCAGGACGTAGAGGAAGCATTGGAATCGCCCTCTGGGTTCGTTCGCTTAACCAATTACAGATTTTGGCATCTCTTCTTGCCTTTTCCCCAGTGCCAGGCTCTCACCAGCCAGCCTTGTCAACCCCTGAGTCAGAGACCACCAAAGTCTGTGGCATTCATTCCACAATACCTAATGTCTACTTGGCAACCCTTGCTTGAGGTCCACGTGACCCACATGGAATGAGTCCAGAGGCTGGTTGTTGTTTAAGGGGATGTTCTCACGGTCTGGCCCTGGATGTGACTCAGGTATGGGCAAACTTCAGCCCTCCAGGTGTTTTGGACTTCAACTCCCACAATTCCAAACAGCCGATAGGCTGTTTGGAATTGTGGGAGTTGAAGTCCAAAATACCTGGAGGGCTGAAGTTTGCCCATGCCTGATGTAACTTCTGATTGTTGGTCTGGGACTTATAAGTACATTTGCAGCATTTCTAGCAAAGCACAAGTGGCAAAGCTCAGCAAACAACTCAGGCTGTGCCCGCTATTACCAAAATGGCCAGGATACATGAGGTTTGTTCCAAGCATCCGTGTTTGAGAGACAGCAATGTCCAACACATACATGGCCATCCCTATGTGAGGTCTATGTGACAGCCCAGATTGGCGCTGGAGCTTGCTTGTTGTTTAAGGGAATGTTCTCAGGGCCTGGCACTGGAGGAAGCCATAACATCTGGTCGTGGCCCTGGGCACACAGTGTCGCATTCACACTATTTCTCGCAAAGCACGAATGGCAGAGCTCAACACACAATCCAGGCCAAGGGGAGATGTCAGCTGTTGCCAAGATGGAGTTGAGCAGGATCACTACAACAGATCAGCAAGCAGCTGAATGTTTCATTCTTGTTTTATGCCAACAAACTCAAAAGTTGATCTGAATTGCTGAAGAGAGAAGACTTGCCATGGGAAACACAGTGTCATTAATGCCAGTGGGAGGAGAGCATCCACATTCAATGTTGGCCATGTAGGTAGTGAGCCAAGTTTGGTGCAGATCCATTGTGGGCTGGATTAACAGTGCTCTTTGATTGTAGGTTAACTATAAATCCCAGCAACTACAACTCCCAAATGTCAAGGTCTATTTTCCCCAAATTCCACCAGTGTTCACATTTGGGCATAATGAGTATTTGTGCCAAGTTTTGGTCTAAATCCATCATTGTTTGAGTCCACAGTGCTCTCTGGGTGTAAGTGAACTACAACTCCCAAACCCAAGGTCAATGCCCACCAAGCCCTTCCAGTATTTTCTGCTGGTCATGGGAGTTCTGTGTGCTAAGTTTGGTTCAATTCCACCATTGATAGAGTTCAGAGTGCTCTTTGATTGTAGGTGAACTATAAATCCCAGCAACGACAACTCCCAAATGGCAAAATCCCTCCCCAACCCCACCAGTATTCAAATTTGGGTGTATCAGATATTTGTGCCAAATTTGGTCCAGTGAATGAAAATACATCCTGCCTATCAAATATTTACATTACGGTTAATAACAGGAACAGAATTACAGTTATGAAGTAGCAACGAAAATAATTCTACGGTTGGGGGTCACCACCACATGAAGAACGATATCAAGGGGTCGCAGCATTAGGAAGGTTGAGAACCCCTGTTCTGGTGGCTGATGGGAGGCTTCAGTAGAGACCAGGTCTCACAGAGAGAGAGGCACTCCTTTACAGATGGATCCCCAAGCCATGCAGGGCTTTGCATGTCTCTATCAGCTCCTTCAGCTCCTTCCTTTAACAGTGGTGTGATGTGGCTTTTGAGTGATGTGCTACTTGGACGGCTGTTAGAGTATGTCCGTGATGCTGGCAAGACTGCAAAACCCATTGGCTTCCTCTCCAAGTCCTGGGCTGAGCCATAGGACGCTGCCATGGCCATACACCGATACACACAGAGAGAGAGACACAGCCCAAGCAGAAAAGCAGCAGCATGGAGGCCTTGGGGGGGGGGGTCTTCCTTCCCGCATAAACGTGCTCTGCTCTGGCCCTCCCTCCTGGGAGAAGCCATGGCCTTATTCCTGCGATGTGCTTCCTCAGCCCTGCGACCCGTTGCCCTGAACCGGAAAGATCTATCGTTGCAGACAAGCTCGTGCCCAAATGCCCCACCGCTGCCGTCCGGGGTCCTCCCGGCCAGACACCAGAAAGGCGGCCCATTATGCATGCATGTATGTATTAAAATGGGCTATTTTTATCCTGCCTTCCTGACCCCGGGGGACCTCCGAGGGAGCTGGCAGAGCAGCACAATAACAAACAGGAATACATGAATAGCAATCAAGTCTGCGGCGCAATCAATGCGACAAATCAGCTCCATAAATCAGGAGGCCAACCCATAAGCGGCTACACACCATTGTTGTTGCCAGCAATAACAATCATTGCCGGGCTGAGCGGGGGGCAGGACCTTTGGGAGGGCGCACCTCCATGCGCGTGTTGCACACTGATGTTTTGCGTGATGTGCTGAATGCGATGGCCACGTTAGCCCTTGGCAAGGAACGCTTGGGAGCATATGTCCAGGGAAGACCTTTGTGTTGCCCACTAGACCTCAGAGAGCCATTCCAATCCCATCTCTGTATCAGTATTCCTGTAGCACTTCAGCCCACCTCTAATGGTCATGGCTCCACCAAAATAGGCCCCAAGGGCAATGGCAAGGCAGTGAGGAGGCCGCCCATGTTCCTATGGTGCTCCTTGCAGACCAGGGATTGCAGGCCATGGAAAGGTTCCCTCTGGATCCATTTGGGGCAAAATGGAGACCATCCAGGACCCTGCTGCAAAAAAATTGCCACAAGCAAAAGCTCAAAGCCTACATCCTGGAACCACTATATTAGTCCAGGAGGAGACTTCACAAAGCAGCAGAGAGTTCCAGCTGCCACTTTGGCCAGTGTTCAGCTGGGAAGATCCTGACCCTGGATCCTGACCTGCCAAGCAGACTCCTCTGGAGAGTCAAGCAATGATGCTCCATTGGCCTGGGCCCAAATGCAGGAGAGGGGCCCATAGATTGTCCTCCCCGGCCTCGGGCAAGGGCTCCTTTTTATGCCATTGTGTTCATTCTGCTCTCCATTCCCTTTTTCTTTTCCCTTTTCTCTACAAAGGCTTCTCACAGTCATTTCAGTCCCTATTTTGCTTCGGAAATAAGCAGAAAGCAGGCGGCAACATCCAAGCAAAGTCACAGATGAAATTGGAAAGGCACTTCAGGGGGCACAAAGGGGCTGGTTGGATTGTCAGGAAGGCCATTTCCTAGGTTTGCATCACTTTCCCAGTTAATGGCCTGAGAGATGCTGGTCCTGAAACCTGCCTGTGGCAGAGAGGCCTCCTGGTGCTCCTTTGTCAAACAAAGGGCAATAAAGGCACACTGAAGACTCTTAGGTACGGAGAGGTTGGAAGCGGCCTCTCCACGCAGGCAGGAAGCAAAACACTTTGAGCTTCACAGATCTAGGAAACAGTGGGAAGCAAGGCAGCAGGCAATGCCTCACAGGGTTCTCTGACTTTCTTTGCTCTCCAGTCCATCATAGGCTATCCCTCATGGCCCCCCTTGCCTTCCAAGAGTAGGGTCTTGGCAGTGGGTCTGTAGGTGGCTGTGGAGACCTGTTCTTGACCTGCATGTTCTTCCGCAAGGAGGACATCAGTTTCCAGGTAGAAGGTGGACCCAACAAGAGTGGGCTTGACATGTCTCTCCTTTCCGCTCTCCATTCCTGCCTCTTTGAACTCCACAGCACTATTGTTTTGGAGCCTAGTTGCATTTTCCCTTTAAACAGGTAACCCTGTCCCGTTCATGTGGTCACAGTTGACCTCCAGTTAGATGCTTGAGGGCTGGGGCTTCCCAGTTCTTTCTCGGTGTTTTAAGCCCATCTTTCCATCTCTTTACCTGTCCACCAACCTTCTGTTTCCCGTTCTTCAGTTGGGAGTGGAGTAACTGCTTTGGGAGACGGTATTCCTTGGGCATTCAGACAACATGGCCTTCAATCCAGCAGAGTTGATGGTGGAGGACCATGTCTTCAGTGCTGGTGGTCTTTGCTTCCTCCAGAATGCTGATGTTTGTCCACCTGTCTTCTCAAGAGATTTGTAGAATTTTTCATAGGCAATGCTGATGGAATCATTCTAGAAGTTGAGAGTGATGTCTGTAGACAGTCCACGTTTCTCAGGCACATAACAGGGATGGGTGCAACGGCTTTATAAACAAGCACCTTGGTCTCCCTATAGATGTCCATATATCCAAGTGTGGATGCTTCCTTGCTTGCAACAATCCCTGGGCTCCTGGGTCCCTTGCGGCTCTAGCCTTCATGCACCAGGGCTGATGGAAATGGCCATCCCAGAAGCACCTGTCTCTCACCTGTGGCCAGTAAGGCTCAGCCTTGGTCCGCTTCTGAGTGGCCCAACCTCAGGGTGGATGGCAGCTTCTCAAGGGAAGACAAGGGAGCTCCACAGGACCTCCTCCAGTGACAGAAATGTGGGCCGACGTGGCCTCTTCCTTTCCTGCTCACCTGTGCTTGAACTCCTTCGGTTCACAAATAAATCCCTCTCCTTCTGAGATCTAGAAACCCTAGCGAGGAAAAACACAGAGCAACAAACGTGAAAGCACATGGCTTCTTCCCTCGCGAAGGAGAGGGACTCAGAGACTCTGTTAGTGGAAGAACGCGGAAGTTGAGTCCAAGTGACAGATTCAGGCCAGGATCTGTCTGCCTGGCTCACATGGAAGGGGCTGCGCATGGCTGAGGCGGGAGAGAGGGGCTGCGCCTTCATCAAGCCCAGTCTGCCTCTTGGGCCTCCTTCTCCCTGAGGCTCCAGCCTTCATAGGAGAGCCACTGGGGACCTGTGAGGGCAACCACCTTTAAACAGAAAAGGCAAGAGGCAAAGCCCTCCACCCAACTGCCAGGGCAAGATCTGAGCAGATGCCAATCTCATGTCAGAGCAAGATGCAAACTCAGTCCTCTTTGCAGAAACATTCCCAGTCAAAGGCATGGAGGAGTCGGCCAGAAGGAGAAGATCACTGTTGTTTAGAGCCATGCAAAGCAGGAGGAGGGGTGTAGTAATCCTCAGGTGAGCCATTTGGGGTTGCAGGTGGCCCAAACGGCCTCCCCACCCCGCATGCAGAACCACAGAGAAGCAGAGAAGAAAGGAGATGGGGACAGAGTGGCCCTTTGATGGAGGCTCTTGGTGAAGAAACATCACAAAGACAGGAACCCATGGTGAGAAGGATATCCCATTGAGGAGTGGGCAGGCCTGTTTTCTGACATTGTACAGTAGAAACAATGGTGCATTGAACGTAAACTCCAAGAAAAGAGATTCCATAATCATTTGTTTCCTGAGGTTGGAGTCCAGTGGAGCCTCCTCTGGAGGTTTTTAAGCCAAGTCTGAATGGCCGCCTGTTGAGAGGGCTTGGCTTGTGCTTTCCTGCCCAGTAGAAAGAAGGGGGTTGGACTGGCTGGCCTTTGGGGGTCCCTTCCAACTCTCTGCCTCTACAATTCCTGCCATTGCGGGAATCGCACCCCTCAAGGGGCAGAGAAAGCGGCCCAAGACTCGATCCCCAGCCCCCCTGCAGTGGCGTGATGGAGCCCCCTCATCTCCCCTATTTATCTGGGTGCTTCCCAGGGTGCCAAAACATAAAAAGCAGGATATTAGCTGGCGGTGTGATAAATTAGCCGTCGACGGGACATAGCTACACTTCCCGGCCATACATTCCTGGGCAGCATTATGGTTGTGACACATTTACTGCAGTTTTAACTCTAATAAACTCTGGTTTATGTTTGTGATCTGAATATTTGGTATCGCTTTGCTGGCGCCGAGTCCCGGTTTATGTCAAAATCCATACAGAACCTTTATGAGGATTTACGCCGGGATGCTTGTTCGTTTTTCTGGAGAGGGAGGCATCTTCAAGATCAGGATGCAAGGGCCATAAAGCGAGAGACGGAAATGGGTGGGAGGGAAGGCTGCGAAAGAGACCCCTCTCGCCCCATAATTCCCTCCTCTGCCCCCAAGGTCTGGCCTTCCTCCTGATCTCCAAGCAAGGGGATCATTCCAAAACACAAAGCACCAACACGCCAACATGGGGGTCAAGCTGGCTGGACATTGAGGGGAGGGGTGACCAGAGCAAAACCCAGGCAGTGGATTTGTCAAATCATAAAATCATACAATGCTTTATGAGATTGGAAGAGACCCCCAGGGGTCATCCAGTCCAACCCATTGTGCAGGCAGGAAGACACAATCAAAATGCTCCTGACAGACAGACAGACAGCCATCCAGCCTCCACTTAAAAACCTCCACAGAAACAGACTCCGCTGGACTCCAAGGAAGCAGCAGGTTCCACTGTTGAACAGCTTTACGGTCATAAAGTTCTTCCTACAGTTTAGGTAGCATCTCGTTTCCTGCCATTTGGATCCGTTGTCCCCTTGTGTCTCCGGAACAGCAGAAAACTAGCTTGCCCCTTCCTTCCTCCTCAATGGGACATCCTGCCAAGGATTCCAACATGGCCCTAATGCCCCTGCTTAACCTTCTCGTCTCCAAGATAAACATCTCCATCCCTAGGTTGCTGTGAGTTTTCCAAGCCGTGGCCATGTTCCCTCTTGACGTTTTGCCCACATCTGCAGCAGGCATCCTCACAACCTCTGAGGATGCCTGCCATAGGTGTGGGTGAAACGTCAGGAGAGAATGGTTCTGGAACAGGGCCGGAAAGCTCACAGCAACCCAGTGATCCTGCCATGAAAGCCTTCAACCACACATCTCCATCTCCTTTAGAGGGATTCCAGTCCAACCAGTCTGGTGCCTCTTCTCTGGACACCTTCCATCTTCTCAAGCTATTTCTTGACTTGCTTTCTCCAGAAACAAACACAATATTACAGGCAAGGTCCAGGAAAAGGACACTAGAATGGGACTGTGACTTCCTTTGATCTTGACTCTAGATTCCTGTAGATCAGACATAGGCAACTGCAGCCGTCCAGGTGTTTGGATGCCTGCCTAGAATCGCATTGGCTTTTTCAGCTCACGCATCACGCTATTAATTCCTGTTCAGCTTGTGACCTACCAAAATTCCTTGCTTAGGTGATTCCCTCATTGTCCAAGTACCATGGCCTTCCAAGTGCAGTGTCTTGGCGGTGGGTACATAGGTGACTGTGAAGCCCTATTCCTGACCCGCATGTTCTTCTACAGTGAGGGCATCTGTTTTCAGGCGGAAGGCGGCCCCGGTTCCTGGCTTGATGTGCCTTCCTCTTGGCATGTTCCTCCCTTCTGCCCTCCATTTGTGCCTCTTTGAATTCCACAGCACTGCTGGTCACAGCTGACCTCCAGTTAGAGCACTCAAGAGCCAGGGCTTTCAAATTCTCAGTGTCTATGCCACAGTTTTTGCAGTTAGCTTTCAGCCCATCTTTCAATCTCTTTTCCTGCCCACCAACATCCCGTTTTCCATTCTTGAGTTGGGAGTTTTGGGAGACAGTGATTTTTGGGCATTCGGACAATGTGGCCAGCCCAACTCCTAGGTCCCTTTCACATGGACTTTTCTCAAGCCAGGTGTTCTGCTGCTCCAGAGACAAGGACACAATGGAGCCATGGGTTCAAATTCCAGGGAAAGACACTCTGCCTAAATGTAAGGAAGAACCTCCCAGTGGAATAATACTATGTAACAACTTCGGAGAGACTTCCTGTCCCTGGTTTGAAAGTGTTATTTCCTGTTTAATGGTGTGGTCCTTACTTTGTTGGTGGTTGTTCTACTCCAGAAACATTGTTTTTGTGGCTGCCACAAACTAGGTTGAATTGGTTGAGACTCTATCACAGGCATGGGCAAATTTCAGCCTTACCTCCAGGAGATAGGGCTCAAATTTGCCCATGCCTGCTCTATCAGATATTCATTGAAACACTGTAGCAACACTTTTTGTAATTCAATACACTTTTCCCTTAAGCAGTGGCTGGACGGCTCTCTCTTGAGACAGATTGGATTGTGAGTCGCATGCTGCAGAACTGGGATGGATTGGAGGGTCTTGATGGTCTCTATGGTCCCATGGCCTGCAATATGACCACAAGTGACCCTCTCCTGGGCAAGGGCACAGACTGACCCCAGAGCCCCCGATTGCACTGCAGCCTCAGCCGGATGCTACGAAGGGCTCAGCAGCCCTGGTTGGGGCCAGGGAAACCTCCGAGCAGAAAAGGATGATAAATATTTAAGTGCAAGCCTACAAATATCCTTGAGTGCCTTATTCCATGTCTTTGGCCAAGTAGAAAAGCCACCCTGACATTTCTGCAGCTGTTCAGGCGGATAAATCTTTGTTTCGTCGTCCCCTGGTTTCAACTGTTATGAAAGAAGCAACAAGACGTGGTGCTGCCATTCGGGTCTTGGAAGAGGTCCCATGGAGGAAGACCAGGGTTCAAATCCCGCCTCCTCCTCCGCCATAGAAATCCCTGGGCAATGGACTACATAGGGCAGCAGCCATGTTGGGGGGAGGTAGGTCACAAATCCGTTGTTATTATTACCATCATCATCATCATCATCATCATCATCATCATCATCGGAGGAGGATCCTGAGATTTGTAGTTCTGGAAAGGAACTTTTCCAAACTGGAACTCTGCTCAACTCTTTCAAGGCATCTTTCCTCTGGTTTTCTGTGAGTTTTCTGGGCTGTGTGGCCATGTTCCAGAAGCATTCTCTCCTGATGTTTCACCCATATCTACGGCAGGCTGCCCAGATGGTTCAGCCACAACCTCCACATCCCCTTCTTAGTGACACAAATGAAGCATTCCTCCCAAAGCCTTTGAAGGACAGGCCAGCCCAAACGGTGCATTTCCCCCACCGAAAATCTGAGACATTGAACCGGGAGTGAATCTTTTTCCTTTTGCAGATGAAGCCTTGCTTGGCCTTCTCCTCCTCCTCCTCCTTCTCTCTCTCTCTCTCTCTCCATCCCCAAAGGCAACAGGTCAATTCCTCATGGTGAAAACTTCCTTTGCTGCTTCTCTAAATGCACAGCATGGATAGGGAGGGTTTTCCTAAAGCCATTTCACCATTGATTTTTGCAAAATACACTGCAAAAAAAACCCCTCACATTTTTGGCTTTAAGGAGCTTTAAAAAGATCTATAAGTTATAAATTCCCAGCAAAAGAATGACTCTCTTAGGAAACAAGGGTTGAGACCCCGCAATGAAGGGATAAAATGTCTCTTTAGCATTGGTGAGTTGAGTGAAGCTCATGCAACTGGACAAGACCCATTCAGGGCCATCCAGTCCAGATCCATTTCTCCCAGGCAGAAAGACACCATCCAAGCCCTCCAGGCAGATGGCCATACTGCCTTTGTTTACGAGAAGGAGGCTCCACCAGACTCCAAGAAAGCAGCACATTCCACAGTTGAACAGCTCTTACCACCACCTACCATTTAAATGTCTTGCTCCCTTGTGTCCTGGTCTCCAGGGAAGCAGAGAGGACTCCAATGGGACCCCCTTTCAGACAGTGTTAGAAATGGTGGGACCTGAAGTCCAAAACACCTGGAGGGAAAGCCCAAGTTTTCCCTAAGTGACCTTCTGGGGATTGAGCCCCATCATCATCCAATGACCCTCCTCCCTCATTCATGGATTGTTCAAAAGGACAGAAACCACGGAGGGTGCAGACATTCAGCCAGCAGCCCCAGGGAGGCTGGGAAACACCTGGGAATTGGAGAAATGGAAGTGAGGTGAAATGTAAAGCTTGTTGAAGTGGGAATGATTGTATATAGAGTTGTTTAAATGTAATTGGGTTATAGTGGTGCAATGTGAGCTGGAGATTGCATCATGCACTGTCTGCTGTCCACTATGCGAGTGTGTAAAGAGTTAACTGTGTATTGCATCAGACAGCAGAGGTGGTTATAAATAGCTCCCTGTGTTATCTCCTCTGCCCTCTGCTCTCTGCCTCTCTACACTCTGTATGTATATATCGTCTTGAAAGTTTTCCGTTTGTTAGTAAATCTTTTGTAGAAAGCCAAACAGGCTTCAGCCTCTTTATTGGTGCCAGTGATTCTTCGTTGATCTTCTGCTGCATGTGTGTTTATCCAAACTTCGCACTCTGACAAAGCTGCTCTTGCAACAAAACCAGCTGAGATCAACTGGGAAGAAGAGGCAAATGTCAGAAGCAATTAGGGCAATAAATGTGTGAGCAAAAGATGGTGGCAGGTGGATTTAAAGTGGATCCATGCTTTAGTCACATGTGATGAGGTCCTGAGATTTCTCTCAATCTGGACACTATATTGATGCGGCCAAGGAGTGCCTTGTCTGGGGTCATCATTGCCCACCCCCCCCACACACACACACACACACACGTACACAGTGACAGGAGAGGGCGGGTGGAGGAACCATCAGCCTTAACTGGAATTTCTGAGGGAGGCGCGTGGCTCTTGGGGCGGCTGTTGAGAGCGCCACATAAAATGATCTGATGGCCTCCCTCAAAAGGCAGCTCCGGAGACCGTAATTCAGACCAATCTCATTTTGCCATGAACTTTTCTGCCCCTTGGAATGACAATCATGGCAGGTTTTGCTGAGCTGTGAAATGTGTTTGAGATGAGAGCTCCCCAGAGGAAAAGGCAGAGAGATTTGCAAAAGTGCTGAGGCTTCGCATTCAGCCTTGGAGTGATGCAGGGGGTGAAGAGGTGGACGTCCAGTGGCTGGAGAGGGGCTGCACCCCCTTTTCCCCTTGAAAGAGACCCCCACAAACCGCCTTCGTGCACCCCTTACATTGCTAAATGTCTTTATTCATCACAACTACAAAAACATTTTTGAAATATACAATGTATATATTAATACTAATAAACAACCATCCTAACCTCTACTCCATAAAAAACAACAGCTGGAGAGCAAAAAGAAAAGCAAAATAGAGCCTGGCTTCCAGTCTCCCAGCCAGAGATGTGACTTGTCTCGAGTGCTACCTGGGAAACTCTCTTCCTCAGTCTGGGTGATGCAGGCAAGCGTCTTCTGAACGTGATTTCGGCTGTGCCTCAGAGGGTTGGAAGAGACCACAAGGGCCATTCAGCCCAAACACTAAAACTGATGATCTGCTTCCATTTTCTCTCAAATGTGTTTTTAAAACTTTTCCTATATTGGACTTTTGATTACAAAGAAAAACGTAAGAGGGAAGAAGATGGCAAAGAGAAAAGATATGAAAATGAGCTCAGGCCACACATGGCTAACCAGGCATTTCCAGAAAGGCCTTTTCCTGAGGCAGGTGGCCCTCAAATCCACCTCTGTGCCTGGCGAATGCAGGACACTGAAGGACGGGGAACGGAAAGGTCCCTTTTTCCAACCTTGTGGCTCTTTGTGCAGCTACAGATTCCTGCGGGATCCAGACTTTTCCACTGATGGCAACGTGGTGCTCTTCCTATCTCACTTGGATGCCATGCCATAGGAAGGCCGTTGCCCCGCTGAGGAGGGTGCAGGAGGCTTTGGGATCCTTTCTGGACCTGAGGATGAGAATAGAATTGAGAGATGGGCCAAAACTAAAAAATGAACTTCAACAGGGAGAAATTTATGGAATTACCTTCAGGCAATCAAAATGCAATGCACAGATATAGGATAGGTGGCACCCGGCTTGGAAACAGTCCTTGTGAAAGGGATCTGGGAGTCTAGTGGAGCATAAACTGAACATGAGCCAAGAGTGTGATGGGGCAACTATAAAAAGGCCAAAGTAATACTAGGCTGCATCAAGCGGAGTCTAATGTCGAGATGGAGGGAAGTCCTGGTGCCTTTCTCTTCTGCTTTGGTCAGGCCCCCTCACCTGGAGTAACAGTCCTGGGTCCAGTTCTGGGCAAATACATTCAAGAAGGATATTCTCAAATAGAAGGGTCCAGAGAAGGATGAAAGATCTGGAAGCCACGAAGCATGGATCCCTCTGAGGAGCGGCTGAGGAGATGGCAGAGATTCCACTCCAAGGACACTCTCCAAGGTGCTGAAGCTTCAGGGCAAGAAGAAAACTGGGGCTGCAATTCGGCAGTTCAAGGCAAAGCAATTCAAGAAAGAGAAGGAGAAGGTGAAAGTTGTCCTGAGAAGGGCCACCAAAACGGTCCAATGTATGGAAACTATCATTCATCCCCACAAGAAACATCTGAAGGAGCTGAGTATGTTTCGCTTTGGAGGAGAGAACATTGAAAAGGGACGAGAGAGCCAAATTTCAATATCTGAAAGAATGTCATATTGAGGAGGGGGAGGGATTTATATTCTGGTGCTTCAAGACTAAGACATAGTCAAGTAATTGATCCAAATGACAGGAAACAAGATTCCAATTCATCATTAGGAAGAACTTCCTGATGGCAAGAAGAACTGTTTGATGTTGGAATAGTCTTCTGCCCTGGAGTCCGATGAGGCCTCCCTCCTTCTCTGGAGGTTTTTAAGCAAAGGCTGGGTGGCCATCAGTCTGTAGAGCTTGGGTTGTGCCTTCCTTTATGGCAGAAGGAGCTTGGACTGGATGACCTTTGGAGGCCCCTTCCAGCTCTCTGATTCTATGGTTCATTGAGAGAACCTTTCATTTGGCTTATACCAGGCTGCATCACTGAGTGATCCTGGGGCCACCCTGAGAACCTTACTTAGAGAACAAAAGAAGGGCCTGAGTGTCTTGTTTGCCAACACCACACCCACTTTCTCTGTGGCATCAGGGCGAGAGGAAGGTCAAAGCGGTTCTTCAGCTGAGTCACACTGCCAGCAGGCTTTCCATGTGCACCACATCACTGCAAAGGGCTCTGAAGGTTTTTGACTTTGGGCAAACATATGTGGCACCGTGCTCTGAATCATGATTGGATCTGAAATGCTCTTCTCCAAGAGGAGAAAAGGCCTCAGTAAAGTGATGAGGATGATGGCCCCATCTGGCTGCAGCGGTGGGTGGCCCAGGACCAGTGAGGGCGGGGGGCGGGGGGGAGGCCACGCTCTGGGAGAGAGAGAGACAGGCTGGGACCGAACATCAGTCTGGATTGGGGTAAGCCACCCGTGCAGTTACTCAGGGGTTGTGCTGCATCCTGTTGTGCCAAATGTTGCAACTGCACAACTGCTCTTAGTGCCTCTGCCCCAGTGTGCCACTTGAGATAGCGATGCATGGGCTCTGTTTTGGCAAGGCATCCGACGGGGCACTGAAGGCACTGAGGAAGAGCTGCATGCGCCATCCAGGAATGCACAGCTGCATGTGCCACAACTACGCTTGTGTAGTCTTGTTTCTCCCAGCATGAATAGTATATATTTGTTGCGTAAATGCCCAAAACGGTACAGTTCATGTGTGCATTTGACACCAACAGGGTTTGGCCACAGTTGCCACCCTCCTCTGCTTCTCCTCCGCATGGGCACCTTCAGGACAATGCAGCCAAAAGGTTGTTGTGTGTTTTCCGAGCTGTATGGCCATATTCCTCACAACCTTTGAGGATGGCTTGATGTGCATGTGTGCATGTGTAGGAGTGCATGATGCAATCTCCAGCACACATTGCACCACCATGACTCAATTACATTTAAACAACTCTATATACAATCATTCCTACTTTAACAATAGATGTGGGTGAAACATCAGGAGATAATACTTCTGGAATATGGCCATACAGCCTGGAAAACACACAACAACCCTGTGATCCCGGCCATGAAAGCCTTCGGCAACACAGTGCAGCCAAAGTCTCACCTGAGCCTATGCACACTTCTGCAGGGACCCCACTCACCCCCTCCTCCTCCTCCTCCTCCTCTTGCTCTTCCTCCTTGGAGAACCACTGGCAGCCTGGCACAAGGAGGCTTTGCATTTAACAGCCCTGCCAGCCAGCTGTTTCAATTCTTCCAGCAATTAAATGGATTACAGTGGAAAATTAGATCTAATATTTGTTCAGGGTGAAATAAGCCAAAAATTGGCAGCCTGTGTGGCGTGGCAAAGTTGGAACTGGCTGTGCGAATGGACAGAACGAGGAAGGAAGGCAGAGAGAAGGGGGCAGAAAGGGAAGGCAAACTGGGAATGGGGTGCGGAAGGGGCCAGGCACCATCCACAGGCAGCACTCCCCTCGTCTTCCTCCTCCTCTTCCTCTTCCTCCTCCTCCTCTTCTTCCATCTGCCCCCAGGAGAGCGCATCCACACACACAAACCCGCAGGACCCCTGGAAAAGGCCCCAGGCCGAGCTTCCGTGTGAGCATTGCACACAAAGGTCTGCTCCATTGACACATTTGGTGTCTGGTTCAGTTGAGCTGCATTGCCATTCAGCACAAGCAGTGTGTAGCACAATTAAGGCATTATTCTATGTTAGAATATTCATACCATAGTTTTGTGCTTTGGGCAAGTGTGTATATTCATGTGTTTAATTTCAATAGGTGCTTAGTTCTAGCCTTTGTAGTTGGAGGTGAAATGTAGATGTGTCGTTCTTAAAAACATAGAACTTTATTTTTAAAAAGAAGATTCATATCATGGATCCTTGATGTAGTATTTTGGTGAGATAGAGATGTGTTTGTGAGTGTGTGTATATATATCAGACACACTACACACACAGAGTAGACTCTCGGTTAACTGGAGCTCAAGCAACCAAAACTCTCAAACAACATGGGAAAATTAAAATTGCCTCCTGCCTTCACAAAGCTGTAAAACTGTATTAGGCTAAATTATGTTTCTCTTTATTTGTCTTAATGTGCTTTAAATAATTGTATATCAATATCAAATCAATACAGAGTTATGGTATGGCATAGCATAGGATATAGTGTGAGTTAGGCTTATTTCTAAGATTCACTCTCAGGCAACCATTTATCCGGCCTCTACCCAGGCATCAACAGAGAGTCTACTCTCCTACGTGTACAAACACAGACACATATAGACAGAGCCATTGCAAAACATGGATGAATGGCTAGTCTCCTGTTTCTCAAAATTGGTTTCTCCTTCCCAACAGCAGCAGCCGAGTGACAAGGAGAGCCCTGGCACAGGGACCAGGAAGAAACGTGGGCTGGAGCTGGATGGCCATGTGCTGAATTGGGTTGATAATGCCATGATGCCGGAACCATTCCTCAAATACACAATTCCACAACATGGAAGCACACACACACACACATTCCTCCTGGTTGTTCTAACTTTGATGATGATGATGATGATGATGATGATGATGATGATGATGAGGACCCCTGTAATGGAATGGCAGGGAGTGACTGGGAAAGGGGGGGGCTCCCCTTCTGCCCTTCCTTGCCAAAGCCATTCTGCCTCCCAGTGAAGAGCATCTAAGGCAAGGCGGGCACAGAGCGGAGCATGTCTGCGGTGGGTGCTCAGCCCTTTGCTGATGAGAATCAAATGGAAATGACAATTAGTCACTTACACAAAGATAGCGAGAGGAGGAGAAGGGACCCCCCTTCCCCATTACACCAAATTTAAGGGGGGGGGGGGGTAATGGGCTAGATTAATTAGCCAGCTCATCCTGATGCCAACTGGCAGGCAGGCAGGCAAGGGGGGGGGGGGGAGGCTCCTCTTTGCAAACCACTCTGGGACCAACAGCTGGAACAGCTGGATTTGGGTGTCCTTGCCTCTCCTGCACGGGGCAGCCAGATGTGAGCAACACAATGCCAACTGGCCTGTCGGAAGTTCCCCCAAGGAAGCACTGCTTCTGGTGAAGTCTAGAAGTTGTGTATGAGGTGGTTTTGTGCATTAGGTTCCAAGGGTGAAGGATCTGCACATGGATGGGCACACTGAGCGCCCTCGTTCAGTGGCTCATTGTTGCCATTCAGTAGGAGCGCTGCCTCCCGAAACCTATGCACAAGTCTGTATGCAAAGATGTTCCACAAGAAGGTCCCATCCATCAAGGCCAAATAAGTAGAAAGGCAGTATCAGCTTCACTAGAAGCGCCAAGCCACGTGCCCTTTGTGCATCCGGAGGAAGAAGGTGCTATTCAGGACCTTTATCCTTTATGACTTGGACAATGATGGGACAAAAAGAACCCTCACATACATCTGTTGTGTGTGCTTCAATTGTGCTTTTCCTGCAAGGCAGAAGTGGGTGGGACCAGATGGCCCATGTGGCCTCTTCTAGGATTCTTTGACCTGGGCAAGTCTCTCTCTCTCTCAGCCTCAGAGAAAGGCAAGGGCAACTGTCCTCTGAACAACAGCATTGCCAGGAAAACTGATTTTATGTTTTGTCCTCTTGCAATGTCATTGATTTTATTGAGATATGCTTTAATCTATGTTTGATTTTAATCTTTGTTGGGTCCCCATGTAAGCCTCCCTGAGTTCCTTCGGGGAGATAGAGGCAGGATATAAAAATAAAGTAGTTATTAGTAAAAGGTAAAGGTTTCCCCTGACATTAAGTCCAGTCATGTCCATCTCTGGGGGTTGGTGCTCATCTCCATTTCTAAGCTGAAGAGCCGACGTTACCCATAGACACCTCCAAGGTCATGTGGCCGGCATGACTGCAAGTAGTAGTAGTAGTAGTAGTAGTAGTTGTTGTTGTTGTTGTTATTATTATTATTATTATTATTATTATTATTATTATTATTATTATTATTATTATTATAAAACTCCGTGATAGAGTTGCCTTAGGGCCTCTCACCCTCCAGTTCTTCCCAATGTCTTTTGCCAACAACGTCTCCTTTCCTATTTCTCCTCCCTTCTTGAGTGCCTCCCCCCCCCCCCCAATTTCCTCTCAGGCAGAAAGACTTATTACATTTCCCTTGCGAGAATTTCCCTTGCTAGAATTTATGCCGCCATTGACTTTCTCGACTGTTTGGATCACCTTTCCGATTTCCACCCTAAAATATTCCTATTCCAGTTTTAATGGCTTGTTAAATCACTCCTCTTTAATTGAGGCCCTGTCCTTCCAGGGCCACCCTCCCTCCCTCCCTCCCTCCCTCCCTGCCTCTGCTCCAGGGAAGGTTTCTCTTAAAGGAGCCTCCTGCAAGAACCCACCCCCTGTTCCCTGAAGCAAAGTTGGAGCCCTCAGCCATGAGGGATAGAAGCTCCTCTCTCCACCATTGGGATCTCCTTGACCTCTAGGGTGGGACTCGGGCCCATGGAGCCCCTGTGCCCACAGGAACCGCCCTGAAAAGGGAAGGGCTTTCAGACTTTGGTGGAAGTGCAAGGGCCCAGCAGAATCCCAGGGTTGGAAGGGACTTCCAAGGGGCAACTAGTAGACATGTGCATTTCTTTTCTTTGTCCTCGTAAGTTGTATCAAATTTGTTTCATTCGTACTTATGAGACGATATCCGATGCATGGACTTAAGAATTGAAACTTCCCTAATACTTTTTTGTTTGCATTTTGTAAATCTCAGAATCCTTCCAAAGTCAGTTTCATTTTCAGTGCAATTATAGTATTATGCGCAATGACTATAATGAAAAAGTTACAAAATTTCGCTCCTCTCGTTATAGTAATGACATTTTCACTAACTATACTTTAGAAACAAAATGCCAGCGCCCCCTAATTTTGTAATGAGCTTTGAAACATTTTTTTTATTTATTGCACATGCCTAGTAACTAGTCTAACCCCCACCCCACCCCCACCCCCCGCTTCCATACAGACAATGCTCTTTCAGGAATTGGACCGCTGTTGCAAAATGCCTCTGGCCAAGTCTCTGGGCAGGAAGGTCTTCCCTTGAGTCCTCTCCAGTAAGACTGCCATGGAACCAAACTATCCTTGGAAGAAACTGACATGAACCCAACTGTGCCTATCAAAGGAAAGAGGCTTAGCAAAGCCACTCTTGACCTCTGCCATGAAGGACGGTGAATCCAGTGCCAGCTTCAGAGCCCAGAGTCAATGGAAGGGCAGGACGTCCTTCCTTCCTTCCTTCCTTCCTTCCTTCCTTCCTTCCTTCCTTCCTTCCTTCCTTCCTTCTTTTTTTCCTTCCTTCCTCCCACCCTCTCTTTGCCCCCTCCCTCCTTTCCTTGGGGACCACAGCACTCCATTTTTATTGTTGTTGTTTCTTGTTTGCAATTCCAGGAGACAGGGATGCTGAATCAGAATTTGGGTTTTACTTACTAATCCCATTTTTTTGTTCCGCACGAAGGCAGAGCGGAGTCTCCAGTGAGCCGTTGGAGCGCCATGAAAATGTGAGCATTTATTAAAGGCAATAATAAAAACAATTCATGCCAGGAAGAAGAAGAACATGAATAGAGGAGAGGCTGCAAACACATGCCGGGCGGCAATCTGCCATCCTCACAGCAAGGGCACCAGAGAAGGGGGTCGCAAGGGTATCCTTATGGGGCAAAATGGGGACATTGCCCCACAAATAGGAATTCCGCCCTCCTCTCTGCCAGGTGTCTTCATTCCACACACGTCTACCTTGGCAGAGTGCAGAAGAACCAAAAGCATTGCCAACTAGACTTCCTCCTCTATCTGTTGTCCCCACGACTGCCTCTTTGGATGCCTCAACCATATTTCAGTGCCCAATTGAAGTTATAGCTGCAATGCTCATGTTCTTACAATTGGAAGAGGCCCCAAGGGCCATCCAGTGCAACCCCTTTCTGCCAGGAAGGAAGACACCACTAAAGCCCTCCTGGCAGATGGCCATCCAGCCTCTGCTTAAAAACCTCCAGAGAAGGAAGGAGACCCCATTAGATTCCAAGGCAGTCTACATTCTGTGGTCTAACAGCTCTTACTATCAAGAAGTTCCTTCCTAATGTGTAGGTGGAATGTCTTTCCTTGCAGTTTGAATCCTTGACTCCGTTGTGTCCTAGTTTTCAGATCAGCAGAAGCCAAGTCTTTCCCTCTCCTTAAAGGGACCTCCTCAACATGCCTCTCGTGCCCCCTTCTCCCAGCCTTCTTCTCCCAAGCCAAACACTCCCACCTCCCTTAGCTGCTCCTCAGAAGGATTCAGGGTTTCCAGACCTTTGGCCATTGTGGTGGCCCTTCTCTGGACACCTTCCAGCTTGTCAACATCCTTTTTGAGTTCTCTTGCCCAGAACAGGACACAGGGTTATTCCAGGTGAGAAGGTCTGTCCAAAGCAGAAGAGAGGGGGACTAGAACATCCCCTGATCCAGACATTATACTCCTATTGATGCAACCTAGAATTGCATTGGCATTTCCCCCTATTGCATCACACTGTGGGTTCATGATCAGCCTGTGGTCCACTGAGACTCCTACATCCCTTTCACATGGACGGTTTTCAGGTCAGGTATCCATCCTATATCAGTGCATTTCATTATCTGTGTCTAACTGGAGCAACATGCATTTCTCAAACTCGGTTTCTTAAAGGCTGAGGGTTGAGTTATGCAGGCGGATGTCACGACAACCAGGAGCCAAGCCTCAATGTTCTGAACTCCAGGTGCATAATTCAGCCCCCAGCCCTAAGGAAGAAAGCAAATTGGAGAAATGTCGAATCAAGTTTCATGTTGAGGGGTTCCCTGGATGGTAGGCTTCATTTGCTTCAGACACACAACGCACGCCCTCTTCATTCATTTGGGGCTTCACTCCTTTGTTTCATTAGGTCCAGGGAGACCCCAAGTCAAGGTGAGGGTGCCTCTGACCCTCAAGAGTGTTGTAGCCCAGCCTCCATCTGAGCTGTCAGGTGAGCCTGAGGTTGGCCCCATTCAGCCTGTGATTGTCCTGCACCTGCCTTGTCAGAGATGCAGCCAGAGTTCGTTCCCCCACTTGCCTTGCCAGAGGACTCTGGGTTTGGGCCTGAGATGCAGCCAGAGTTTGTCCCAGTGGATTCTGGGACCAGGGACAGAATGGTTGCAAGCAGGCAGTTTGAACCGCATTCCTCACAGCAGTCAAGGTCACAAAGGGGACTCGGTGATAATGAGCTACCTTCTCACGGTTTGGGACCTTGAATTTCCCATAAGAAGCCTTGCTTTCTCTGACACAGCCAGAGGTGGTAACGTTGCTAATTCAAGAAGGAAGATCTTTGCTTCGTATGTATTTCTGCAGCCTTGTATCTTGTTTGTCCCTGTGTTTCCAGTTGATTTTGCAGTTTGGATTTGTGTTCCAGCCAAGACTTTTGCCTTGTGTTCCAGTCGAGACCCTTGTGTGATCCAGCTTGGACTCTGTACCTTGGGCTACCTTTGGAGTCTTGTTCCTGCATTCCAGTGTACTTTCCTGTGTTTCCAGTCTGATTCATGCCTTGGATTAATCCTTGAAACTCTTGTTTGGACTATTAGTGATATCTTTCATGGGACTTACTTTGAAATCCAGTTTGGACTATGTTCTTTGAGTGACTTTTATAGACTCTTGCTTCAGGATTATCAAGTACTTTGTTCCTGTGGATTCAAACCCATTTTATTGACTCTGAACTTTAATGTGCTTTTGCATGCATATAATCTTCAATGAACAGCTTGCTTGCCTACATCCTGGGGCTCCAGTGTGGTTTTGAGGTGCTTCGCGGCCTAGGGGTGCAACAGAGAGTAGGATCCATTTGGTTCCCATTCCTCAGTGGCAGAGGGACACCCCCCTCCCATGCGCGCACACAGAACAGGGGATGCCTGTCTGTATTTGTGCAAAGAGGGGAAGAAGGAGAGAAGTGTGGCCAATGTAATTTCACTCCTTTCCTCCCCGTTGAAGGGAGAGCGCCGCCGCCTTCGGAGACACTGCGTGTGGAGGCACGCAGGAGGAATATCTTGTAATGCAAATGGCCTCGGATGGAAAAGTCATGTTGCAAATGCATGTTGGAGATGCCCCGGCGGAGCGAGGCTGAAGCGCTCTCCTCTGCAAACATGAATGTTTTAGGCACTCCTCTTCCGCCGAGTGCTTCTCCAGGAAGCTTTTGGAGAATGGCAGGTTCTGAAATACAAAATATTTATGGATGTTCCTTCAAAGGAGAGGCAAAGAAGCGCTCTTCCTGCTCTGCCTGAGACGCTTAAGTGCGCCTGCATAACGAACCCGTGTCTCTGCTGGGCCCCATTTGCCCCAATTCCCACATTACGTGGGGGTCTTTTGGTGTCAAGGCTCAAGCAGACCTGCCTTCCGGAATCACAGCTTTTCCCCATCAATATTAAAACAGTGCCGGAGGGATTCTGCTCATCACCGACCATGCGCACTTACGCAAGCCAGGGCTGAGATTACAGGCCCAGTTCTGCCTCAAGCAACAAAATGCCCCCCAACACAACACCACAACACACTCCCAATATCCTAGCATCATTTTCACAATGAAGGGGAGAAGGAGGATGTTCATTTGTGTGGGGAGGAAAGATGTTCAAGATGCCACAAGGAGCTCACCCTGGCAAGGCCAGAGAGAAGGCTACAACCACAAACAGGAATCACAAGAACGGGGTCTGTGCAACCAATGGCTCCAGGTGCTTGACCCACTGAAGGGTCTGAAAGGCACTGACTGACTCCAGAAGGTTGTGTCCAGTTACTGGTTGCTGCCTCAGGTGTGCAAAACACTCCCCCCCCAGAAGCAGAGCTGGGTGTGTGGTGCTACAGAGCCTGCATCTGGACTACACCATGTGCAATGTAAAACATGTGGACTGCATGTTGTGCATTGCACATTGTGTATTTCGCATGCCAGGGACCATGGTGCATGTGCATTTGTGTTCTCATCCACTTGCACACCATCGCAGGTCACGCGTGAATATTCCAGAGCTCATGTTGAATAATAACCCTGTGTCCAGTTCTGGGCAAAACAATTCAAGGAAGAGATGGGCAGGAGGGAAGGTGTCCAGAGAAGGGCCACACAAAATGGTCAAAGGTCTGGAAGTTACCCATACTTCATTGCATAATAGCTGCCATCACATAGTAGTCAGCCTTCTTTTTCCTTCTCTGGAGATTTTGAAGCAGAGGCTGGATGGGCATCTGTCAGGAGGGCTTGGATGATGTCTCTTCCCTGGGAAAAGGAGGTTGGACTGGATGGCCTTTGGGGGATCATTCCAACTCTGGGATTTATTCTTCTAGGGTTGTGCATGACCATTAGGCTGCACATGCAGTTTTACGCCATCACAGTTTGCTCATGAATTGGCTCTGGGTGATCCCTGTGTGGTTCTGTGGGTCTAAATGTCTGGCCCATCTCCTCCAGGTAGGATCTCAGGCAATAGGGCCACCTGGAAATCATCCCCAGTGCATCCATGGCCTGCTCGATGTACACAACCAATGGAGGTTGCTCTTTCTGTCAGAACAGAACTGCTCAAACCCAAATATGAACCAGAGCTTTGACTTCATGCCAGAAATTTTCCATGTACTTAAGACTGTTTGAAAGGGTCTTGAGAGAGAAAGAGGGGGCAAATTCCATCCAAGGGGACCGGGCAGGACCATTCATGAGTAGTGCTGCTTGCAGAGATGCACTTTGTATAAACGCAGCCCTATGGAGGATTTTCACAGCATTCCTTTGTGTCCACTCCCAACTAAACGTTTTCCTCCTCCGTTTTAAATACTGGCCATGCACTGGGGAAAGGTGTGTGAGGGCTTTTTCACTTTTCACTCTGCTCTTGTCAATCCCTGAAGGTCCAGGTAATTTCCCAGGTCTCATCTTTGGCAGGCCTTGTGGCTCCTGCAGGCAGACGGCCATGTCCTCTCCTTTGGCAAACACTCCCCATGGTGACGATGGGCTCTCTCTCCACAGGTGGATGCATGGTGCTCAGAGGGAGGGAGGGAGGGGGGAGGGAGCTGGAGATGGGGCCTCTCAGGGGAGCACATGCCTGTCATCACACCCCTCCATTCGTCCATCCATCCACCTGCCAGCCTATCTGTCTGGAACAGCCATGAACTCAAAAGGCGGCTGGGATGAAGACTGCAGGAGCAGACAGATGGTTCTTGTTTGTTGTCCAAGGCACAGTGTTGCATTTCAAGCTGAAAGTCTACGCTGCGTCTGCCGGTCGCAAAAACATGAGACCATGCGGATGCCTCAAAATGTGATCGAGAGCAGAATCCATTGGATTTCTCTCCATGCGTATGTGTTCCCTTTCAGATGTGGTTGGGCATTTCAGTAGCATGCACAATTTCCACACTAAGTTCAAGATTACCTGAGCAAAGGGTCCCACTGCAAATGTGTGTGTATTGTGCATGGATGAGCATTGCACAGGGGTGGGCATGGCACACATCACAGGGACCTGGTTGGATGAGGCCCTGGCTGTGGGGGGTTTCCCCCAGGTTTACCAATCAAGAAAAACCAAGGACAGCAGGAAGGTGGTGCTTCCCCAAGCAGTTGCCCAATCCGTCTCCCAAACACTGATGGACAGGACAGGACAGGACAGGACAGGGGTGCTGTTGGTGTGCCTGCCACAGTCTCCTTTCCTGAGCCAACTCAGTGGTCTCGGGACTGCCATTAGAATCTCAGCTGCAACTCTATCATTCTCTGATATGGTGCTGGGCGACTCCAACATCCAGGCTGAGGACTTTATGGCCTCTATAGCGACCATGGGTCTGCTCCAAATGGTGCCCAGCCCTACTTATGCTTCTGGGCAGGCACACTTTGACCTTGTTTTCTGCGTAGGATGGGATGATCACGATGGTGGTGGAGAGGAACTTTCTAAAGCTCCGTTGTCATAGACCGGTCATTACCTGGTCAGGTTTAGATTCAAAACCTCCTCAGGGGTGGAGGCTTTTTAGCATGTCTCCCACAGAGACTTATGGATCAAGGTGGATTCCTGATGGCTGTTGAGGATCCTGTTGAAGCCTATGTTGAGCTAGGCTTTGTGAAGAAGGTGTCTCCTGATACAAATCAGGCCAAGCCTAAAGATCTTGGCCTTCCCCGTGGCCCTTCGTGTGGTGGGTGGGGAGATGAGAGGCAGGGCCTTCTTGGAGACTCCGTTGGGCCCTTTCCTGCTCTTTTTTCCCCCCCTCGGGCCTTTGGCTGCCTACAAGCCACCAAAGAAGTTCTTTGAAACTGGCCATTTTTGCAATCTCCAGGTTACAAACAACATACGTAAGAACAAGGGCCAGACAACAGGAAGGGAGAGGAATCTTCCCCTCAGAAGAAAGGGAAATTCAGTCCTGGAAGAGTTATTATCGGGGGGAAAGGGTGTCTCCACTGAAGCTTTCCCTCCAAACCTTGTTTCCACAACAAGCCCAGTTTCCCAAAATCCACTTATCACAAGGCAGACAGTGAGGTCAAGTCTCCTGAAGACAGGCAGAGGCCACACGGATGCTCACCATTGCCGATGCCATCCAAACCTAAATGATAGATAGATAGATGGCTGGAGTTACACTTAATGTCCCTGTTCCGACTTAGAAACAAATCCAACTGAAGACCAAACCTACAGAACCTCTCTTGTTCATAACTTGGGGACTGACGGTGTTCCTTTATTTTAATTGCCTCTTAAATCCATTTCAAATTAATGTTTTAAAAATGAGTGTATGGTTATTTCCTAAAAAAAAAAAACCTTTTGGCTTACTTAAAAATCTATTTATTTTCCCCTTTGATCACCAGCCGTCTTGGCTCTCATTTTGGGAGAAAAGCGGGAAGCATCCAAGAGAGAGCTATCTGTATAGCGTTGTCCTCTGAGGCCATCAAAACGCAGGATAGAAATCAAATGTAAAACTAGAAATGAATTGGAAGCCTGATGTTATGTCGCTCCTGGGCACCATTTGGGCTGGTTGTTGTTGTTTTGTAGGCTTTGTGTGGAGGGGGATGTAAACAGGCACATTTGCGAGCGGGCTGGTTTGCATGTGGGGCTGCCTGGGAGCTCAGAGGAGTCTCAAACATGGGCAGGATTGTGTTGTCGAAGGCTTTCACAGCTGGAATTACTGGGATGCTGTGTTTTCCAGGCTGTCTGGCCATGTTCCAGAAGCATTCTCTCCTGAAATTTCACCCACATCTATGGCAGGCGTCCTCAGAGGTTGTGAGGTATATTGGAAAAAACTAAGCAAGGAAGGTTTATATATCTGTGGAAGGTCCAGGGTGGGGGAAAGAACTCTTGTCATTGAAATCCACAGAAATCCACAAGGAGCATGTGGACAATTTCAACAGAAAGGAGGAAAGCATGAAAATCTTTGCACCCCTCAGCCATCATTCAGGCATCTTCCAGGCCACTGTCCCAACCCAGAGCTGTCCACAGGGAGACCAGCACATCCGTGGTCATTTGCGAGCCCATTTCTCAGCCATGCGCTGCCAAAATGAACTTGAAGCAGTCTCTTGAGGCGTCACATCAGCTGGCATGCATGCGCTGCCCTGGAGAGCAAAACCACGCCAGGCCCCTTCCCATAACAGACTCATTGTGGCAGCATTGAATGGACCACCAAGGCTCCTTAATGGCCCAGGGCAGAGCCAGGGACACAAATGACACACAACAAGGCACATGCTGGTATTTAAGTGGGACGCCAAGCAACGACATGGAAGGAGGATGGGACTCTCACTCCAGCGGCTCTTTATACTTTCCCGTGTGAGCCAGAGTTCAAGAGGCAGGAAAAGGGAGAAGGAAATGAAGAGGAACGAGCAGCGCAAGGGCCGGCTAAGCTCCTCTTGAGGTGCAATAATGAAGCCTGCGATGGCTGAAGGAGATACGGAAGCTAATAACGAGAGCGAATATTAAAAGATCCGAAAAAGGAAGCCCAGCACGGCCTGGCTGTGTCCCTATTAGATGCCCCTGATAGAAGCAGCCTTCTGAAGGAATAATTCAGGGAGCTGCAGGGAAGCCGGTGGAGGCAGGGAACGTTGAAAGGGCCCTGCGCTTGAAGCCGCCGCTCTGCAGAACCCGGCTCCAGCAAAGGGACAACGGGACAGCGTTACGGAAAGGACAAATCAAGAAATAATGAGCCAAGGAGGCCAGAGGGCACTTCTCATCTCTTGAGCCCGTTTGCAGGCAAAAATGTGAGCTACGGCTCATCCAGTTCCTCTCAAATATGCAGCTCAGCCTCGTATCCAGTCTCATTCAGCTGCAAGATGGAGGAAGGCTGAGGAGGCCCCGAACCAAGGAGACCCACAACCACCAGCTCAGGTCCCTCCTGGGCAACAGCCTCCACGGGGCTTTGCAGAACATCTGGGCACAACCAGGATGGGAGGACGGGGGCTCCTTGGCCAGAGAGGAGGCTCGGACAAGGAGAGGAGCAGCAGACCCCTTGAGATTCCATAGATTTGCAGGACACCCTCTTCCACCTGCCAGACCCACAGAAGCAGAGTCAACCTGCGCAGCCCAGGGCCAACGGGGCCAGGAAGGGCAAGCTGGCAGCAGAGTCCACCTGGCCGTCCACCAATCTCAGATTCTCTTCTCATGTAGCTTCAGTCTATGGGCTCTAGAGCAGCAGAAGACAAAATGGCTCTCATGGATACGCCTGCTGTTGTTGGAACATCAGAGCTTCCCCGTGCCAGTTTTGAGGCCAGAGAGAGGAAGACGTATACATTTGGACACCTGCAAGTGTAGCATGAGAACAGACTGATAAGAAAGGACTTGGCCTGTGAAAGGAATGAGAGTGAGAACTGATTCAAACTGGCAAACAACTCTAGCGAACTCAAAAAGAGAGGGTTCAAAAGGTAGAAAAAGAAGGGTTTCCACAAGCGTTCTTTGTTAGCAATTTTGCTGAGCTGTAGCAACCAGGCATGAAAGCTGTTATTCCCAGGAATCATTGTGAGAGACTTCAGCTGCCAGAGGGGTTCTGCAGACCCTCACCATGGCTCCACCTTCTGCCAGGCATCCTTTCAGGTATATAGGGACGGCTCCATCATGTCTCTCAACCTCCTCCTCTCCAGACAGAGTGGGCCTATCTGCCTAAGCCGCTTGCTGGGGTCAGACCTTTTGCTGTCTTCCTTGACCTTGCCTGGGCTCCTTCCAGAGGCGAATGCTCACTGGGGTTGGCCTTGAGTTGTGCCATGCCTCCACGCAGTCACAAGGCTGTGCCGCACAACTACCCCAAGGGTGTGACACTGTGCGGTCGTCTCCAGAGCGCAGGAGCCTGGCTGGTGGGTGGGTGGCCCTTCTCTATTTCGGGCTGGGCTGGGAGTCTATTTTGGGCAGGAGCCTCCTGAGCCGCCTTCCCAGTGTTGTTCCTTCAGCACAGAAGGCTGCCTGCCCACCACACGCCCACAAATGGACCGCTGAAACGAGGGAAAGAACTATCCTCATGTCCTTCGCTGCTACAGCTTCTGCCACCAAAGTATCATTGCACAGGAAGCCCTCTCCTGGGGTCACGTACGTCCTCCTGCCCTGAGCCAATGGCTAGCCTGGCCATCGCTCTCTAAGCAGCAGCCCAAGCCCCTCAGCCTTGCCTTGGACGTCCACGGGCTGCTTTCAGCTGGGTTTCATAGAATCATAGAGTTAGAAGAGACCACATGGGCCATCTAATCCACTCCCATTCTGCCAGACAGGAAGAAACAATCAAAGCACTCCCAACAGATAGCCATTTGGCCTCTGTTTAAAGGTTCTCATAGACAGAGGTTTCACTGCCTCAGGTCAACCCTTCCTCACCTTGAGGTGACATCTCCCTTCTTGAACAGCGAGGGGATTCCCACAGACAGGCCTTGCGCACTCTCTCTTTCTTCCTAGAGACCTTGAGTGGGGCCAATCAGCACGGGATGTGGGAGGCGCTCTTGAGCTTCTGGCCCTTGGTCCAATGCAGGACTGTTTTCCAGATATGGGCCCAGGTCTCAGAGACTCCACTGACTCCATGCCTCACAAACCTCTGCAGCCCAGGCTCCTCAGGGGCACAACCCTGGGGCCCAGTTTGGCCCCTGCAGGCTGTATGGGTATTGCCATGGGGGGGGGGGGGGGGTGGAGTCTGAGAAAGAAGAAGCATGCTTGACACCCCCCCACCCCCATCACCACCCATTTTGTCTGGAGAGACTTTGCTGCAAAGCAAATGTCTGCCCTTCGCAAGGCTTCCTTGGGAGACAGGCGTCCTTGTTGTCAAGACGATGGTGATGCTCCGAACGAGGTGCCATCTCCACTTTAGAGAAGGAGCAAGAAATGGGAACATCGGTGGCACAGCAGGGCCTCCCATCACGGCAGGTGGGGAGGAGGAGGAGGAGATGAAAGGGAAAGGCAGGGAGAGGAGGGTGGCAAGAAGGGACAGGGAGTCAGGAGGGACCAGAAGGGCCAGAGAAGGGGGCCCTGCAAAGGCCCAGTGCATGGATCTGACTTCTGTGGGGTGCTATGATCCTATGATGACCCCACAGGGAAATCAGGGCCACCATGCGACCATAGAGTCCTAGATTTGGGAGGGACCTCTAAAAGCCATCTAGTCCAACCCATTTCTGCCTGGGGAGGGGGCTGCCATACCCCTTCGCTCCCCAAGAACATTATCCCTGTCATTAGTATCTTTGCACAAACCCTGTCGGTGCTGAAGCCAAACCAAACGGCAGCATTCTGCATTGAAAATGTTTCTTCTGATATGGAAAACAAGATCTTCCTCTCTGCACAGGTAGATCTCTCTCCTTGGGATCAATGAGGCCTCTCCTTGGCTGGAGGCCCACCTTGGTGGCACCAGAGGGTTGGACTGGATGGCCTTTGGGTGCCCCTTCCTGTTCCCTTTGAGGCCCACCCAGCCCCCCTGGCCTCCATGGGTCAAGAGGCACACAGTTCCAGAGGTCATCCCAGTCCAAAAGGCAGGGGGTTACTGAAATCCAGTGCACTTCCGAACATGGCTGGAAACTTCGGACTGCAATCCAGAACAGGCAGATCCAAGATGCTGCCGCCAGCCTCCTGGCAAGACCCGCAAAAGGCATTTGGGGCTGAGACAATATCCTCTCTCCCTGAAAAAGAGGAACAAGCGTGGTCCATTGGTGTGTGCATTGACTAGACTGGCGTCCCTCTTCTGCCAAAAAGAAAGAAAAGGAGAGAAAAATGGGACTCTGGAATAAAATCCTGCCAAAGCAGAGCACTAAAAACCAGGCTAGAGCCCAATTAAAAGCTCATCAGAGACAAATAAATGGGGATCCAACTGGTTAAGCGGCAACGATCCAGCTGGGATCCAAACCACCTGCCGCACCTCCCTCTGGTTTCACTGGGAGCCCCTGAGCACAACAAAGGCCAGAAGAGGAGGAGCCCTTTGCGACCTGGGAAGCGAGTGCAAGTCACACCGTGCTGAGGGGAGAGCTGCCATACGGCACAAGGCAAGCGTGCCTCAAGGGCTGGCCACGGCAATGGGCACCACGGAAGACTGGCCCTCCTGGACCCATCAGAAGGGGTCAGATGGCAAGACTTCCCGCTCAGCCAAGGAAACCCACCCGGGGGTGGAAGGCAGACCCCTCTCTCAGCCTCAGAGCAAGCCAGCCATGTCAGAATAACACAATCCCCAAGGAAAGCATGCTTTTTTGGAGTCAGAGTGGAGTTCTGTTTGGAGTGTTGGACTAAAAGTCGTGGCGCTGATGCTGGATTCGGACCCTGGGAGATTTCGGATCTCTGCCCAAACATGCAAGCCCATGGGTTGATTTTGAGAGAGTCACGCTCTCTCAAACTTTGAAAGCTACTGCTCAGGCCATTGGTGGTTTTGTTCAATGGTGTTATGTACTGTGTTATGTTGTGTGTTGTATTATATTGTTCTATTATGTTGTTTTATGAATTTTAGTATGTTATATTTTAACTATTTGGGCCTGTTTCCATGTAAGCCGCCCTGAGTCCCTTCAGGGAGATGGAGGCGGGATACAAAAATAAAGGGATTATTATTATTATTATTATTGTTATTATTATTATTCGAAAGCAGCAATGGCAAGCCTCCTCTGAAGATAACTTGCCAAGAAAAGTCCAAGTCCGCCCTTCATTGTAGGCATATAGAATCACAGGGTTGGAAGTGTTCCCTGTCCACTATCCATGCAGACCCCATTCTGCCAGGCAGGAACACACAATCTGACCTCTCCCAACAGATGGATGGACATCCGGTCTCTGCTTAAAAACCAAGGAAGAAGAGGTGTTGTCAAAGGCTTTCATGGCTGGAATCACTGGGTTGCTGTGATTTTTCCATGCTGTCCAGACGCATTCTCTCCTGATGTTTCGCCCACATGTATGGCAGGCATCCTCACAGGCTGTGAGGTCTGTTGGAAACTAGGCCAGCGTTCTTACCATACATCTGGGAACCACTGAACGCAGAGGGAAACTAGTGAAGAAACACAAGCTAGAAAACATCTCCAGACCCACTAAGAAAATCCAACAAATGCTACGCTCATCAAAGGACAAGACTGCAGGAGTCTACTGCATACCATGCAGCTGTGGACAAGTCTACACTGGGACCACCTAACACCACAGTATTGCCCAGGCACGAATCAAGGAACACGAAAGGCACCGCAGACTAAGCCAAGTAGAGAAGTCAGTCATCGCAAAGCCCTTGATGAACCAACCTGGACGCAGCAGATTATCTGAGAACACAAAAATGCTGGATCACTCTCACAACCACCACGTCAGGCTACACAGAGAAGCCATTGAAATCCACAAGAAGCACGTGGGCAATGACAACAGAAAGGAGGAAACCATGAAAATGAACACAATCTGGTGATTATGCTTCTGGAACATGGCCAGACAGGCTGGAAAACTCACAGCAACCCAAGTCAGAGTCTCAGGCCGAAGCATACTTGGCTCTTGTCAAGGAAGTCTTTCCTCATACTGATATGAAATCTCTTTTCTTGCCATTTGAATCCATGACTCCATGATGCCCAAGTCTCTGGATCAGCAGAATCCAACCCCGCCTGCTTCTTAAAGTGACCTCCTTTCCAGAATCTAAGCCTGGCTCTTGCGTCCCCTTCTCGCTGCCTCCTCTTCTCCATAAAAAGACGTCTATAAAGGACCGGGACCACATGCAATTAGTTTTGAGTAATATATTCAAGGACTTCCAATGGTTTTGGACTGCAACTCCCACCATTCCTAACAGCCTCAGGCCCCTTCCTTTTCCCCCTCAGCCGCTTAAGCGGCTGAGGGGGAAAAGGAAGGGGCCTGAGGCTGTTAGGAATGGTGGGAGTTGCAGTCCAAAACAACTGGAGTGCCCAAGTTTGCCCATGCCTGCATTAGGACCAATTCGTAAGGCAAGGGCTTCCGGAAAGGAAGACACATACACACTTGCACGCTTGTGTGCTCGCACTTGCACACCTGCCACCGTTGACACTGCCTGCAAGCGCTCCCAGCTGCTGCCTCTGCCGAAGGAACTCCTCCCGGAGGAATCCCGACATCTGGTTTGCATCTCCACGGGACGCTTCCCTCCATTATTTTATGCATGAGCACATTTATTATTCCATCCTCTCCCAAGGTTTCCAGGGGCAAATTAGGAAATTAAGAGCAATTGACAAGCAATTTGGGAAACAAAACAGTAGTGGGAAGCATTGGCACAAACATATGGTGGCGGAGAGGTAAAAGCAGGCGCGAAGCCAAGGGGCAAACTTTGCTACTATGAGGAGGAGGGTGGCTATCTGCTGGGAATAGCAGCCCTCCATGGCCTTCTATTATTATTATTATTATTATTATTATTATTATTATTATTAACACAACGACATTGTATAACACAGCAAACAAGATAGGTACACTGGATTTCGTATCACAAAATCACAAGTCGAACACTTCCCAAGTGTCTAGGACTGTGATTATTATTATTATTATTATTATTATTATTATTATTATTATTATTATTATTATTTTATTGTGACACAGCAAACAAGATAGATATGCTGGATTTCGTTTCACAAAATCACAAGTCGAACACTTCCCAAGTGTCTAGGACTGTGTGATGTATTTTCGGATGATGCGAGCAGATCCCAGTAGGGTGGCCTTTTGCAGCTGGCAGATCGTAATTTTGTCAATGTCTATTGTTTCCAAATGCCGGCTGAGATCTTTTGGCACGGCACCCAATGTGCCGATCACCACCAGGACCACCTGTACTGGTTTCTGCCAGAGTCTTTGAAGTTCAATCTTGAGGTCCTGAGAGCGGCTGAGTTTTTCCTGTTGTTTTTCGTCAATGCGACTGTCACCTGGGATGGCGACATCAATTATCCAAACCTTTTTCTTTTCCACAACTGTGATGTCTGGTGTGTTGTGTTCCAGAACTTTGTCAGTCTGGATTTGGAAGTCCCACAGTATCTTTGCGTGCTCATTTTCCAATACTTTTGCATGTTTGTGATCCCACCAGTTCTTTGCTGCTGGGAGGTGGTACTTGAGGCATAAGTTCCAATGAATCATTTGGGCCACATAGTTGTGCCTCTGTTTGTAGTCTGTCTGTGCGATTTTCTTACAGCAGCTGAGGATATGATCAATGGTTTCATCAGCTTCCTTGCACAGTCTGCATTTTAGGTCAACAGTTGATTTTTCGATCTTGGCCTTAATTGCATTTGTTCTGATGGCTTGCTCCTGGGCTGCAAGGATCAGGCCTTCTGTCTCCTTCTTCAGTGTCCCATTTGTGAGCCATAGCCAGGTCTTCTCTGTATCAGCTTTTCCTTCAATTTTGTCAAGGAACTTTCCATGCAATGTTTTGTAGTGCGGTTTTCTTGTACTGGTTTTTTGTCTGCTGTGTTTTGAGGAGTTTCTGTTTTTTGACTTCAATCAAAGCAGGTTCTTCACTTTACTTTACATATTCTGCCAGGGCATGTTCTTCTTCTTTGACTGCTTGTTTTACTTGCAAGAGTCCTCTGCCCCCTGATCTTCTAGGCAGATATAGCCGGTCAACATCTCTGCGAGGGTGCAGTGAATGATGAATGGTCATGAGTTTTCTTGTATTTCTGTCCAAATTGTCCAGTTCCGCCTGTGTCCAATTTATAATGCCAGCAGTATATCTTATGACAGGTATGGCCCAGGTGTTTATGGCCTTGATGGTGTTGCCTCCATTGAGCTTGCTTTTGAGAATTTTTCTGACCCTTTGTGTGTTTTCTTTGCTAACCACAGTTTTCACATGTTCATGCTTGATGTTGTCCAGCTGTAATATGCCCAGATATTTATAGGCCTCTGGCTGGTGACACTTTATTGTTTGGTCATTGGGCATATTTATGCCCTCACTTTCAATTATTTTTCCCTTCTTCAATGCCACTGTCGAACATTTGTCCAAACCAAACTCCATGTTGATATCAGTGCTAAAATTTCGGACAGTGTTGGTCAGAGACTGGATTTCAGTTTGCGTTTTCCCATATAGCTTCAGGTCATCCATGTACATCAAATGTGAAATTTTGTGAGAATTCTTAGATGTGTGGTAGCCGAGATTTGTTTTTTGTAAGATTGTTGACAGAGGGATCATGGCAATAATGAAAAGCAGAGGGGACAATGAATCTCCCTGGAAAATTCCTCTTCTGATGTTGACAAGTCCATAGCTTTCATTTCCAACAAACAGTTCAGTTTTCCAGTGCTCCATCATGTTTTCAATGAAGGTGCCAACGTTTTTACTAATCCGATGGCGTCCAGACACTTGATGATCCAGCTGTGTGGGAGTGAGTCAAAGGCCTTTTTGTAGTCAATCCACATTATTATTATTATTATTATTATTATTATTATTATTATTATTATTATTATTATTATTTGATACACAACAAGATTAGTACAACAGCAAACAAGATCCCTATGCTGGCTGTTGCATTGGATCACACGTCGGACATTTCCCAAGTGTCTAGGACTGTGTGATGTATCGGCGAATAATGCGTGCAGATCCCAGTAAGGTGGCCGTCTGCAGCTGGTAGATGGTAATTTTGTCAGCGCCAATTGTGTTAAAATGCAAGCCAAGGTTTTACGCCACTGCACCCAGGTGTGCTGATCACCACTGGGACCACCTTGACTCGCTTGTGTCAGAGTCTTTGCAGTTTGATCTTTAAATCCTCATATCGTGTCAGTGTTTCCAGTTGCTTCTCATCAATCCTGCTGTCACCTGGGATTGCAACATCGACAATCCATACTTCGTTTTTTAGCACAATTGTGAGATCAGTAGTCTTGTCCTTCAAAACTCTGTCCGTCTGAATTCAGAAGACCCAGAGCAGTTTGACGTGTTCATTTTCTGTAACCTTTTTCAAGCTTGTGATCCCACCAGTTCTTTGTCCCAGGCAGATAGTATTTGTGGCACAAGTTCCAATGGATCATCTGAGCAACAGTGTTTTGCCTCTGCTTGTAGTCCGTCTGCACGATCTTCTTTCAACAGCTGAGAATGTGATCCATTGTTTTTCCTGCTTCCTTGCAGTGCCTACATTTGGGATCTGTAGCGGACTTCTCAATTCTGACTTTGATGGTCTTTGTCCTAATGGCTTCCTCTTGGGCTGCAAGAGTCAGGCCCTCCATCTCCTTTTTCCAAGTTCCATTTGTGAGACACATCCATGTTGTCTCCTTGTCAATTTTGCTCTCAATTTTCCCCGGGACAGATCTGTGGCATTTGGTACCTAAGTGTCTCCTTCTGCCAAACAGATACAGACAGACACACAGTTGATGCTTTTCCTTCAGCTAAGCCAAACTGCGGAAGAATCTGCCGGAAGGGATTTCCCAGCTCCAGACACTATCTGGGTTTAAATCAGCAGAAAAGAACAGTCTCTTCTGGCAGGTCTATCCAGATTATTCTGTAATTATGCTTTTAAAGTATTGGTTTCATATACTCTTTTAGCTGATATTATGTGTTGTGTAATTTGTTGTTGATCCCACACTTGATTCATAAAGGGGGGGGGGGGGAATAAGATGATAATGATGATGATTATTATTATTTCCCAGCTAATTTCAAAAAGTTTGTCGGGTATTATTTAATTCATTTGTTGAGTCATTGGGGTTTTCTAAAGTCAGCACAATATCATCGGCAAACACTTGAATTTCGTAGTCTTTTCCTGCTGCCCAAACACCCTTTAACTCCTTATTCCCATGTATTTGTTTTTAAACACTTGTATACAGAGTCTTTGGGGATAGAGAGACCCCCGAGGACATTCCCTCCTGTCTTGTTTTCACCTCCGTTTCCTAGATTTATGTAACTCAAGGTGTTTTGCTTCCTGCCTAATGAAGAGGTCACTTCCCCCATCGTCGTCTTCTTCCCAAAAGTCTTTATTGTGTGCTTTTGCCTTTGTGTGAAAAGGGAGCATCTTGAGACATCGCTGTCTCAAGATGCCTTACAACACAGACATGAGTCAGCATCAGGGACTCTTCAACCAGAATTAGGTAATCTTCTTTTATCTGCTCTTTTATCTGATATATATTACCTGACACAATAATAGTATGTTTTTACCTTTTGAACCACATCTGAGAATCATCCAGTGTACTTTTTCTCCTGTTTCCTCCCATTATATAGTACTGGCTATGCTCCACTCTATTCTACTGGAGGTACCCAGTATTCTTCCTACTGGTTATGGGCTCAGCATGGCTCTACCTCACTCCACTTTGCCACAGATGCCTAATATTCCTGCACCAACCTCATTACCCTGGACCCGATTGCTCCCCTGCCTGGAGGTTTGATGGTAGCATGACTATTTCTGACTTAAGCATGGATGACCACTAACATTGCAACAGGGCATTTTAGGGCTTCCTTTTTGGCCACCTTTCGCAACACAAGAGTGCCTTGCTTTTTGGACTTTTCTGGAGCTCCAAAGCACCCCCTTCCTCTCCTCAAAACAAGAAGGGGCTCCTGCTGGGCATTTCCTCCACTCTTGGTCTACATCAGGCATGGGCAAACTTTGGCCCTCCCTCCAGGTGTTTTGGACTTCAACTCTCACTGTCCTAACAGCCTTGGGCCCCTTCCTTTTCCCCCTCAGCCCCCTCAGAAGTTCGTTGTGAGAAGCAAAGAAGGAAGTATAAATAACTTCATTTGTTCTTGTAAATAGTGCAACCATATTACTTTGCTATAAATAAAAGCATCCAAAGGAAGAGATAGCATTGGTCTGTGTGTTTTGTTCTTTTTATCTCTTTTGGCTACTGGTGCTGGGTCACACTGCTGCTAATAAGTTACTATATGTTTATAGGAAGGGTTTTTTGTTAATAAGCTCACTCACCCAACACAAAACATCTGGAAGGCCAAAGTTTGCCCATGCCTGGTCTACAGCCTATAGTTATTCCCAATGAGAGCAGTCACTGCTTCCATTGCATTTACCTATTTGTTGATCCTAAAGGATTCGCCAAGAGCGCTGAAGCCACCGGTTCCTGCATCAGGTGTGCCATCAGGACCCAGTCAATCAAACTCTGTTATTAAACCATTTATTTCTGCAGAGTGGTGGGATGGAATGGAGCATTGGGTACTCAGTGACATTCCCCACCAATTGCACTGGGAATCATGGCTGGGAGCAGTGATTTTTCCAGCGTCCTCTCTGGCCTCGTTGGGCCCGCGATGCAGTCTGGAGGCACGAGGTGCAAAGTCCCTGCTGGCAGAGCAGAATCTGGCCCTACCGCTCTTCAGAGAGTTGGAATCGGATGGACTTTTTTGGTGTACGAACGAGAGAGGCCCCAGTTTTGTGGGGCAGAGGTGGAGGGCAAGCGCTCTTCAGGCTACATCTGGTTTCTGTGTGGTGGAAACAGAAACAGAAAGAACTATAAGGAGATCCAGCCAGACCCCTGCCTGCCCACCCATCCTCCTGCCCACCCTTCAAGCCCGGAAGCCGAAGACCTGGCCTTGGGGCAAAGAAGAACACCCCCCCCCCCCAACCAGGCACCCTGGCCACCCTGGGCATGGGGAACTCTGCACAAGCAGCAGGTTGAAAGAACAATGGAAGCCAGGAGGGGAGTCACTTTTGGCCTCCCCACTGCAACACATGTGTGCGTGCACACAGACAATAGAGAGTCACTAGAGACGCATCAGAATAGACCTCTGTGCCCGACAGACTTTCTTGCCACAAGGCACCAGCAAAGACATTTGGCTAATCTATAGACCCCTTCACTTGGAAGAGACCCCAACCCTCTTCTGCCAGGTGGGAAGGCATAACCAAAGCCCTCTTGATAGATGGCCACCTGGTCTCTCTTTAAAGAGCTCCAGGTGCCAGCATATTTCCAGGCAGCAGTGGATTCAAATGGATCTCACAATCAAGCATTTCTTCCTGATGGTTAGGTGGAACTGCATTTCTTAGAATCTGAATCCATTGCCCTGTGTCCCAGTCAGCCTCTCTGTGCCAAATTGTCAAGGAAGGCCGCTTGCAACAGAGGGGCAATTGCCTCCAACCTCCCCAGCCCTCCCCAAAGGCCCTTTCTTATGCTCCTGAGCATGTGTGGAGTCCATGGATGGATGGGGGGCTGACACCAGAAGGGGGGAGGAGGGGCCCACCCTTTTCATAGGGACAGCACCAAGAAGAGAACTGCAGGCAACCGCCACTGCCTCCTTGATCTAAGGAAAGGAAAGCTAGACACCAATGGATAAGGTAAGAACTTATTTGGACTGAGGCGCAAAAGAGAAACAAAGAGCTTTGATAACCATGACAGAAGTGGTTAAGAAGGTCAAAACAGGAAAAACACCAGGACTAGATGGCTTAACTGCTACGTATCACAAAACTCTAGAAGACAAATTGCTTATGCCATTTCCACAGAACACAAATTCAATTTTGAATTCTGGAAGTTCACCAGACAGCTGGAGTGATGCTAATATAACTTAATACCAAAAGAAGATTGAGATTTGCGGGATCCCAAGGAGGACAGACCTATCTCTGTGTTGAACAAGCATTATAAAATATCTGCATCGATGTTAATGGACAAAACTAAGCCATAACACCTGGAATCCCATAGCATGGAGCCACGGCTGTTAAAAGTGATGTCAAATGGCATTCATTCTGCAGTGTAGATGCACCCCATGATAACGAAAGCGAAAGCAAGGGGGAGGGAGTTGAGAAGGGAGAGGGAGGGAGGGAGGGAGGGGCTCTTCAGCCCTGGGTTCCCTCCCTGAAGAACCATAGAATAATGGAGTTGGAAGAGACCACATGGGACATTTAGTCCAACCCCCTTCTGCTATGCCTGGTGAAAGTGGCCTCGCAGTGTTGTAATCCTATGCCGTGAACACACTCCAAGCAGAGAGACCCCTTTGTGCTCCTGGGGGGCTTTGCTATTTGGTTTTAAAGCTCTCTCTCCCTGCTTGTTTGTGCGTGTGTGTGTTTGTGCATAAGTGTGCTGTGTGTTGAGATCAATTCCCTGCTGCCTCCTGCTCCTGGCTTGGCTTTGGTTTCCTTCTGTGGCTGTTTCAGATTTTATGCTCTTTTACAGCATCATATGCAAGTTTTATGACTTAATCTTTATCTCGGCAGCAGCCACTTGCAGAGCTCCAGCTCCTGGGCATTGCGGAAACGGAGGCATCTGATGCATGGAGTCACCCCTCGCCTGCAAAAACGGGGGCAGAAAGATGCATTTGGAGAGAGGAACAGGGGCCCACCAGCTGGAAGAGACTCAACCTTATTAAACACAACACCCCCTCAATGCCACAGGTGCAGCTCTCCCCAAAGCCATCTAGTCCAGCCCCCAACACAAAGGAATGCCCAAATGAAGCCCAGTCACATGGGAGGCCCCCAAGCCCCACCTTTCCCCTTGGCACTCTATCGCTCCCCCCCCCCCCCTTATATCACATAAAATACATTGGACACCCCTCTCTCAAGCACAGGATAGTGAGACTGCATTAACTGAGCCAGGCGACCATTGTGCTGGATAGCAACAGAACATACAACCCAAGAAGAATCAAGTACATGTGCCACTCAGGCGCATCTGCTGTGCAGGCGCACCTTACGGGCCTGCGCACTGCCTGCATGCACAGTGACACCGACCTTCAGTTGAACGCAGGCCTTCCTCCCCACACAAAACATCTCCAGCTGCTTCTGCAGGAAGACCTCTGCAGATGCCTGGCACCTACAGGATTCCAGTCAAGTGAACACATTTGGTTGAAAGACTGCTGTTCCTGTCACTCCAGTGTGACTCCAGTGAAGGAGGCCACAGTTTAGGAAAGCCAAGACTGGCCAGGACTGGCCACTTCCCTCTGGTCTCTGGCGGTTGAAGGGAGTGATGGATGCACATCCTCATCAGCCCCGCACAGCCCACACTTCAGTGGAGACACCAGGCAGAAAGAAGCCCAGATCAGTACGAAACCCCAAGGGCACAAGATGCAAGAAGGAAAGGTGAAACTCAAAGCCTCTCCAGCCACACTGCAAAGCAACCTTAGTCTGGGACCTGTAATTGGACCCCATCCCTGCAGGACCGAGAGACACACAAGGCTTGCAAGCACAACAAGCAGCTTCCGAAGGGAGTCGAAACCGCAGCATGCCTCCTCTGCCGTCACGAGGTCCAAAAGCATCAGGAAGGAGAAGGCCTTTGCCAGCCCTCTCTTCGCCTGCAAGGGCCCCACAAAAGCAGCAAACACAGACTCTCTTGGGGTGGGGAGAAGAGAGCTTTAGAAGCCCCCACCCCGGTCTTGACATAAGAAGAGCCCAATCTTCTGCCACCATACCTTTGCCTCGCTGGGAACACCATCCCATCCACACAGGAGCCCTTCTCTGGGAGGAGGCCTCAGAGTGGCCTTTTGTCTGAGTTTCACAGCAACATAACCCAAAAGGACAGCAACACAACCCCCAGAAGAGGATTGTGGGGGGGGGGTGCATAAAGGCCATAGAAAAGAGAGGGGGAACAGCCCCTGCATAGAAGACGCCTGAGCCAGGGCTGGGCTTGAGCCTCCAGAGCCAGGCAAGTGAGAAAGGAAATGCCCCATCCATCTCCCCACGGACTGGGCTCCCTTCCTCAGCTCCTTTTGCCAGAAGGAGTCAAGAGACAAGCAGGTTGCCCACATTTAGTAACCACTCTGCTGGATTTCCCATTTCTTTAGTATCTGAACTGGATTTTGCAAATGGGAGCTGGCTACAGGGAGTACACGATTCTCTTCTTGCAATAGCTGCAATGGCTAATGGTCCACCGTTCAAGGTGCTGGTTTGACCTGCAAAGCCCTATAAAAACGTGAGTCCAGGCCAATTGAAGTGACGCATCTCCTTTCATGAGACGCTTTGGCCTCTGAGATCTTTTGGGGCAGCCTTTCTCTCCATCGACCACCTTCCAAGGCTCATTTGATGGCAACAAGGGGGGGCAGCGCGGCCTTGTTGACTCTGGAGTTCCCTCCCCAGAGAGGCCCGCTTGGCCCCATCATTACTCTCCCTTCAATAGCCTGGCTTTTAAAATCTGGGCTGGGTTTTAACCTGGAGCAGAAGTGTTTTCAAGGTCTTTCAAGGTAGATGGCCTTTAAATGAACTTTAACTTTTTACATATGTCATGTTGTCACTTTAGATATTAATAGTTTTTGAATAACTTTTATATTCATACCTTTGTTAATGGTTTTATAGATTTCTCATCTGTACTGTTTTTCAAATATGTTGCCTTCCACTTTAGGGGAAAATTGGGACAGAGTTAAACACATCAGGAGACCTCCTTGCGCCGAGGCTCAGACATGTCCCTCCTCCGTCCTGGATGCGCCTCAGCCTCCTCTTGACAGAAGAAGCACCAACACAAACAAAACAACAGCGGCCCAGCTGTGTATTTGGAGAACACAAACAACCCCTCAAACTCAACCAGAGAAACAGCCAGTAAAAAGGAACTGCTTTGGGCCAATTCCAGAAAAGGAGAGGAGCAACCTGGATGAGAAATGCACACGGCACCAAGGGTGAACCTCACCGGCATTCCAGGATAGCTCCACTTCCATTCAGAGCTGTCTCCTTCCCAGCAGCTGAAGGCACAAGGAAGCCCCCCAGAAATGGGCTGGCCTTAAGAGACTGACATTTCCTAGGCCACCACGATCAAGGAGGAATCGTAGGGTCATATACAGTTGGTCCAGCCTCCTCTGCAAACCAGTTGACACAGTCCAAGCACTCTTAACAGACTCTGCTTGAAAATCTTTTAAACTTAGAAACAGGCTTCTCCTCAATGTGGCATCCCTTAAACTATTTCTCATGCCCTTCCTTCAGCCTTCTCTTCTCTAAGCTAAACATCCCCAGTTTCCTATTCTGTTCCTCAGAGGGATTCATGGCTTCCAAACCTTTGATCTTTTGGATGGCCTTCCACAGACAGCTTTCCAAAGCCCCTTCCATGGACAGCAATGTGCAAGAACAATACAGCACCAAAAAGGGGTGTCAGATCCAGCTGTGCCACAAACCGCCCCAGAACCCTCTGTCTCCCTCTGCCCCATTGCCCCCAATGCAGACAGGGCAAGCAGCCATAGAGGGGCCCCTGCTAAGGCTTATTCAAAGAGGGATCAACCATTCCCCCGTCACACCAACTGCATGTATGGATGGAATAATTTTATTTTACACAACATAACAACACAGAGTTGTTGGTTTTGTACAGCATCTGCCTGGAAAACGAAGGCAACACCATTGTCAATGGGAAAGGAAAAGAAAAAGACACTCAACCGCTTTTGAAAAATACTCTTTTCTTCCCCCTTTTTTTTGCGTACTGACAGATCCGTTGTTGTTGTTGTTGTTGTTTGGCGCGGGGGGAGCCGATCCCTTGCCCAGGCCCCGTTTGTTCCCAATCTGCCAGCGAGGGACCAGAATGCCAATCCAAGGGGAGGGGAAGGCACTGGTGCTGTTTTCATGCTTTTTCCCTTTTTAGATAAGGATCTGCCTTCATTGGGAAGATTAAACCAAACGAAAACCCAAACGGAAGAATGTGGAGGTGCTCAGTGGCTTGTGCACAACTTTGCACGGACACGAGGGGAGGGCGGGAAGCCCCCCATGGACAGCTCAATCGGGCGGGAGTCCTCGGGCAATGTTTGGAAAGGGAAGGCGGTGGCGGTGGGGGGCCGCCTCCGTACTCCCCCCTGCCCGTCCCCCCTTTTGAATCAATTAGAAAAACCCATCACCACACACCGCAGCAGACCGGTCACACAGTGCTTTCCAATATCCACTCAGAACTGGAAAAAGTCGCTTTGCCGCTATCTGACTCTGAGCCTCCCGTTGCCGGCAGGAGCAGCATCCCGTTCATGGAGAGGCTCCGCTTGGACCAGAATCCGCCCGGCTGCTGCGCGGAGGGGGAGGCGCTCACGCGGCAGTAGTACTCCACCGCCTCCCCTCCGTTCAAAGAGTACCGGCGCTTGGCCCGGGAGGGGTCGGCCGGCAAGGTGAGGAACTTACTTGGCTTGGCTTGTGCTCTTCTGTACATGGAGGAAGGCGTCACCCGGGCGCAGTCCAAACCCCGGGCCCCGGCCAGCTGCAGTGCTGTGGAGTTGTTCCGGTTAGTGTTCTGGGACTCCAGGCCGGTGGAGGAGGCGGCGGAGGCGGAAGCGGCACCGGCACCCTCGCACGACTGCACCAGCAGCTCGCTACCGGGCTTTGGCATGGACTTGCGCTTCAGCTTCTGAGAGCCGGAAGGGCCCGCAGTCCACGTGTGAGGCAACGTCGCAGAGGTAGCGGCAGCACCAGCTCCTGAGGAGTCCTGGCCGGAAGAGTCCGAGGACGAGGGCACAACCACCGTGCTGTCGCCTCCAACTTTGCAGCACTTCAGTTCCTCCTCATGGCCCACGGCAGCCTGCTTGGACCCAGACGGCCCCTGCCCCTGGGCCCCGTTGGTCTGCGAGTACACATTGCTGACCTTGGTGGCCTTGTGGTGCCCGCCTCCGCTGCCCCCACCGGGACCGCCACCGTTGTTGCACACCTTGTACCGGATCATGAGGATGATGATGAAGACCAAGACGGAGGCCACGATGATGCCCCCGATGATGATGATCATGGTGCCCCCCAGGAACTGCGACTGCATAAAGTGGCACCGGACATAGTCCTGCTCCGTGGCAAACTGGATGCAGCCCACCACCCGCGTGGCCGTCAGGGAGGTGATGCCGTCGTCGTAGATGGCCAGCACGCACAGGTCGTAGGTGGTCCCCGCAGCCAGGTTGTTCACCAGGAAGGTCTTGCTGGTGGGAGGGATCATCCTGTGGGGGGAGAGAAAGAGAGCGGGTCAGCACTGGGCCTTACGCTCTGGGCCCAACAGGAGTCCCTCTGGGGCCACACAAAAGGAAAAGGAAAGGGCCTGAGGCTGTTGGGAATGGTGGGAGTTGAAGTCCAAAACACCTGCAGGGAGGGCCAAAATAGGATCAAAATTGATCGAGAGCAATTAGACATAGGGAACCTTGGGGTTGGGGCTACTTCCTTGTTATTCACCTCTGCTTGTTAGGCATATTCAACCCAAGGTATTTTGCTTCCTTCCTGCATGTAGAGGACTCTTCTTCCCAAAATGTGTTTCAGAAGGGAGCATCATGAGGCCTCTCTCCGCATCAATCAAGATGCCCTGCACACACTCAGTGAGAGTCTGCATTAGGGACCCTTCTGTCAAAGTTAAGTCACTTTCTTTTTCTCTATCCAATCTTTGATTACTAGCATCTATTGCAGTGGGTTTTTGCCCCTTTTCAAGCCATAGCCTCCTGTGTTATTTCCTCTCCTATTTCCTACCATAAGCTCATATATAACACAGGCTACACTGCACTCAACCCTGCTACGGATATCAAATATTCCCTACCCTTTCTTCATCATACACACAGAAGTCAAATTATTTCTTGCTCCTTGTTGGAAATAGCTACGTACCAAGCCACTCACTATTTATTTGTTAATGTGTATATTTGGTAACTTGTTTTCTATGTGTATGTTGGTTTGACTCTTTGGTGTGGGAGGAGTTATAGACATGTGATTATACTGAGCATGTGCAGACTCAGGACTCCATTTTATATTCAGTATCTGTTTAGACCTGAAAGTAGGTGCGTGCATGCAATTATCTGTTTGGACTTCAGTTGAAAAATCAGTTTAGAGACTTCAACATTTGCTTATGGACTTCAGTGAGCACAACTATACTCAAAGACTATGGACTATTGATAAAGAATTATATCCTGTGTTCTCAACACAGAGAGAAAGAACTATGGTATATTGTTTCTGAAACTGAACTTTTTAAATAAATGTATGGTGAATTAACACAAGATACATTATTTTTCAAAGTAGACTTTGTTTTTATCTCTGAGTGCATATTTTAACTACGGTAAGAGGTTTAAAGGGAGTGTATATCTTTTGGGCAACTTCAACTGCAAAGAAACAACCATCCTCTGCTAACTAAATATATTTTTGTAGTGGCATGTCTTTACTCTTGGCAGTCTAACAACATGGTTTTTCAGTTTAACAGCTGAGATACCTGTGTGCCATTACATGAATGCTTATGAATATCACTTGTTCAAAGAGTTGACTTTTAACAAGGTCATGCTTTCCTTGACTAGTGGTTTTCCAAAGGTGGTCTCCACATATTCACGCCTACCTGTATTTTATAATGTGTTTTATGAATACTGATAATAATGATAATTTTTAACTGATTAATATTGCACTGTATAATTTTTATATATGTGTTTTATTGGAAGCCGCCCTGAGTCCCCTGTTGGGTGAGAAGGGCGGGATATAAATATTGTAATAAATAAATATTATAATATTCATGGCGATTCACATTTGTCAAAAGGACATGTGCCCATAGACTGGGTGCAGTTACGTTCTGATAGCTTATGTAATAGGTTAGGTTTTGCAATAGGTTATGGAAAGTCAATCCTCCCACACATCCTGTTCTTCCAAGATGAACAAATCAGGCACAAACACACAAAAGGGAAGCCCCGCCCCCTTTTTAGAAGGCTGGGTACATGTTAATTAATTTTGAGCCATTTGACAGAGGCAGAAGCTGAAACATTTTGCTAATATGTTTATAAAGTTCTGCCTGCTCCTCTCCCCCCTCCCTGTGCATATATATTATATTCAGAGGACAAACATATGATAAATCACATCAAGTGTGACTCTTCATCAGCAGCCTCAGAGAAAATCCACTTAGCAATTCCAACGCTTGGTCCACACAACTCTGCCCCTGTCTATCTCCCTGCAACGTTGGCTGGGATTTGGGGGGGGGGGGGCTATGGACGTGACCTCTGGGCCTGAGGCCCCGCCCATGTCGCCCCCGCAGACACACACGCATACATGCACATATGCGCACACATCGTCCAACACATGGAGGGTGTTAATGTCCTCTTAGCTGGGCTGACTCTGCTAAACAGATTACCTTGGCGGATTAAAGGTCAGCACGGATTATCCCAAAATAAGCACAAATCAACATTCAGCAACAGCAATGGCACTTGCCTGCCACCCCACCGGCGGCAACTGACCCTTGCCGTCTCCAACTGGCCCCAAACCGGACCGGGCAGCCCCCTCCCTTGCATTTGCATTGCATTTTATCTCCCTCCCCCCCCCCACCCAACACATCCTGCAAGGCGCTGGATTTCCCAGGCCTGTTCCTGTGTTAACACCTTTACACCTGAAAGCGTTCACATTTCTCAGAGTGATACTGAGAACAAACACGGCAGCACGAAACAGCAGGAAAAAAACTAAAACCTTGAAGGAATATATTTAGAAAGCAAATGGTGGTGCCAGGAGAACATTTCTGAGGAAGGGGCTCCACAGACACAGCGTCATCGTCCTGTCCCCCCAGACATACACACACACACACATATTCCACCTTCAAAATATACTAATATTAATATTATTAATAATAATTTTATTTTTATATCCCGCTTCCATCTCCCCAAGGGGACTCACTGCCAGCCAGCCACGTTGCTTCGGCCTTTGGAGGCACCTCAAGAGCCCGTCTTGAACTGGATTACATGGCAGTGTAGAGTAATATAGTCCAGTTCAAAGCAGATCACCTGGGTTTTATATGGCAGTGCAGAAGGGGCCTGAGTCTCCACTATCACCACAGATATCTATATATGGTCCCAAACAAAAGTTGTTTACACTTGTAAATACTGATTGAAATGGTTATAATATCTAACAACTAGTTTAACTGGTGGATAAATATTATAACCGTTTCAATCAGTATTTACAAGAGTAAATAACTTTTGTTTGGGGCCCCGAGTCTCCACTGCCATATAACCTGGGACAAGCGGATGGTCTGGGATCGGTTCCTGGGATTTACGGCAGTGTAGAAGGGGCCCCGGTGGCACAGTGTGTTAAAGGGCTGAGCTCCTGAATTTGTGGACCAAAAGGTGCCAGATTCAAATCCCGGGAGTGGAATGAGCACCCGCTGTTAGCCCCAGCTCCTGCCAACCTAGCAGTTCGAAAACATGCAAATGTGAGTAGATCAGTAGGTACTGCTCTGGCGGGAAGGTAACGGCGCTCCATGCAGTCATGCCAGCCACATGACCTTGGAGGTGTCTACGGACAATGCCAGCTCTTCGGCTTAGAAATGGAGATGAGCACCAACCCCCAGAATCGGTCACAACTGGACTTAACGTCAGGAAAACCTTGACCTTAGAAGGGGCCTAAATTGATAAGCATTGAGCTGTATTTTGTAAGAAGGCAGGTGCTTTTCATTTACTGCAAGAAATTGGAAGTGCTGGGTGCTACAAAACACTGCATTGCATATAAATGTCTGTAGCAGACCAGGCAACGCTCTCAACAAATGAAATCTGAGTTATAATGCATCAATAATGTGTCTTTAGCCAATTTATACTCCATTTACATGGTACCTTGTAGGAGATAACGTACCTAGATTATGAAATATCTGTATAAAACAGCATGCCTAGCATATATAGTATTTATGAAAGCCAATGTGTGTAGACATACCCTGTTAGTCCATGTATGAAATAAATATATAGAACTTTAAAGAAAGAGTCCACCTCAAGGAGCCAGACATGAGGTGAGAGAACACCTTTGGGAGTCTGAGTTCTAGTCATCAAGGGCAGGCCCCCTGCGAACTGAATGTGGGCTCTAACTGGGTCCCCCGCCCTAAGGATGAGGAACACAAGATCTGGACCATTTGCTGACATCATTGCCTGGTTTCTATGGCACTTTCAGCCACCAATGGCCAGCAAGTGCCACCATCTCCTCCCCTTCTTCCCAAGGAGCCCGAGATGTCTCTGTTAGGGCACTGCTCCACAGACGTGGCATCTCCCATGGCTCTCTGCAAAGGATATTCTCACCAGATAGACATCTCAACAGTCAAATCCACACCATTCCCTCCCCAAAATAAGAGCTGCACATGCAACACTGAGTGGTGTCCTCCATTTGTCACACCCCCAGAGCTTCTCAGCCAACATAACCTCCAACGGCCCCAAACTCCTCCTTCAGAAGGATGACCAAACCCCACGGAGAGAAAGGAAGTCTCCCTTAAACACACCTCCTCACCCCGGGCGCTCTGCCAGTCTGACGCTAAGAGGGCTCCCACTGGGCCACGGAGCAGAGGAGGGCATCACAGGCCACTCTTGCTCATGGTCCTCAGAGCCAGCCCTGGGCCACCTCCTGCTCCGAAGCCTGGAGATAGTGGCCAGGATCACAGAAGGGTGGTCCTACACCTGCCCTGCCCACCCCAACAGCCTCTCAACCGACATGCTCCTTACTACTATTGTACACAGAGATACCCATGAAGATCTAAGTCTTTTTAAATGCTATTTGCTCCATCCAACTGCCCTACTCTCACTCCGGTGTATCAAACCCAAGAGACCTTCACTCTCCATACCCAAAGGCATCCAACATTTTTAAGGGAGGCAAAATGGACATGCAGTGAGCCATTCCTTGGGAGGCACCATAGCCCCCCAAGCCCCATGGGGCAAAGGGAGCAAGAGGCAAAAAGATAAGCATTGGCAGGTTCCACTGCTTGTGAGTGGACGTGTTTTGGGATCCCCACCTGTAGACGAGCGAGTCATCATAGGTCCCGTTGTACTGAATCTGGAACATACGTATCCCTGGGATATTCCTCTGGAAGTTGAACCTCAGCAAGACAGTGGAGGCCGTGGCCTCAGCCACCACCACCTTCTTGTCCGGGCTCACTTTGGCCTCCCCATTACTGCTGCCACCGCCACCGCTACTGCTGGCGTTGGAGCCGGACTTGGTGGAGGTGGAGATGTCCGAGGAGCCCGGGTCCGGCTCGTGGATGTGGCTGGTGCTGTTCACAATGTGGGGCAGCTTGATGATGTGGAGATCCACCGACTGGGTGGCCTCCCCGGCTGGGTTGGAAGCAATGCAGGTGAAGTTGCCCGTGTCCTTCACGGTGGTGATGTGGATGTCCAGCGTCCCATTGTCGTAGACCAGCGAGCGGGTGGCGTTGGAAATGAGCTTGTTCTCGGGGGAGATCCAGTGGATGGTGGGCTCGGGGTCCCCGCGGGCCTTGCACCGCAGAGTGGCCCGCTGCCCCTCCAGCACCCGCAGCTCATGGGTGTGTCGCGTGATGAGCGGTGGCTCGCACAGGAACTCCTCCTCGGGCACTGACCAGAAGTAGCGGCCGGAGAGCAGGGCCGGAGAGGCACAGGTCTCCAGGTCGTCCTCGCGGGAGAGGCGCCGCAGCCAGAGCAGCTCACAGTTGCAGTGCAGGGGGTTGCCCCCGAAGCTGAGGGCGAAGGTGGAGGGGCTGATGACCCCCGAGGTGGCCAGGACCTGCGCCCGCTGGAAGAGCGGGTCCGGCGGGAGCTTCTGCAGCTTGTTGGAGGTGACGTCCAGGCGGGTCATCTTGTGCAGGTGGGAGAAGGTGCCCTTGGGGATGTTGTCGATCATGTTGTGGTCCAGGCTGAGGGTGTGGAGGCTGACCATCTTCTCCACGGCGTCCCAGGGGATGGTCTCCAGGTTGTTGTAGGAGAGGTCCAGCTCCTCCAGGGCCAGGACGTCGTCGAAGGCGGTGGAGGAGATCAGGGTCAGCTGGTTGTTGTTCAGGATCAGGTGGTGCAGGTTGGTGAGCCCGCTCAGCATGTCGTGGGTGATCCTGCTCAGCCGGTTGCTGTTCAGGTGCAGGGCCCGCAGGTTGCGCAGGTCGGCGAAGGCGTGGGGCGTGACGAAGCTGATGGTGTTCCGCGACAGGGTCAGGTCCACCAGGCTGGTCATGTTGGCAAAGTCCTTCCGCTTGATGCTGGTGACAAAGTTGTCCGCCAGGCGCAGCTCCACCGTCCGCCGGTCAATGTTGGGCGGGACAAAGAGCAGGCCTTTCTTGGCGCAAAGTGTGGCCAGGTTCGGGGACAGGATCTGGCAGACGCACCGCTTCGGACAGATCTGCGCCTTCACCACTACGCCAATGAGCAGCAGGCACAGGAGCAGTTTTTCCATTGTAGAGCAGGGTCCAGGTCCTGCGGAGGAAGCAGAGGAAGCACATGGAGTTAGGCAGGCAGTGACAGGCGCGCGAAATGCAAAGTTCAGGGCTGTGCAGAGCCCAGGTTCCCTACTGCTTCCCTCCAACTCAAAGTACTCTCCTCTGGGGCTGATTCACTCCCCCCCCCACTCCACCCCATAATATATCAGGCCCCATCCCTGCCTTGTATAAATAGGCCCCTCTGTGGGCACCCGGCTCCGAATTGGTGGCTTCCTTCGCTCCCAGTGAGTCATGCCTTACAAACTCCCCTTATCTTGGGTTATTTTTGAAGAGCAAAACTGTGTTCAGAATGCACACCTCAACAAGAAATGCCAGAATTGTGCATCATGGCCTCAATTTGCTTTTATATAAAAAGCTCAGACTGCCGTGGCAGCGAATGCCTCCCCTTAGCTGTGTGAGCACAAGCACCTTGTCACATAGGAACAGAGTCCCCTCCATCCCATGGGCTGGGTGCCGGGTCTCGCATCACGAGGGAGGGCCCCAGACCCACAGACCACAACCCTCTGCCCCACAACCCTCCTCAGGCCACTCCACCTCCAGCTCACCCTTCCCATCTTTCCATCAGGAAATGCTTTGGTCCCTGGCCCCTTCTGGTTGGCCTTTGCTGCCCTTCCTTTTAAGCTCTATTGAAAAGTGATATTGATTGATTGACTTGACTGATTGATAAGTGCAGATCCAAAGCAGGCACACAATGTCCAGTGAGGCTCCACTGCAGAGGGCTTTCAAGGCTGAAGGATGCTGCTTGACCCCTTTCTAGGCAACACCCTTTATGGTCACGGTGCTCTTGGGCAATGCTTGTCCCAAACTGTGCCCCAACGCAACCCAAGACCCCCTCCCTGGTCAGATGCCCCCAACACACACACACCGGCCACACTGCCTTTGAAGCCCTGGGCAAATGGGGCTCGGCCATGTCCATGATGGGCGGAGCAGCACTGGCTCCAAACAGCTGGAGGAGCCAGTGAAGGGCAAGCCCTGCAAGACGGCAGCTGTGAATGTGGGCAGAGTCCTGTGCAAAGTCTAGTGGGAGCTGGACAGACAGACAGACAGACAGATGGGTAGACCAAGCCCAGAGTCCCATTGCAAGTTTATACCATGGACGTCTTCTTATGGAAACAACTGGACAGTGTGTTGTCGAAGGCTTTCATGGCCAGAATCACAGGGTTGTGTTTTTCCGGGCTGTATGGCCATGTTCCAGAAGCATTCTCTCCTGACGTTTCACCACATCTATGGCAGGCATCCTCAGAGATTATAAGGTAACCTCTGAGGATGCCTGCCACAGATGTGAGCGAAACCTCAGGAGATAATGCTTCTGGAACATGGCCATACAGCCCGGAAAACACTCAACAACCCAACAACTGGGCACTTATGCTCACCGTCAGTTGAGGTTTGCGAAAGCAGAGTGGCACAAGGTTGTTGCACCCTGATGTGCACTGCACATATCTCTATACTGCATGTGGCAGAAGATGTGCACAGAGACACACAAGACATTTAGTTGTGCCCACGACTGCACACTGGCTCCCTTCACTGAGAAGTCGTTACACAACATTGCCATTCGAAGATTGCAGAGCGTAATCAGTGTGTAATTCCACGAGGCCACGGGTGATTTCTGCCAGTTTATGAAGGCCCTGCCCCCTCCCTCCCTCAACTGGCCTTACCCGTTTTGCAAAGATGTGGGGAATGGGGTGCTGCTTCAAAGCCACCCATGAGGCGCGCACAGACCCACTGTGGGGCATTGCTCTTTCCCATGACAGGCGCATCAGAGAGAAGACCAGGAAATGCTCCTAAAAACACATCTATTTTTCACAGCCAGCCTTGCAGCATTGCTGCGGTTTATGCCCTCTGTGAGAGGGAACGTGGGGTGCTTCTTTGCTGGGCACCCAGTCAGTCCCGGGCTCTGCAAGGCCTCGATCCATCCTGCTCCCTTGGGCCATGAACTCAAAGCAGGGGGGCAAGGGAAGGATGCGGCCTCTCCCCAGAACATCCTCCATCAGGACAAACTCCTTTAAGAGCAGGGAATTGCATTAATTCTGGCCATAAGCAAACATGTCCAGGGTGATGCTTAAGCACATTTCTGGGGATTAGGCCTCATGCTTGTTGTGTCAGCGCTGTGCGTCAGCTGGAAAGGGAACATTTCGCCTCTAATCCTCAACTGCAGCGCAACCCAAAGAGGTTCCCCCAGAGCAGGGCCAGGCCCCAAGGAGAGGAATGGATGGTGGGCACCCGGGAGATCCCGGAGCAGAAGCAGGCCTTTGGGGCCAGGGCACGAGCACAATGGGGGAAGGGGCCAGGTTTGGGGGCCTTTGGGAAAAGGGCCCCCTGCCCACCACATCAGAACATTGTCAAAGGAAGATGACGGGCGTGTCTGCAGTGTAGAATGAATGCAGTTTGACCCCACTTGAACTGCCACGGTTCAGTGCTATAGAATCACAGGAGTTGTAGTTTCCAAAGGTCTTAAGCCTTGTTGCAGGCTTTCATGGCCAGAATCACTGGATTGCTGTGAGTTTTTCAGGCAGTATAGCCATGATCTTAGTAGCATTAACATTAGGAGAGAATGCGACTCACCCTGGACATCATTCCACAGGGTTATGTGTAAACCCTGTTAATGTGGGATTTGTGTATTGATAGTGTTTAAATGCAATTTGTGTCTTGGTTTGTATTGCATACTGATTGCATCATCCAGAGTGTACTATAGTCTGGAAAGAGTTAATTGCTGAGAAGCTGTGTTGACCTTGATGTGTGGCTGGAACTGGGGAGTGTCCAGACACAAGTGTGTATGCATTACTGATTGCATCAGTTCTGTTCTGTCTGCCTAGAGTGAGAGTCCCGTGTGTTTGTCTGCAAGTCTGTTAGTCTTTATTACTACTTTCAGTAAAACTTGTATATAGTTTTACCATCGTCTCTGATGTCTCTTCGTTCTGCGTTCCACTGATTCCATCCAACTACTGCTACGCTGTTAATTACTCTGACAAACCCCACTTGCGTAGTTTCCACACACCTCACAACCTCTAGGGATGCTTGCCATAGATGGGGAGAAACGTCAGGAGCGAATGCTTCTGGAACATGGCCAGACAGCCCAGAAAACTCACAGCAACCCAGTCTTTATCCTTCTCTGCCAAAATGCATTCATTGTACAGTGTAGATGCACTCGCTGTTATAGCAGCACCCCTCCCCAATCTGGCAGTGACTCCACCAATAACAGCCATGATAATACAGTTTAGGTTTTCTCCCAAAATTGTCAGGAGTGTTAGACTTGGGAGGGGGGTCTAGAAGGCCCCACTAGCCTTCCCACAAAGCGACCTGGGCCCAGAAGAGTGGCCCAACCGGGGCGAGCGGCTGCCATCCTCTCTGTGCCTCCCTTTAGGCCAGGGCCCCAAATCCAGCCCTGTTTCCGGTGCAGAAGGCAATCCCTTTTTAGTGAGCAGCACTCTCTGTGGGAACACCCTCACGGCAGTCGCTAGAGAGAGATGCTGCCCAGAATGTCCTCCTTCCTCCCTCAGAGGCTCCTCCTTGAGGTCGCCATCCACGGCACCTTCCGCCCATCCTGGGACCCTCCTAAAGCCACAAAGGCCTGGGGGCACTGCCTATTAATGCTGCTAGAACATGGCCATACAGCCCAGAAACCACACAACACCCCATGTTGAAATACTTGAAAGGATGTCACGCTGAGGAGGGGGCAAGCTTGTTTTTCTGTTGACCAGGACACAATGGAGCCATGGGTTCAAACTGCAGAAAAACGAGATTCCAGCTAAACATTAGGGAGACCTTCCTGTTGATTAGAGTTGTTTAATTGTGGGATCCATCAGCGCCTTAGAGTCCGGTGCAGTTCTCCTTCCTTCTCTGGAGGTTTTCAAACAGGGTCTGCATATGAGCATCTGTCAGGAGGGCTTGGATGATGTTTTCTTGCATGGCAGGAAGGGGCTGGGCTGGGTGGCCCTTGGGGCCACTTCCAACTCCAGGATTCTAGGCTTCTCTGATTCAGCAGAGCTTTGCTGTGAGGAGAAGCCAGGCTGGTGTTCTTTCAAGTTGCCCCAGTCCCCGTCCCCAGTGAGACCCCTGCACTAACTGGAAGCCGAGAGAGAGAGAGAGAGAGGCCTTTCCAAATGGTGCCTGGGAGGGCCAGGGCAGCGGGGAGGGGGCTGAAACAGGTGGCCAGGCTGACCCACAGAGTGAGGCTTCGCGTGGCTGCCTTTATTTATTCCCAGGTGCTTTGAATGTCTTTGCCACTCAGCTCAGAGAATCGCAGAGCCAAAGACGAACCCCAAGAGCATCTCAGTCCCGAGTCTGGCACAGTAGAGCCCCAGCTCCAGAGGCCCCGAGAAGCGGGCACCCAAGCCACCTCTGAAGGCCTCCAAAGATGGGGAGAGCAGACCACGTTCTCAGGGAGGGAGGGACGTGGCCCTCGCCCTCAGTGTGTTATTCCTAAGACTTTGCCTGGGATTATAGGGACCATAAGCTAGAAAATAGTAAACTTTTGCCTAACATAGCTTTGCTTCTGCATATATCATATAGCCTTTATATAGACAAAATAAGCACTTTGTATGAACCAAAGTAATATGTGCAACACGGGGCCTATGCCCCTCCCTTCCTATGAGCTGGTGCCTCCCTTCAGGAAGTTCCAGAGAGAGAAGAAAGCTCAGAGGAAATAAGTTAGGTCATTGGTATCACTTGTGCCAAAATAGATGTGGAAGGTGGGGAAGATCCTCAGCCATTGGTCAATTCTAGATAAGCCGAAAGATAAATTATTTGTTTGCTACGCATATGTTGGGATGGCCATTTGCATGGTACGGACCCACAAAATGTAGGTACCTACGGCTGTTTTGCCTTATCATCAGCTGTGATAATAAAAGGCTTGTTTTATTGCTCTCCTGGAATTCTCTCCTTTACTCCCCCTCTGGGCTAGTCTCAACAGGATCTCTTTATCTTGACTTTCTTGGGATTCAAGTCCTGCCTTCCGGGGGAGCAGAAAGGGAGCTCCCCGCACCTTGCACAAGAGGGCAGCCCCTCCGGGACTGGGAGGGCGGCTATCAGGAAAGCCTTCTGTGGCCGGAGCGGCCAGAGCAGCCCACGCAACCACGCAACCCACGTCATGCTCCACAAACAAGCACACCACCACATGCACACTAACACCTAGGACACATGTCACTGTGCACACCTGCAAACGTTCACAACTATGTGCAATGGCACCACGTGCACAACTCTGCTTCCACAAAGTTGAACTAGGTTCAACCTCACCCGTAAAGCCTGCAGGGAAGATGCTGAGGGCATCAAAAGAGGGTTGGACTAGATGGCACCTGGCGCTCCTTCCCACCTAAGACCCCCTCAGTGAGGCAAAGAGGGATCCCACTTCCACGCTCTTTCTTTGGGGGAAGGAGCAGCCTTCATTCGGAGCCGCTCGCTCTGATCTTCCTTTGTTACGTTTCGGAGAAGGTAATGGATCCAGCTTTAAGAGATTATAAGCTTACTTTAATACGTTTGCTCAGAATCCAGATTCCATCGTTAAGCCAGGAAAGGCAAAGAAGTGCTTGCTCCCTTTGTTCTTGTTGCTGTTGTTGCTGTGCGCCTGGTCCAGCGGATGGTGGGTCTCCCTTGGCCAGATCTGTCCACCAAGGCCTTCCTTCCTCCAAAGAGGCTGAGAGAGTGTGGCCAGACAGCAGCCTTCAATGGCTGAGTGGGGTTTGGACCTGGCCCTCCAACGCACTGGTCTCCTAAAGGAGCCCCAAATGGGACCAGGGCTGAAAGGAGGGGGACCAAGAGACAGCACTCCTGCCTCATGTAGGATTCCCTGCAGCCCCCCCCCCCCCCATTCCTAGCATTGCAGACACTGTGGGGATGGGACTCCTTTGCACCCCAAACTCCTCCCTGTGCTACGTCTGCACCCACATAACTCATTCGCTGCCCCTTCTTCTCTATGTTGTTTTTATATTTTGCTATATTGTATTGTCCTGGGCATGGCCCCATGTAAGCCGCCCCGAGTCCCCGTTGGGGAGATGGTGGCGGGGTATAAATAAAGTATTATTATTATTATTATTATTCTCCTTTTCTGGAAGCCTGTGGTCTTCCGATTGGCTCAGCACAAAGGTATAGTTTTCTTCATTATCTCAATCTGAGGAATTAGAGGAAAATACTTGGGCGGGGGGGGGGGGGGGCGTGGTTGAGTTCATATTTGGGAGGAGGAATCATTTTCACCCTTGTGAAAGTTAAACTCTTGTGCTGCAGAACTGCTGACCTGAAGGTAAACAGTTTGAATCCTCCGTACAGGGTGAGCTCCCACTGTTAGCCCTATTATTATTATTATTATTATTATTATTATTATTATTATTATTATTATTATTAGCGACATTTATATCCCGCCCTTCTCACCCCGAAGGGGACTCAGGGCGCTTTACAAGAGTATATACATACAATATATATTATAGGACTATATTGCAATATTATTAGTAATATTGCATGTAATATAAATATTACATTTATGATACTGAACTGCATGTCTTAAAAAAGGACTGTTTCACATTGCTGGTGGCAACACTAGGCATCACTGGGCAGCTGTGAAGGTCCTAGCACTCTGCCATATCCCATCATTGATGCCTGTTCTGGTTCCCATGTTCTGGGCACTGCTAGGAGTTTGATCCAAAGAAACTTTGACATAGCATCACTTTGGGGAATTTACATAGCATCACTAGTTCCTGCCAACCTAGCAGTTCGAAAACATGCGAATGTGAGTAGATCAATAGGTACCGCTTCAGCGGGAAAAGACAAAAATGCCGGCCACACAACCAGGAGGTGTCTAAAAACAACGCAGCTTGGAAATAGAGATGAGCATTTTCCCTAGAGCCGGAAATGAAAGGAGAAGCCTTTGCCGTTGTCTGTGTATTTGTGTCTCATTGTATGTCATTGTAACAAGGCCTGTGTCAGTGTATATGCTGTAATTTGCTCTGAGTCCCCTCGGGAAGAAGGGCGGAATATAAATAAAGTGTTGTTGTTATAGTTGTTGTTGTTGTTGTTGTTATTCCCTTTGGAAGGCTGAGGAGGGGAAGAGGAATGGGAAAAATCAGCACGAATCCTGGGAATTGTAGTTTAGTGAGGGTCCGGAACTGTTTCTGGGCCCTCCAGGGCTTAAGCGGCTGAAGGGGAAAAGGAAAGGGCCTGAGGCTGTTAGGAATGGTGGGAGTTGCAGTCCAAAACACCTGAAGGGATCTATCTACACCCCCTCCCCAATACATACCTGCAGGAAGACCCCCCCCCCTTTCAAGATAAAGAAGCCCCTCTGAACACGCAATTAACGCCTCTGCGCTTTCAAGTGGCCCAATTTGAATTCTGATTAGTGATTAGCATAATAGTATTAATTCCAGATACCAGCACACTCCACTGACTTGATATTAATTTGCAGTGGCCTATGCATTTTTAATACGTTTTCAGAGGTTTCCTTTCCCTCCCCCTCTTTCCTTCCAGTTTTTAATTGCGATGATGACACAGAGCAGCGTTAATGTGTATGTTGGGGGGAGGGGTAATGCAGGCTTTGAAGCCAAGAGCCCCCCTCCCCACTCACTGGGGATGCCACAGCCCCCTCCTCAAAAGGGGATGGGGTGCTCCAGGCATTTGGGGGAGGGGTCTTACAGGAGCGGAAAGAGGGGTCTTCCAAATTGATCCCATTCCCGATTCATGGCTATGGGGAGGGGAGCAGAAGCCTTGGGGGTGATCTTTGGGCAGGCCTGGGGCCCACAGGAAGTGCCCCCATCAAGACTCAGTAGGTGTTCTCTTCCTTTGAAGCTCACTAAAATGATGAAGAGTCTGGAGAACAACCCCTATGAGGAGTGGCTTAAAGAGCTGGGCATGTTTAGCCCGAGGAAGAGAAGGCTGAGAGACAGGAGACATAATGAGGGCCAGGGATCAAGATGTGAATGAGGGGGAGTCCTAGGGAGGAGGGAGCAAGCTTATTTTCTGCTGCCTTGGAGACTAGGACGCAATGGAAGAATGGCTTCAAACTACAGGAAGGAAAGGACAGTCTACCTGAACATAGAATCCTAGAATCCTAGAATAGTAGAGTTGGAAGAGACCTCATGGGCCATCCAGTCCAACCCCCCGCTAAGATGCAGGAAATCGCATTCAAAGCACCCCTGACAGATGGCCATCCAGCCTCTGCTTAAAAGCCTCCAAGGAAGGAGCCTCCACCACAGTCCGCGGCAGAGAGTTCCACTGTCGAACAGCCCTTCTCACAGTGAGGAAGTTCTTCCTGATGTTCAGGTGGAATCTCCTTTCCTGTAGTTTGAAGCCCTTGTTCCCTTGTGTCCTAGTCTGCAGGGCAGCAGAAAGGAAGCTCCCTCCCTCCTCCCTATGACTTCCCTTCATGTATTTGTACATGGCTCTCATGTCTCCTCTCAGCCTTCTCTTCTGCAGGCTAAACATGCCCAGCTCTTTAAGCCGCTCCTCATAGGGCTTGTTCTCCAGACCCTTAATCATTTTAGTCGCCCTCCTCTGGACGCTTTCCAGCTTGTCAACATCTCCCTTCAACTGCGGTGCCCAGAATTGGACACAGTGTGATTCCAGGTGTGGTCTGACCAAGGCAGAATAGAATAAGGGGGAGCAGGACTTCCCTGGATCTAGACGCTATTCCCCTATTGATGCAGGACAGAATCCCGTTGGCTTTTTTAGCAGCCGCATCACATTGTTGGCTCATGTTTAACTTGTTGTCCACGAGGACTCCAAGGTCTTTTTCACACACACTGCTGTCAAGCCAGGCATCGTCCCCCATTCTGTATCTTTGATTTCCATTTTTTCTGCCGAAGTGAAGTATCTTGCATTTGTCCCTGTTGAACTTCATTTTGTTAGTTTCGGCCCATCTCTCTAGTCTGTCAAGATCGTTTTGAATTCTGCTCCTGTCTTCTGGAGTGTTGCCTATCCCTCCCAGTTTTGTGTCGTCTGCAAACTTGATGATCGTGCCTTCTAACCCTTCGTCTAAGTCGTTAATAAAGATGTTGAACAGAACCAGGCCCAGGACGGAGCCCTGCGGCACTCCACTTGTCACTTCTTTCCATGATGAAGACGACGCATTGGTGAGCACCCTTTGGGTTCGTTCGCTTAGCCAATTACAGATCCACCTAACCGTAGTTTTGTCTAGCCCACATTTTACTAGTTCGTGGAACTTCCTCATTGTGTGAGAGAGAGCTGTTCAGCAGTGGAACTCTCTGCCTTGGGAGTCCAGTGAAGGTTCCTTCTTTGAAGGCTTTGAAGCAGAGGCTGGGTGGCCATCTGTCGGGGGTGATTTGAATGAGATTTTCCTGCTTCTTGGCAGAATGGGGTTGGACTGGGTGGCCCACCAGGTCTCTTCCAACTCTAGGATTCTATTATTCAGCTTAGATGGACATTTGTCAGAAGGGCTCTGATGGTGTTCTCCTGCCTAGTAGAAGAGGGTTGGACTGGATGGCCTCTGGGGTCCCTCCCACTCTCAATATTCCAGGATGGCCACGTCCAGCCCCTGCTTCAAAATCTCCAGAGAAGGAAGGAGATCCCTCTGGACTCCAAGGCAGAAGCAGATTCCACTGCCAACACAGGAAGTTCTTCCGAATGGTTAGGTGGAATCTCTTTCACCTTATTTATTTATTTATTTATTTACAGCATTTATATTCTGCCCTTCCCACCCCGAAGGGGACTCAGGGCGGATCACATTACACATATAGGCAAACATTCAATGCCTTTTAACATAGAACAAAGACAAGACAAACATGGCTCCAAGCAGGCCTCGAACTCATGACCTCCCAGTCAGAGAGATTCATTGCAGTGATTCATTGCAGCTGCTCTCCAGCCTGCGCCACAGCTGGAGCCTTGAGCTGGAATCCATGTCTCTTTGTGTCCCAGTCTCTGGAGCAGGAGAAAACAGTCCTCGCCTCCTTCTCTGCAATAGGACACTCTTCCAACATGGTTCCCACGCCCCGTCTTTCAGCCTCCTCTTCTCCAAGCTCCCTCCGCGACTCCTCATAAGGATTCATATTCTCCAAACCTTTCACGCTTTGGACACCCTCCACCTGGTCCATACCCATATCTTGAATGGCTTTGCCCAGAACTGGACACAGTTAGGATTCCAGGTGAGATCTGACCAAAGCAGACCATGACTTCCCTCAGTCTGAATGGCACCCTCCTATAGACGCAGCCTGGCCCCGTCCCCGGGGCTGTCCTCCGGTGCAACCCGCAAAAGGGTGTCTTTGTATGTATCCGTGTATGTGTATCCCAGCTTTTCACCAAATCGGAAACGCAGGCACGCAGACAGAGCGCAGCAAAGCAACACAAGGGAGAACAAACGGTCTTGCCGCCATGGCAACGCCACCCGCCTCCTGTCTCTCTCTGGCAATTTGGGCAAAAATGGAGGCGGTGGGGATCAGTCAGGCTTCTCTCTGGCCCAAAAGGCACAGTATGTGTATACTTATACATATACTGGTGGCAAAGTGTGTTAAGGCACTGAGCTGCTGAACTTGTGGACCAAAAGGTCCCAGGTTCAAATCCCGGGAGCGGAATGAGCGCCCGCTGCTAGCCCCAGCTCCTGCCAACCTAGCAGTTCGAAAACATGCCAATGTGAGTAGATTAATAGATACCGCTCCGGCGGGAAGGTAATGGCGCTCCATGCAGTCATGCCGGCCACATGACCTGGAGATGTCTATGGACAACGCCAGCTCTTCGGCTTAGAAATGGAGATGAGCACCAACCTCCAGAGTTGGTCACGACTAGACTTAACATCAGGGGAAACCTTTACCTATACATAGATCACACACACACATATATACATACATTGTTTGTAAAGAGCTTTGATAGGGCAAAATATTGTAAGACTATCCTGGTGTAGGATCAGGAGGTTTTCTTCCAAACAGGATACACATGGATTGCTGTGAGTTTGCTGGGCTGCCTGGCCTTGTTCCAGAAGCATTCTCTCCTGATGTTTCACCTGCATCCTCAGGGGTTGTGAGGTCTCTTAAAACTGGGCAAGAGGGATTTATATGTCTGTGGAAAGTCTAATCAAGGTGGCCAACGCTAGATTCACACTTGCCTCCAGCAGACACGAGTTCTTTCTCTCTCCCGCCCTGGACATCATTCCACAGGGATATAAACCCCTCTTGCCAATCGTCAACAAATCTCATAACCTCTGAGGATGCATGCCACGGATGTGGGCGAAACATCAGGAGAGAATGCTGCTCGAACATGGCCACACAGACCGGAAAACTGACAGCAACTTAGTGATTCCGGCCAGGAAAGCCTTCGACAACAGGATACACATGCTTTACTCTTCTCAGAAGGCGTAAATACAATTGTTAATGGGTGGCTTTATATACCAATATTGATGTTATATGTGTACACTTTGGAAATAATAAAATATTGCTATAAAAACAAAAAGAAAAACCCCAGAAGGTGCAGAACCCCCCCCCTCCATCTCCCCCCCCCCCCCCGCCCCTTCACAGTGGTACCTTCTTGTCTCCATCGGTTGCACTAAAGGTTGTGCCAAAGGGAAGAGCGGTTCCTATGGGGCGGCTCCAGGTGTGTCCCAATGGGGAGCTTCCCAGGTGCCTCCCAGGTGAGTGTGCCGGAATGAAGGTGGGGGGGGGGGGGTCCCAGAGGAGGATGCCAGCCCTGTGCAGGAAGGAGAAGGGGGCCAGGCTAGGCCGGACCCTCCAGCCCCAGACTATGGATGGCAGGGAGGGAGCCAAGGCTCTAGGGGCTCATGGGGGGGGGGGGTGAGGAGGAGGAGGAGGGGGGGAGCAAGGACTGGATCTGGATTAACAGCGAAGGCATTACTGGAATAAGACTGTGTCACTGTTACACAACCGAACATCACAAAACCCTCCCAGGCGCCACAAAGGGGATTCTGAAGGAGTGACTTAAGACATTGTGGATTAGCCAAGAAGAGAGAGAGAGAGAGATGCAAGACCCCACACGTGTCCCAGGGCTGAAAGGAAGTCATTGTGCAAATGTCATGCGCAAGCCCATGCAAACCAGGATGTGAACGTCTGCACCCGTCCCACTGGCCTCTGGAGAGAATGCTGCTCCTACAATTCAGATGGGGCCGGGAACGGGGTCCGTCCTGCAGTTACACCAAGGGCTACACCTCCGAGTCCTGTTTCAGACTGTGCAGAGCAAGGCCCATCTCCCCAAGCGCCAGCCCCGTCCCCCAGCCCAGCCTTGTTCCTCGTGAGCACCATTCACCCCCCAAAGCCCCCGGTCTAACCCCTCCAGACCTGGACAGAGCTGGGGATGACCCGAATTGCAGCCGGTGCCAGAACACCTCACACCGGGAACATGTCTCTGACGCAAGGCGATTTCCATGCCCTGGATGTCAAGGCTTAGCCCTCCACACAAACGCTGACACCTGGGAAACCCATAATCCTCAAAGAGCCAATGAACCAGAAGTCCCTGATGACCAATGCCACTGGAGGCCCTCCTCATCGCAAAGGGCCCAGGGAGGCCGCACACTTCCACAATGCTGGGCAGATGGGGAGATGCGCTGGGCCCCTGGGAGCCCTGCTTCCTGTGTTTCCAATGCTCCCAAAGGGACCCAGGTCCTCCCTCCCCTTTGGAGAGAAAGACAGGAGGGACCCAACGCTCCTCTTTAGTGGGAAGGGGCCGAACACAGCCAGTACCCCACTCCATACACACAACAGGACACAGCGCTTGGAGACACCACTTTCCACAAGCAACTTCCTGAGGAATAGCTTAAGCAGCTGAGGGGGAAAAGGAAGGGACCTGAGGCTGTTAGGAATTCTGGGAGTTGAAATCCAAAACACCTGGAGAGCCAAAGACCACATGAGGCATGTAGTCCAACCCCCTGCCATGCAGGGAAAGCACAATCAAGACAGATGGCTACCAGTAGCCAGCCTGCCTGCCTTCCTTCCTTCCTTCCTTCCTTCCTTCCTTCCTTCCTTCCTTCCTTCCTTCCTTCCCAGTTCTGTTTAACATCTTTATTAACAACTTAGACGAAGGGTTAGAAGGCACGATCATCAAGTTCGCAGACGACACCAAACTGGGAGGGAGAGCCAACACTCCAGAAGACAGGAGCAGAATTCAAAACGATCTTGACAGACTAGAGAGATGGGCCGAAACTAACAAAATGAAGTTCAACAGGGACAAATGCAAGATACTTCACTTCGGCAGAAAAAATGGAATGCAAAGATACAGATTGGGGAACGATGCCTGGCTAGACAGCAGTACATGTGAAAAAGACCTTGGAGTCCTCGTGGACAACAAGTTAAACATGAGCCAACAATGTGATGCGGCTGCTAAGAAAGCCAACGGGATTCTGTCCTGCATCAAGAGGGGAATAGCGTCTAGATCCAGGGAAGTCCTGCTCCCCCTTATTCTATTCTGCCTTGGTCAGACCACACCTGGAATCACACTGGGTCCAATTCTGGGCACCACAGTTGAAGGGAGATGTTGACAAGCTGGAAAGCGTCCAGAGGAGGGAAACTAAAATGATTAAGGGTCTGGAGAACAAGCCCTATGAGGAGCGGCTTAAAGAGCTGGGCATGTTTAGCCTGCAGAAGAGAAGGCTGAGAGGAGACATGATAGCCATGTACAAATACGTGAAGGGAAGTCCTAGGGAGGAGGGAGCAAGCTTGTTTTCTGCTGCCCTGCAGACTAGGACGCAATGGAACAACGGCTTCAAACTACAGGAAAGGAGATTCCACCTGAACATCAGGAAGAACTTCCTCACGGTGAGAAGGGATGTTCGGCACTGGAACTCTCTCCCCGGGGCTGTGGTGGAGGCTCCTTCCTTGGAGGCTTTTAAGCAGAGGCTGGATGGCCATCTGTCGGGGGTGCTTTGAATGCGATTTCCTGCTTCTTGGCAGGGGGTTGGACGGGATGGCCCATGAGGTCTCTTCCAACTCTACTATTCTATGATTCTATGATTCCTTCCTTCCTCCATCCCTTCCCTCCTTCCTTCCTTCCCTCCTTCCTTCCTTCCTTCCTTCCTTCCCCAGTTTGCAGGCAAGAATACCATTGGGAAGCAGTCCTTGCTGAAGTCAAAGCTCTCTCCTCCTTCCGCAACATCTGCCCTTCTCCTGCCTGCTGGGACCTCTCTTGCTCCCAGAAACCCCCAAAGACCCTTCCCTCTGGCTCTGAGACCTTTGGGTTCCTTCACCCGCGAGTTCCTTCCATGCTCTCAGGTGCAGCCCACCTGGCCCTGGGAGATGTGTCCTCCTTTCCCCCCTCAGAGCCCTGCTTTCCTTCCTTTTGGGAGGAGGCCCAGGAGGAGACGGAGGCACGGAGAGGCCTGGCCTCCTTTCCCTCTTCCTCCGCCTTCCTTGCACAGCAGCAGCAGCCTCACCGTTTCCTTGTTCTTCCCTTTGCTCTAAACACACAGAAAGCCCTTTTCGTTATTTTTAGCTTTTCCACTGAGCTGAGTGCGTTCTGAGTTACAGCTTTTGTGGCTTTCTCTGAATGAGACCCACGGAGGCCCCTGTTTCCTCGAGGGGCTGGGAGCGTAGAGGAGGACAAGGCCTCTCTTTAGCGGCTCAGGGCCTGGCTTGTGTCAGGGTCGCAGGTCCGGCCATGTTTTCCAACCATGCTTTGTATACCTGATGACGTGATGCACCACATTCTCGGGTGAGACCAGAATTGCTTATCAAACGCAACTAGATTCATAGCTGGATGTGCAGAGAGAGGGGGAAACTAATGACTAGGAGCTGCCAGGGCCATTTTTTGGTGGGAGAAAGAGCACAAAGGGGGGAAAGAAGGAGAGAAAAGCCCCTCCCCGTAGATGACTAGGACACAATGGAGCCACGGATTCAAACTGCAGGAGAGGAGATTCCACCTCAACATTAGGAAGAAATTCCTGATAGTCAGAGCTGTTTGGCAGTGGAATATGGAAATCAGTGATGGAAATATGCTGCCTTGGAGTCCAGTGGAGTCTTCTTCTCTGGAGGTTCTTAAGCAGGAGCTGGATGCCCATCTGTCGGGAGGACTTGGATGATGTCCCTGTCAGGATTGGACTGGAGGACCCTTGGGGTTCCTTCTGACTCTGTGATTCTAACTCTGTTATCTACTGACCACAGCAAGTGGGCCTCGCTCTTGCCACAGGAGGACCCTTCTGACTCTAAGACCCCCTCCGGCATTGCCTGGATCACCAAGAAAGGGTTTGATACTGTGAGATACAAAGGCCACCTCAGGGCAGAGCTGGCTTGCAAAGGTTCTCTTCCTGGGAAGAAGGAACCACAAATGGACTAGGAAAGCCAGACCAAGGCATCAAAAGTGGTGTGAAGAGAGGCCACCAACTGGCCTCATGACCTTGACCCACCGTTGGTACGAGAGGCATGGACTCCCCCCTATGATGCCCCAGCTCCACTGGCTGCAGATAAGTTTCCAGTCCCAATTCAAAGTGCAGGTAATCACCTATAAGGCCTTAAATTGTCCGGGCCCTGCCTATCTTCGTGACCGGATCCCCCCCCCCCCCCATGTACCTGTGCAAGCGTTAAGATCTGCCAGGGAGGCCCTTCTTGCGATCCTGCCACCATTGCAAGCACGTTTGGTGGGGACGAGGGAGAGGCCTTCCTTCTCGGTGGTGGCCCCCCGGCTCTGAAACACCCTTCCCAGGGAGATTAGGCAAGCCCTCACCATGTCCTCCTTCCAGAGGGAATTGAAGACTTTGATGTTTAGCCAAGCCTTTGAGCCCAACGGTCTGCAATGAGGATACAGCACCGCAATTTCATCCCATTCCCTTGTTCCTTCGCTACAACTTGCACCATCCCTTTCCTTTCTTCTTGTTTACAGTTGGCCATGTTTTTACGACAGATGACACTTTAGGTTATTGGCGCTGTTATGAGTTCAAATTGTTGTTTTATATACTTGTGGTTTTATTTTGTATTGTAAGGTAAAGGTAAAGGTTTCCCCTGACGTTAAGTCCAGTCATGTCTGACTCTGGGGGTTGGTGCTCATCTCCATTTCTAAGCCAAAGAGCCGGCGTTGTCCGTAGACACCTCCAAGGTCATGTGGCCGGCATGACTGCATGGAGCACCGTTACCTTCCCGCCGGAGCGGTACCTATTGATCTACTCACATTGGCATGTTTTCGAACTGCTAGGTTGGCAGGAGCTGGGGCTAACAGCGGGTGCTCATGCCGCTCCCAGGGTTTGAACCTGAGACCATTCGGTCTCCAGCTCAGTGCTTTATGCACTTCACCACCGGGGCTCAGAATTTTGTCTTGTACTGTCTTCTTTATTTTGTGTGTTATTTTAGGCACCTTGTGCCATATGTAAGCTGTCCCGAGTCCCTTCGGGGAGATGGAGGCGGGGGACAAAAATAAAGTTATTATTATATTATTATTCCTCTGCTCAAGGAGACCTTCCTTGCTGTGACAGGCAAGGTTGTGCTCCAAGCCGAGCAAAGGCAGACAAACAGGCCATTATTGTCCTTGTGGGTCAGAACGCATTAGATCCGGTTGGCACTCTGCATTGGTCTCAGTGTCACGTTCCTGCTTGAATCCCGAGCACCCTTTTGCTTCTTTTGCACAAGCGGCATGTTTCCCGCAAGCGGCCTCTCCATCGGTAATCCAGGCCGAGAGATAAGGCTAATCCAACCTCTCCGGGATGCGGCCGAGACACCTCCGCGCTCCTGAAGAGGATCATGCGCCACGAGCACCGAGGATGGCGCCTCTGGGCAGCATGGCTCCCGTTCTCCCTGGGAACGCTCCTCCCTCGCTCACAGAGAGAGAGAGAGAGAGAGAGAGAAAGGAAGGAGGACAGGGAACAGCAGAGGCAGCCAGGGCTCCTCAAAGGGCAGGCGCTGCGGAGAAGCGAGGAGCCAAGCAGGCAGAGATTTATGGGCACTTATTTTAATTTACTTTTTGGGCCAGGTTCAATTCATCCCGAGACATGAAAAATTAATCAAGCTAACAGAGGAGTTTTAATAAACCTGTTGGAGGGCCCGGTCAGGCCTGCCGTCAAAGGATGCCAGTCTGTCGGCAGGAACATGTCCACCTCCAGAGCCAATTAACGCCAAATTAACAGGTGAGATGCCACATCAACCACCCAGCAGCTGCTGCATGGACACCGCAGGGCCTGGACGTGGACTGGGCCTCCCACGAGACCCCACCAGTCACAATCAAGGGGGTGGGGGGTCTACCATTCATTGCACATTTTGAAATGTTATAAAGTACCACTGCTTCATAATAGGAATGCCCATTTCATTATTATTAACCTTTACATTGCGAATTATTTTTTCAGCTGCATAGAACCATAGGGCTATAAGACACCACAAGGGCCATCCAATCCAACCCCCCCCCCCAAAAGCCCTCCCAGCAGATGGCCATCCAGCCTCTATATCAGGGATCCCCAAACCAAGGCCCAGGGGCCGGATGCGGCCCTCTAAGCTCATTTACCTGGCCCCGCCCTCAATTTTATAATATAATATATTGTATATACATATAATATTGATAATAATATTATAATGTAATACAATATAACACTAATAATAATACAATATAATAATATTAATTATATATTCTATATTACATATAATATTACTAATAATATTACAGTATAGTGGTGTATTTCAATATAGTAATATATAATGCTAATATTGTGCTATGCTAATAATATAATATATTGTATGTACATATAATTTGTAAGCCACTCTGAGTCCCCTTTGGGGTGAGAAGGGTGTGATACAAATGTAAATAAATGCAGTAATTAAATAAATAGATTTTAGACTTAGGCTCGCCCAAAGTCTGAAATAACTTGAAGGCACACAACAACAACAACAACAACAACAACCCTAATTAACTTGACTATCTCATTGGCCAGAAGCAGGACTACACTTCCCATTGAAATCCTGATAAATGTATGTTGGTTAAAATTGTTTTTATTTTTAAATATTGTATTGTTCTTTCGTTGTTGTGGTTGTTGTTGTTGTTGTTGTTTTTGCATTACAAATAAGACATGTGCAGTGTGCATCGGAATTTGTTTGTATTTTTTTTTCAAATGATAATCCGGCCCCTCAACAGTCTGAAGGATTGTGGACCGGCCCTTGGCCTAAAAAGTTTGGGGACCCCTGCTCTATATAAAAACCTCCAGAAAAAGAGACTCCACTGGACTCCCAGGCAGAAGAGGATTCCTCTGTTCAACCGCTCTTACCGTCAGGAAGTTCTTACTAATGCACTACCAAATGCAGCCATGTCCAAACACGAATCAAGGAACACGAAAGGCACTGCAGACTCACTCACCCAGAGAAATCAGCCACGGCAGAGCACCCGAAGGACCAACCTGGATGCAGCATATTATCTGAGAACACAGGAATGCTAGACCGCTCTCACAACCACCATGTCAGGCTACACAGAGAAGCCATTGAAATCCACAATAAGCATGTGGACAATCTCAACAGAAAGGAGAAACCATGAAAAACAACATCTGGCTACAAGTATTAAAACAAACACCAGAATCAAGTAAATAAAGAACACCACCCAGAAAACAGGAATTCCATACAGAAAGCAATCAAGTGCCAGTTAAGACCTCCCAAACAGAGGATGCTCCCAAGCAAAAACAGCCTGGCTTTGTAGCTTCAAGGCTAGTCAATGCTAATCAATCTTGCCAACTGCAACATTCACACTTGCTTCAAACAGACAAGGATCCTTTCTCCCACCCTGGACATCATTTCAGTGGTACCTCTATGCAGATACCCTCCCTGATTGACTTTGCAAACTTCATAGCTATGCAATGCTAATTCAAGCTTGCAACATATGGTAGATATAGTCATTACTTTGTATCAATGTTAGATACTAGCCAATCTGTTCTATACACCTGGGCAGTTACTTATTTTTATACACCGGAATTAGGTCAGTACATAGTAAACACAGAAACACAAGAACTCAGGCAGACAGCAAGGAATCAAGGGCCAGCGGTGCCTCAAGGCAACAACAGCCAGGCTAACTCTATGCACATTTCCTCCCTGATTGAGTTTGCAAACTTCATGGCTATGTAATGCCAATCAAGCTTGCTAATTACAACACTGACACTTGCTTCAAACAGAAAGAGTTATTTCTCTCACCCTAGACATTCCATAGATACATACACTCCGGGTTTCTGTATGTTTTCTGGGCTGTATGGCCATGTTCCAGAAGTATTCTTTCCTGACGTTTAGCCCACATCTATGGCAGGCATCCTCAGAGGTTGTGAGGTATATAATGCAGACTGAATTGCATTGAACTGGATTATATATCTCACAACCTGTGAGGATGCCTGCCATAGATGTGGGCTAAACGTCAGGAGAGAATACTTCTGGAACATGGCCATACAGCCCGGAAAACATACAGCAACCCCGTGATCCCGGCCATGAAAGCCTTCGACAATACATACACTCCTCTTGCCTCATTTCCAACAGACCTCTGAAGAAACCTTTGATGCAGGCGAAACATCAGGAGAGAATATTACTGGAACATGGCTAGACAGCCCAAGAAACTCACAGCAGCCCAGATCTTCCTAATGTTTAGCTGGAATCTTTTCTCTTGAGGGCTGAATGCATGGCTCCGTTGTGTCCCAGTCTCTGGAGCAGAAGCAGACAAGCCTCCCCCTCTTCATATGGCATCCTTTCAAACATGTCTCCATGGCTGCCATGTCCCTCTCAGCCTCCCCTCTTCCAAAGGTCTCTCCTTCCCTTCCATCCTCTCCCCAAGATGCTGAGCCCAGAGTCGGACCCAGCATCCCCAACAACAAGGGAAAAGCACTGGGGGGAGGGATCCTAGAATCCTAGAATTTGAAGGGCCATCTAATCCAATCCAAGCCCTCGCAACAGATGGCCATCCAGCCTCTGATAAAAAAAACTTCCAGAGAAAGATTCCACTAGACTTCCCAGGAAGCAGCATGTTCTACTCTCAAACAGTTCTTACCGTCTGGAAGTTCTTTCTAATGTTAAGGTGGAATCGCTTTTCCTTCCATCTGAACCCATTACTCTGTAATGCCAACCCTTCCTCCTCCTCCTCCTCCTCCTCCTCCTCCTCCTCCTCCTCTTCTTCTTCTTCTTCTTCTTCCTCCTCCTCCTCCTCCTCTTCCTCCTCCCCATAATCTGCTGCCTGAACAAGGCCACCTCTCCCAGGAGAGCAAGGGGAGGGCACCCTCGATAGTGCAAATGGTGTGCCATGGGGCCGGGAAAGTGGATGAAGTGCAAAACAGAGTACTTTCTGGAGAACTAGGGACTTGGCATATATAGCTAGGGGGTAAACCATCTCTAATGCCTGTTAGGGATGTTGTCAAAGCAAAGAGTGTCCAGAGGAGGGTGGCCAAAGTGGCCCAAAGGCCTGGAAAATGAGCCATGGGAGATCTGGGGACGCTTGGGCATAAGAATAGAGCAGGCATGGGAAAACTGAGGCCCTCCAGGTGTTTGGACTCCAACTCCCACCATTCCTAACAGTCTCAGGCCCCTTCCTTTTCCCCCTCGGCCGCTTAAGCGGCCGAGGGGGAAAAGGAAAGGGCCTGAGACTGTTAGGAATGGTGGGAGTTGGAGTCCAAACACCTGGAGGGCCCAAGTTGGCCCATGCCTGGGACAGATGCCAGAAAGGTTGCCATGGGTAAGACTGGGGCACCTGGGTTTCAAATGGATCTGAAGGGCAGGGAAAGAGACTCTCGAAGGAAGGAGTTGCCCCAAAGAGAGAGGAACCCTTCCTCTTGAATCACTGCAGAAGCCCTATGGGGAATGCTCAGCTGCAAGAAGAGAGGGGTGAAAGGGAGTATGGAAGATCCACCTCGAAAGGGCTCAAGGGATGCTGGCTCTCTTTCTGCTGCTCTGGAGGAGAGGCAGCCCATGAACCAATGGACTCCAACTGCAGGGAAAGGGATTCCACCAAAACATGAGGGAAAGCATCTCCATAGAGGGAGAAGCCTGAGAAGAGAAGGCAGGATTCCTGCTGCCTGACTTTGGGGGGCCTTGTTCTGGAGCAGGGGTGCATGTGCCAGCACTCCCTGCACATGCAAGCGCAACACACATGACTGCCTGCACGCACCCCGCTCCATTCTCCCACCCTCCCAAGATGCATCACTCAAAGCCTCCCTTCTGAGTCGGCGGCTGAGCTCTGGGTGCAAGAGGAGCCTCCTCCTCCCCCTCCCCTCCCCTCCCCTCCCCTCCCCTCCCCTCGCCCCACCCGGCCATGAGGCAGCAGCAGGCAGATGGTGCTGCTCACGAGGAGGAAGCGCAGGCAGGAGCAGAATGGGGTGGGTGGGGGGACAACATGTATGTGCATGCCACCAACCCCCCTCCCCAAGCCCCACGCCTTCCTCTCACAGCCCTGGATCCTTCCCTGTGATGGGGATCTGGCCTTTCTCTGGTCCAAATCTGGCCCAAGAAGAGTCAGTGCGCACGGGATCAGGCCAAGTCGGTGCCTTCCTGGCACGGCTGCTTAAACAGGAAATTTGGCTCCAGAGGCAGAAGCAACCTCTGCGCCACAAAAAAGGAACAGCGGCTCCGACACATTTCAGGCCATTGGTGGTTCTACACTGGCAACAGGCAGGACAGGATGCAAACGCAAGGACCAGGCCAGGAAAAGGCTTCTTCCAAATGCATCCAGGGCCACTTTGGGGTTTTGCCACTCTCCACTTCCCCCATGGCTTCCGTTTTGGTGGCCAGCCTGGCAAGGCTCTGCTCTTTCAACAGACTGGGCATGGCTCGCCCTCCCTCTCCTTTTCTCCCCCTTTTGCTGTTTCCAAATGCCCAGCAAGGGACTCTGGCAACAACTGTAAGTCACCTTCTGTCTTACAGGGAAAATGTGGACCATTTCCACTCCCTTGGCAGCCACCTCTCCAGAAAAGTCAACATTGACACTGAAATACAACACCGCCTGAGCTCTGCGAGTGCAGCATTCTTCCGAATGAAGTAGAGAGTGTTTGAGGATTGGGACATCTGTAGGAATAGCAAGGTGCTTGGCTATAAAGCCGTTGTCCTCCCACCCTATTATATGCCTGCAAAATGTGGACTGCCTACAGGCATCACACTCAACTCCTGGAACAATTCCACCAGCGTTGCCCCAGAAAAATCCTGCAAATCTCTTGGGAAAACAGGCAGACATATGTCAGCATGCTGGAAGAAGCAAAGACCACCAGCATTGAAGCCATGCTCCTTCGCCATCATCTTCACTGGACTGAAGGCCACGTTGTCCGAATGCCCAAAGATCACCATTGTCTCCCAAAGCAGTCACTATACTCCCAACTCAAGAACAGAAAATGGAATGTTGGTGGACAGGAAAAGAGACTGAAAGATAGGATTAATGTTAACCTTCAAAATTGTGGCAGAGACACTGAGAGAGAACTGGGAAGCCCTGGCCCTTGAGCGCTCTAGCTGGAGGTCAGCTGTGACCACAGTGATGCGGAATTCGAAGAGGGTGAAAGGGAGAAAGGTGCCAAGAGGAAAGCGCATCAAGCCAACCCTGACCAGGACCGCCTTCCACCTGGAAACCGATGTCTCAGGGGGACCCAACACGCATCCTGACCCCTGGCTCTGCATCCTGACAAGAACATGCGGGTCTAGAATTGCGCTCCACAATCACCTACGTACCCACTGCCAAGACACTACACCTGGAGGACAATCGTACTTGGACAACAAGAGATCACCTAAGTAAGTGTGGGGAGATACACACAACTAATGTAGATTGGGATGGAGGAGACTTTGATCCTTTCTCACCTCAAACCTCATTGCAGCAGCGTCTACTCTACAAGCCATGCAGCCACTCAACAAAGAAAGCGTGCCTTTCTCCAGCCCTCCTTGGTCGCCATCCCAATGCTGATGCTGCTAAAAAGGTTTCCAAAGAGGCAGAGGAGGAGGAACGGGGCTTTGAGAGATTTTGCAAAAAGGAGCTTCTTCAGCAGAGTTTTTTTCAGCTGAGGTATTTCTGTACCATTGAAACTTCTCCTAATGGAAGGAACATTATGGAGTTTAGGAAAAACCCATTAACGGAAGCATCTCATTCAACGCAGGGCTAATAAAAGAGCATTGGGAAACATTACACTGAGGATCAAAAGCAGAATCACAGATTTGGAAGAGGCTTACTTCAAAGGCCATCGAGCCCAACCCCCTTCTGCCAGGCAGGAAGACACAGTCCAAGCACTCCCGACAGATGGCCATTCATTTTCTACTACCGTGTTTCCCCGAAAATAAGACAGTGTCTTATATTAATTTTTGCTCCCAAAGATGTGCTAGGTCTTACTTTCAGGTGATGTCTTATTTTTCCATGAAGAATTCACATTTATTGTTGAACAAAAAAAATGAACATTTATTATATACTGTACAGTAGTGGTCATCACAAACCAGCAGAACCAAACAAACTGTGAATCTTATCAAGAATTTCTTGTTACTACCATTATTTCCATGTACAACAATCTATGGAGCATATATTTACTGATCCTGCAAGCTCTGGTGTTCTGTTTGACGGAGATGCTTCCAAACACAAACTTTGCTGGGTCTTACTTTCGGGGGAGGCCTTATATTTAGCAATTCAGCAAAACCTCTACTAGGTCTTATTTTCTGAGGATGTCTTATTTTAGGGGAAACAGGGTAGAGTCTGTTTTACAGCAGAAAGGGGAAGCCAAGCAGAGTCAGAAACCCATTCTAGGCTTTAGGAAAGATGACTTCAGTAAACGCAAGAGAAACACTGAGCACGATCTTATGGTCAGGAATATTAAGAGAGAAGGGAATTCAGGATAGATGGGAGATTTTGAAAAGTGAAATAGTGGAGTCACCGGGTTGTTGTGTGTTTTCTGGGCTGTATGGCCATGTTCCAGAAGTATTCTCTCCTGATGTTTCACCCACATTTATGGCAGGCATCCTCAGAGGTTGTGAGGTATATATATGGGCAAAACGTCAGGAGAGAATGCTTCTGGAACATGGCCATACAGCCCGAAAAACACACAACAACCCTGTGATTCCAGCCATGAAAGCTTTTGACAAAACATTGGAGTCACAGTTTCAAACAATTCCAATGAGAAATAAAAACAGGAGGAGTCTAAAGAAACCAGAATTGATGTGAATTGAACTTTCAATTGAGCTAAGCTTTAAAAGACAGACAGCCAACAAATGACAAAAGGGAGAAATCAACAAAGAGAGATTCCAACGAATAACAAGCATATGTCGGGGAAAGGTCCAAAAGGCTAAAGCACAGAATGGGCTCAGGCTTGTGAAAGAGATTTATGACAACAAAAGGGGCTTTTTATTTTGTCTGTAGCAAAAGGAAGAACAAGAAATGGGAGGACTGCTGTGTACAGAGGATGGCAAAATGCTCACAAGGGACTGAGAAAAGGCTTAGCTGCTCCACAACTTCTTTGCCTCAGTCCCCTTTCTCCCAAAAGATAAACAGCGCTCAATTGAGGAGGATGTAGCAAAGGACGCAGTTGTGGAAATGCAGCACAGAATAGGTAAAGAGGCAGCACAGGAATATCTGGCTAATCTAAATGGATTCAAAAGTCCAGGGAGAGATGGACTTCCTCCAAAAGTATTGAAAGAACTAGAAGAAGTTATTCAGAACCACTAGCAATCCTCTGATGGTGTGTTCCTGAATGGCAGAATGGGGATGGACTGGATGGCCCTCGGGGCCTCTTCCAACCTTTCATAAGGGATTGACTGCTTTATGAAAGGCGCCTGAGGAGCCGGGGGGGAGGGGTCTGGTCACAGCACTGCTCGGCCTCTCCCCCCTCACCTGCCTGCAAATGGCTGCATAACCAAGTGTGCACTTGCATGCACAATGGCGTCACCACACGCTCAACTCCACGTCCACAGCCCTAATCAGAATACAGACATTTTGCACCAGATAAAAATGTGCATCCTTTCCAGCAAGGGAGCTCTTGCTCTGGGTGGTCCTTCATCTCCCTGAGGGGTTCTGGCCCAAGGCTGCTCACGGACAGGAAGCCTTCGAGCCCAGTCTGGGGGAAAGGGCCACCCTGGGGGGCTCCGGGGCAGAGGAGAGAGGCAGCATCCCTCTGGGCAGCAATGGCAACCCCTGGGAGGGGCCCACAGTGCCCATGGGGCACCCAACCCAAGTCGCAGGAAGGCCTCCCTTAGAGATAGGCTCCAAAGGGGGTGGGGCAGGCGGGGGGGGATTGGAATCCGGGGGCTCAGAGGGAGTTTCATTGCAATGCCACCTCCTGCACGCACACACACACACACACACACACACATTATGGCTTGTCATCCTAGTCTCTGCTCCCTTCCCAAAGAGGGAGCCAGAAGGGGACCCCAGGGGCCATCCAGCCCAACCCAATACTGCCTGAGCATGAGGCCACGGAGAAAGCACTCCCGGGAGGCAGGCGCCCCACTTTCAACTTCCCAGGAAGTCCATCCATCAAAGAGACATCTTCCCTCTCTCTGTACCTCTGTGACATTCAGCCTGGATTTAACTGCGGCATCGTGAGGCCATGGAGGTGGAGATCCCAGTCTTTCAAGAGGTTGCGCGCATTTACTTTGCCTCGTTTCTTCCAAAGGTCCACTGTCTGTCTATCTATCTGTCTACTGCACTGGAAGCGATGGGAAAGTAAAAACCACTGACGACCTACTTCCTCCTTGAGAAAAAGTGGGGCGCAATGCCTTCAAAATGCTGGGATCCATGTGGCATAGTGTAGATGTCCATTGCATGGAAAACAGCTTTGAGTCTTGTTCATACAATCCTAGAGTTGGAAGAGACCTCATGGGCCATCCAGTCCAACCCCATTCTGCCAAGAAGCAGGAAAATCAAAGCACCCCCGACAGATGACCATAACTCCTGGGGCTGAGGCACATGAGGCCCAGGCCACATGTGCAGCTCTGGGGCCAAGAGGGCCCTGCCGCTCACATTTGCATCATGAGACATTTGGGAGGTGGGACCCAGCGTAAACACTACGTTCATTTATGTTTCATATACACTGTACAAACGCAGCCTGAAATATGCTAAACAGCACGACTCCATACGCTGAATTATGAATGAAGCATTTTCTGCTTCTGAAGAGTACGTTTCTCCATTTTCAAAATCCCCGGAATGCTGCCTCCCTTACCTGGGTGTTTAAGAGCCAGACCTCCAACTCCTGACTTAAGAGAGTCTTTAGCCAAATGCCCAAGCTGACATTTTGGGGGCCCCAAAGGGTTGCATGGTGTTCCTGCTGCCTTTCCTCTCCAGCCTGCTTTTCTTCCCACAGAAAACAGCTGGACTTGGTCTCAGGTGGGAAGGGCCCTTGGGACCCTTGGACCCTCCTTCCCCAAAAGAGGGGAGCCAGGAAGGAGCTGTCCAGCCTTCATGGAAACATTGGGCGGGCAGGAAGCATTGCCTGCGCTGCTTCCGCCTCCAAACAAGTCCCAAAGGCAAAGAGAAAGACACAAGGACCAGACACACAAAGACGGCCCTCCCAGCCACACACACACACACACACACACAACTCTCTTCAAGACACAGCCTACAATAGGAAAGGGGGCCTGTTTTGGGTGGGAACCAGCTCCAATTCCAAGCCCCCCAAAGAGACACACACATACTGTGGTCGTACAGCAGACATTTGCTCGACAACAATGCCACTTGGTGTTAAATACTGACACACATGCCACACTTTTATCCAATCATTTTTTTCATATGGGAAGCAAATTCGTGGTGAGAACTGGTCATCCTGAGGTGGCTCTCTGGCCCCAGGGCAACAGGAAGGAAGAAGGAAGGAGAGACACTGACTTCCATCAAACTGAGCCCATCTTATTCCTAAATTCAGCCAGAATTACAGAGTTGGAGGGGACCACAAGGGCCATCTAGACCAACCCCTGGGCAAGCGCATCCCGGTCCCTTTGGCCCAAAGGGAAGGCCAGCTGGGTCGGGCACGGCATGCATGCACAGGGGCTCAGGTGCCCAGGAGCATGCCTTTACAAGCCATCCACCCCAGTCTTGGACCAGAGTTTTCCAAGCTGTGTGCCATGACATGTTAGTGTGTCACTGCAATGTGTGGGTGTGTCGCGCAAACGCAGCACGAAACCTCTGAGTCTGTGAAATAAGCAATAAATGATCTATTTTTAGAAAATATAAATGAAAAGCTTTCATGAGATAGGTTGTGTCCCCATACATTCAATTATTACAATTTAGGTATGTATCCGTATCTCTTAGAAGGGAGTGGTTTAACCCAGACATGGGCAAACTTCAGCCCTCCCTCCAGGTGTTTTGGACATCAATTCCCACAATTCCTAACAGCCTAACGGAAATGGGAATTGCAGTCCAAAACACCTGGAGGGAAGGCCCAAGTTTGCCCATGCCTGGTTTAACTTCTGGTCTGCTAGCAAAACTGAATTACTGTGTTGCAAAATGATGCCTGTCTAAAAATTGTGTCGCTGACATGAAACGACTGGAAAGCTCTGGTTTAGACTGTAACAAGGTTGTCCTCTGCTCCTTAGTGTTGGTCTGGAGGGGGGGCGTGAAGGCTCAGCTGGGAGTCCCACCATCTCAGCCTCCCCCTCCTCCTCCTGCTCCTCTGATTGGGCCTCTCCTGCAGGGCAGAAGGGGGTTGGACTAGATGGCCCATGTGGTCTCTTCCAACTCTATGATTCTATGGATTCATCCCACTAGAGCATGGAACTGCTCAGCCAGACAAGCCCTGGGCCTCACTAAACTACAAACCCCAGAATTCTGCAGGAGACAGAAACCAGATTTAAAGTGAATTCAGGCTCTAATCATGTGATGAGGCTGTTAGACTCTTCTGCTGCTGAAGCTGAAGCTGAATCCTGCCGGATCCTTCGCAACACCTGAGGCACAATGGGCTTTCCCTGGGCCCACAATGAAAAGAACACAGTGGCCTCAGGACTTATACATTTTGACTGATAAATTAATGATTTAAATAATAATAATAACAATAATAATAAAAAATAAAACATGTATAAGTAAATTAGGAGCCCCGGTGGCACAGTGCATTAAAGCACTGAGCTGCTGAACTTGCAGACCGAAAGGTGCCGGGTTCAATCCCGGGAGCGGAATGAGCACCCGCTGTTAGCCCCAGCTCCTGCCAACCTAGCAGTTCGAAAACATGCCAATGTGAGTAGATCAATAGGTACCGCTCCAGCGGAAAGGTAACGGCGCTCCATGCAGTCATGCCGGCCACATGACCTTGGAGGTGTCTACGGACAACGCTGGCTTTTCGGCTTAGAAATGGAGATGAGCACCAACTCCCAGTCAGTCACGACTGGACTTAACGTCAGGGGAAACCTTTACCTTTACTTTACCTATAAATAGATTAAAGGTGTGTAGTAGAGGGATATGTAGTAAAGTTGTAATGGAAAAGTGAAAAACTGATAAGAAATATGCTTTAAAATGTTCTTGATTTTTTAAATGTCAGATTGTACACAATATGATATGTCTTAAGATATTGTAAAATAAGGAAAGAATGTATACTGGTGCATTTTGATTGATAAATTAATTTAAAAATGTAAAAAAAAAAAGGACAACTGAAGGGAAAAGAGATTGGGAAAATAGACAAAGGTCTGGCATGTGCTGTGCAACAGAACAGAAATGAGAGACCAAAAAGAGAGGAGAGTTCAAGCCTAGGGAAAAGTTCACTCTAGTAACACCGCAGGTGCAAGAAGGAAAACCACTTCCGAGACAACACTGATAAGAGAGATGCCAGAAGGGAAGAGAAAAGATGAGGCAAAGTTCAGAGAAAAAAACTTGTGTGCGCACGCTCCAAGTATGCTCAGAGTTTGGCCTTAAAGCTAAGCAACTCTCAGCTGTGTGTGTGGCACTTTTCATACCCAGCAGAGAGTTTTGTCCAAATACATGTATTGAATGATCTCCTTGGCTTCCAGAGTCTGGTTGGATAAGAGACCCTGAAGGGGTTTTTGGGCTACTTGGAAATGGGGGACACGGCAGCAAGTCCCAACATAACAACCGTGGGGGGGGGGGGAACGAATGTGTGGGGAGGCTTCACTGGGAGCTGGTTGTGGGCCCACCGGCCACGAAGTCCTGGGGTGGGAGGGAATGAATCAGACGGCTGCTTCATAAATAAATGGGGCGGGAGCGTGGAGGCAGGATGAATCAAGGCTTGGCCGTCCCTCTCTGGCAAAAATAGCTTTACTCCTCCCTCCCTCCCTCCCCCCCCCCATCAGATGCTTTCTCAGAAAATGCCTGGAGGTGGAAGAAGAAGACATCCTCCCTTTCTGCCCACATCAAGAGTGCAAAGCCTTCCCCACGAGTGTGTGTTTGTGCACAGAGTGAGGCCAAAGTCACCAGGAAGAGGCCACAGACCGAAAGAGCTCCTTCAAACTAGGGGGCAAAATCCACTCTAGTTCTACCCGACATCCGCCAATACATTGAAAAACAAATCAATGGCCCACGGATCAGAAAGGCTCAGTATACATTCCAATCCCCAGGAAAGATCGCTTTGCAAATATGCACTGCATAATGGAGCTCACCGAAGAATTTCAGGAGAGAATCAGCCTGCAATTTATAATTACAGCAAAGCCTTTGATTGCGTAGATCATGAAAAGCCATGGATGTCTCTTACGGAAATTGCTCTGCCACCATTTCACTGCTCTGACGCATAGCCTGGACGCAGGACAGAACGGGAAGAAAAGGACGGGTTTCCAGCCGGCAAAGAAGGCCAAGCAAAGATGCGTTTGATCACCCTGTGGGTCCCACTTGGATGCGGAACATGTCATACGTCAAGCAGGAGGAGATACAGAGGAAGGAGTCCACTGCAGGGAGGACCATCAATAATTCAAAATATACATCCTCCTACCAGCAGAAAACAGCAAACACTTGGAATGCTCGTCAGAAAAAATTGAAGGCAGAAAGTGCAAAAGTAGGTTTACAGCTGAGCAATGTGATTGTGTGCCTTCAAGGCATTTCCGGCATATGCCACCCCTGAGTTTCCTTAGAGAGATGTGCTGCCTTTGCCTCCCTCTGCGGCTGAGAGAGTGTGCCCTGCCTGAGGCCACCCAGTGGGCTTCCATGGCCAATTAAAGGGGGTTCGGACCCCGGCCTCCAGAGTCCAGCCCCCAAACCAGTACATTGTGCTGAACACGAAGGAAACACCGTTTGCAGAGCTTTGAGGGAACACCCGGCATCCTTCCCTGCCAGCTCCACCTCCCTCCTGTGAGTAGAGCTCCCTTCCTTTTAACTCATCTGCTCTTAGGCCTACTCCATGAATATGTAAATGTGAAAGCCATTAGTAACTTCTTCTAGGTTTGCAACCTGAACCTGCTGGTGTTGTCCATTTTGAGTCTGTTTCAGTTCAGGGAAGTAACGGAGATGGAGGCAGGCTCCTCTCTGAGACTCTGACAAAAGAAGGCCCATCCCTAACAATTGTAGTGTTTCTGTTTTCTCTGGGAAATTCTAATTCCCAGTAGTATATATTCAAAGGAGAAAGTGGAGGCATTGGAATACTCCCAAGTTTTCCCATCCCTTGGCTCAGTCTATCATCAGAATGAGTCAAGGAATCAGAGGAAGAAGAGGAGGAGGACTTGGAAGAGCGGCCAGGGAGGAACTGGCCAAGGTCCTGAAACATGAGTGAATCCTAAAGTTAGAACGGCCCAACCTGGAGAGTGATTAAAGTGGATAGGAAGAAAGCCAAGTCCTTTGAAATGTGGGGCTGAAGGGGAGATCTATGGATGCCATGGGTGACCAGAAAGACCACGTCATGGGTCCAGAGGAAAGGAAGCCTGGACTTCCCTGGGAAGGCCAGATGGCCAACCTGACGCTGTTGTGGGTCTCACTGAAAAGGGCAATGATGCTTGGAAAGACACAAGGCAGCAGGAAGTGAGGAAGATTCCATTCCAGGTGTATGGACTCAACCAGGGAAGCCAAGTGTGCAAGACCTGACTGAGCAGGGCAGCTAAGGAACGGAGGGCTTGGAGGTCCCTCCTTGGTGGGACGCCAGGAGTCAGTCAACCTGACGGCAGTTGAGAAGAACAATCCCCATAGGAAAAGTCCAGGACTTCCTTCCTGAGGTCTGAGGGCCTCCCCACAAAGGCAGAACCTCCCTCACAGCATCCCAATGCAATGGCAAGGGCAAAGCACCTCCCACCAACACACACGGAACGCCTCACAAATGACAGAAATGGGAGTTCCAGCCAAGGCTTAAGAAGAACATCAGAGAAGCCTCCTTCTCTTGGGTTCCTCCTCAGGCCACCCGTCTCAGGGCTTCAGGGGCAGGTTTCCTGGCATTAGACTAGATAGCCTTGGCAAGTTCCTTCCAGCCCTGCAAGTCCAAGCGGCCCTTCCTTCTCTCCTCCTGATTGGTCAGGCTCTTTCTGGACAACCACCACCACCACCACCCCACACACACAGACACATACACAGGGAAAGAGAGGCCAGGATCAAGGGGCAGAAAGGCCAAGAGGGATGCTGCTGGAAGTGCCCTGGGGCCCCTCAGGAGAAAAGTAAGGTGTTAATCATTCCATTAGCCTACCAATTAGCCATCTAATTAGGGGGAGGCAGAGAGGGGAGCGAGATGAAATGGCTCCAGAAGGCTCCAGTTAGGAACTGCTGGGAGTGACCTGAGTCGGAGGACAAGGCAGAGGCCCAGCGTGGACCCAGGGCAGGAGGGCTCTTGAACCCAGAGCAGCTGGAGCAAGGCCCAGGGAAGCCAAGGCAGGGCTGTGCTCCTGGCCCTGGAGAAGACTCTTAGACGAGGCAGTTTGGCACAAAGTGTGCATTTGGGAAACATAGGAGGGTTCAATTGTGGATTCCTTTAAGGCAGGAAGGGCTTGGGTTGGATGGCCATGGTGGTCTCTTCCCAATCTATGATTCTGTGAAATTGTCTACATGCAGGGCCATTGTATGCAGATGTGAGCTGCAGACTGATGGGGGCTTATGTCAGGGTGAGCATTGCACACAGGTGTGCACACATGACGGGGCGTGTGCATTGCACCCATCTCCCTCGGCCACGTCTCCTGGCTCCCTCTGCATGTCGTGCCCGCCCCACTTTGCTCCGCTCCCCAAATGCTCCCCTCCCATCTCTCCATATTCTGGGGGGGGGGGGGGTCCTCACCTCCTTTTTGGCTGACCCCCTCCCGCAGTGTGCTTTGGGCACATATGCAAATGCAAACTCTCACACAAACACACTTGGTGTCAAACTGCATACTAAAAACCCAATCCAAACACAGAGGTTTTTATTCCCTGACTTTTACCAGATTGCTTGCCCTTAACAGTTCTCTGCTTGCCTTTGACACAGATTCCAAGCCACACTCGAGTCAATCCTTCCAGGTGCTGAGGATCAGCTCACAATCATCTGGTGTGACTCCTTTACTTTTTATTGATGCTTTGATGTTCACACATTGACTCTCAGTCGTGAAAAAAGCCACGCTCCCCAAGCCCACAAAGAGCAGCGGGTGGGTCTCCTTTTGAGGTCCCTTGCCGGCTCTTGTTCAACAAGGAAACCCCACCCTTGCCTGGTCCGCCCTCCCCCCCATTCTCCATCCTGGATCTGCACCATCCGCTCCCCACATGGACACCATTGCCCCCTGAGCATGGGCAGAGTGCCGCTTTCTAGAGCTGAGGCCCTGTTGCCGCTGTGTCTCCTCCCCCGGCCTCTCCGCCGCCGTAAGAAGGAGAGCGGCAGAGATTGCGTAGGAAGATTGCTTCAGGGATGAAGAATGGATTGCAAGGAGCCTATCGCCAAAAACATTAGGATCATCAATAAAACATTCTTTAAACACACCAGAAAACAGAAAGGGAAAGGCGTGTGCGGACGTGACGCCTCCCGTCCCTCTCGGCGGCTGCAGGGGCAGGAAGGACGCGCATGAGGCGCACGGCCTGAACGTATTTGGGGGGCACAAGGGGACGGGGCAAAAGGGGCCTCAGAGACCAGAGGGAGACACCGAGGGGCAGGAGGGACCCACCGGAGAACCCCCATCAGCCCCTTCAGTCCATGAACAGACCCCCTCCCCCCCCCACACACACACACACCCCTCCTGCCCTCTGGTTCCGCCTCTCTAGAAAGTGGCCAGCCAGGCTCACACTCACCTTGCAAAAAGGGGGCCAAAGGGGTCCAAGGCCAGCTGGCAGGACACCAAAGGGAACAGGGAAGGAAGCAGGTGTTTGCTCAGAATCAGAGAATCCCAGGGTTGGAAGAGGCCCCCAAAGGCCATCTAGTCCAGCTCCCTTCTGACACCATCTCAGCCCTCATGAGGGAATCATACAATCTCATACTTGGCACAGACTTCAAGGGCCATCCAACCCAATTCCATTTCTGCCAGGCAGGAATGCACAGACAAAGCCCTCCTGGCAAAGGCCCATCCAGCCTCCGCTTCAAAACCTCCAGATGAAACTCCACCAGACTACGGAGAAGCACATTCCACTGCCAAACAACTCTAACTGTCACAAAGGTCTTCTAAACATTTCTGTGGCACCTCTTTCCCTGCAGCTTGGGCCCATTGCTACATTGTGTCCTAGGTTCTGCAGCCCCCTCCTCACTGTGACATCCTCCCAGGCCTTTAAACAAGGCCCCTCCTCCCAGCCTTCTCTCCTCCAAGCTAAACATCCTCTGTTCCCTCAGCCACACCCCAGAAGATTTTTGGCTTCCAGGCCTTTGACCCTTTTGGTGGCCCTTCTCTGGACACTTTCCATCTCGTCCATCTCCTTCTTGAACTGCTTTGCCCAGAACTGGACACAGGGCTGTTATTCCAGGTGAGAAGGTCTGGCCAAAGCAGAAGAGACCTCCCTCGATCTGGAGGCTAGACTCCAACTAGTGCAGCCTAGAAACATGGAAGCATGCATGTGTGCACATGTGCAGGAGATCACCCAGATGCTACGTAACTGTGTGCATGAAGCTTCTGGAAAGTAAATCTCATTCAAATACCCGATGGGATTGGAGGGGATTTGCCTCATTAGATAGAGGCGCCATTTTTGACCCAGAGGAGGCTCCTTTTGGCAACAGTTTCGGACCCAGAACCGTCCAAAGAGGAACAAAAACATAGCAATCCTGCTGCTGCCAATTCCTGATGATACCCAAAAAAAAATGAGGCAAATGAAAGTCTCAACCCCAACCATGAAAAGCCCACTTTTGGTGAAAAGGTAGAAAGGCAGCCGGAGGAGGAGAAGGGAGCTCTGAGGGGTGGCATAAGGGGGGGATGGGGAAGGCACAAACACACCGCCACAAATGGGGACATGAGAGCCAGGTTTAAATGTTCGAAAGGAAGGCTCATTGAGGACGGGGCAAGTTTGGTTTCCTCTGTCTTGGGGGCAATGGCACCCGCCTATACACAAATGGCAGGAAAGAAGATTCCACCTGAATATGAGAAAGACCTTCCTGGTGATAAGAGCTATTTGACAGAGGACAGTTTTAAACAGAGGTTGGATGTGTATCTATTGCATGTTCCTTCCTGGCAGAAGGGGGTTGGACTGGATGGCCTCTGGGGTTCCCTTCCAACTCTAGGATTCTATAAAATTCTCAGAGAAATGAGGAGATCTCCAACATCTTGCTTTGTCCCTGGAGAAGTGTAGTGAAGGGAACTCCTGTTGAAGACTTGGCCTCAAACAAGGGAGCAGAACGGTTGGGAGGAGACGATCCAGGAGGGACCAGAGAAGGGCCTTCTTTATGCAACATCACAGCAGGCTCAACTCGCTAATACCTGCTAACCGGCCACAACAAAAAGGCAAGCGGGATCAATACCTATTTCACTCTGGGTTTTTCCCCAAAAAGCAAGGATTGTGTGCTTCCATTCAGTGGGGGAGACCTTGAAGGGATGGCAGAAGGAGATTGACAGGAAGAGGGCTGTCAGTGAGAGGACTCGCCCCCAAAGGGCTTGATGCCCTCCTCTCTGAACCACTTGCCATCAGAGGAGCAGAGAAAGGCAAGCCCTGCCCAGCTCTCCAAAAGTGCAAGAAGAGCATCCTGGAAACCACGGGCTCAAGGCCAGGAAAAGTATTAGAACGGCTGATCCCAGAATCTGCCTGCAAACATCTCTAAGACAAGGCAGGGATTGATCGGGGGAGCCACCACGGGCCTGCGGTGAACAAACCCTGCCAGATTAATCTCATCTCTTTCTTTTCTTAATCAGGCCGCAATCTCAGTAGTAGATGGAGGAAGTGCTGCAGATGTAATTTATCTGGATTTCAGCAAAGCGTTTGATAAAGCCCCCGTGACATTTTGATTGGCAAACGGATTGAATGTGGAGTAGATGGAGAGACCATCAGATGGACCCCTAATTGGCTGGGAGAAGCGTACTCAAGATCCATCATCAAAGGCTGCTCTTCAGGCTGGAAGGAGGCTCCAGAAGACCTCTCTCTGGCCTAGAACTCATCCGGTCCAATGTTTTGACCAAAGTTTGAAGATGACACCGAACTGGGAGGGGGAGGGGACAGTCTGGAGAATGCTGATGAAGCTAGATAATTAATCAAATTCGATAGAAACACGCAAGGCAGAGGGTTGGGCTGGATGGCCCTCGTGATCCCTTCCCATTCAGATGCCATGAAGTGCAAAATCCTCCATTTAAGCCACACACAAAACAAATCCACATATATGGGGTGGGGGATGCCTGGCTCAGCAGTACTACACAGGAGAGGGACCTTGGGATTATTCTTGATCCTAAACTGAACTTCAGCCAACAGTGTGGTGCTGCAGCAAAGAAGATGCATGCAACTCTAGCTTGTATGAGTAGAGCCAAAGTGCCCATGAAGCCCCTTCTATTCTGTGCTGGGGAGACATCGTTTGGAGTCTTGAGTTCAGTACTGACCCCCTAATTACAAGAAGGATGGAGACAGGTTGGAGCAGAATCAGAGAAGGACCAGAAGGACGAGATGAGGGATGGAGGACAAGACTTGGGTGGAAAAGCTGGCGGAGCTGAGCTTGAGCTTGTTCCGTTTGGTGAAGAAAGATTCAGGGGGGGCATGACCATCCTCTTTACATCCCTCAAGAAAGTTACAGGGGTGCAGCTTTTGAGTGAATTTTAGACTTGACTAACTAGATTAACCAGAGGGTTGGACTAGATGGCCTCTGGGAAACCCCTTCCAACTCTGTCTTATTGCATGGCCAGAAGGTACAGTGATGGCCTCCAATGGGGCTCATCTGGAAGGAAAATTAGAAGAACCCATGGGGAAAGTGGGGCGACGAATGGCTGCCAGCAATGGCCCTCCCTCAAGGCACAGGCCTCGGGCTTCTGGCTCTGCTCCCTTCCTGCAAACCTGAGTTATATTCAACCATAAGGCGGAAGTGAAAACACAAAATGTGTTACAAGATATTGAGACTGGTGTAAAATATGAATGCCATTTCTGTGCTGGACTCTGGAGATCAATGCTGGCGTCTCCACAAAGACACACCCACCCCGCAGGGTTGTTTTGAGTACATTTGGTGGGCTCAGCTTTGGCAGATGTAATTACTCCCAGGTCTGATTAATACGGTATCTCTAGGAAGGCCTGGAGCCCCAGTGCAATCTCCCTTCTCAGAAAGCGATCACAGGGTTCTGTTGGAGACCTTAGAGAGACGCCTGTCTTGGACTCCTTCGCTCTCCCAGCAGAAGATGGACACAGAGTCAAAATGGAGGGCCAGGGGCATCTGCAGTCTGACACAGCTTCAACTTCCATGGCTCTCAGCTATGGAATCCTGGGAGTTGTGGTTTAGTGAGGCCCCAGCACTCCACGGCGGAGAAGGATAAAGACCTTGCAAAACTACCACTCCCAGGATTCCATAGCATTGAGCCATGGAAGATAAGGGGGGGGGGGGAGGAGCAAATCCTGTTCGTTTCACAGTATAGATACATCCCAAGAGGTATTATCTCCAAATTTAAAAAAATGTTTTTCATTCCCTTTTTTTCTGTTGCAAAGCCCTGTGTCTTAATTCCAGAAAACGTGTAGGGCACCGAGGAGAGCCACGCTTGCCACCTGAGGAAGGGAAGGCACGGCAGAAGTGTAAAATACCAAATAATGAGGCAAACGAGTATTTTTCTCTGAGAGCTCAACAGGGGGAAATGTATGATGCCACACCTGACAATCAACATGGAATGCACAGAACTGGGAGTGATGAGACACGGCTGGAAGGGGATCTAGGAGTCTTAGGCGGCCACAGCCTGAACATGAGCCAGGAGTGTGAAGCAGCCGCTAAAAAGACCATTAGGATTCGGGGCTGCATCAATACGAATATAATATCTACACGGAGGTAAGTCGTCATCCCACTCTCTTCTGCTTTGGCCAGGGCTCAACTGGAATCAGAATGTGATATGTACAGTTCTGGGTGCAGCAGGTCAAGAAGAAGATGGAAAAGCTAGGAGGTGTCCCAAGAAGGGCCCCCAAAATGGCCGAAGGTTTGGAAACTATGGATCCCTCTGAGGAGTGAGTGGCTTAGGAAGTGTTTAGCCTGCGGAAGAGGCAACTGAGAGAAAGAAACATGAGCACCAAGTGCAAATATTGGGAAGGATGTCCCATTCTAGATGGGGTCAATTGGTTTCTGCTGCTCCAGAGACTGAGACACAATGGAGCCACAAAGGCAGGAAAAGAGATGGCACCTCAAGATTAAGAAGAAGTTCCTACCACTCAAAGGTGTTCCACAGGGAAACCAATGGGAGAGCGGTGGACACAGGTCTGGTGGGCATCTTTCAGGCCAGCTCCAGAGCGGTCTCTTTTCCTGTGTATCCAAATGGGCTTGGATGACACTGACTGTACTATGATTGCACTTTTCCAGCATGGCTGAAGGGGGTGGACTAGGTGGTCCACGTGGCCTCTTCCAACTCTATGACTTTATGGTTCTATCATTCCACATGGCCAACCTGAACATCCATCTGGAATATTCTGTGGCTCCAAGACAAGTTCTTTCACCCCAAAGCAACCTGAGGATTTCCATGCAATGCCACTTGCAAATGCAGGCCAGTGCCCTCAAAACAAGGCTGTGAAACTCTACAGCTCCAATAAAGAACCGACACACGTTAGTAGCCTGAATGTCAGGTTTGTAATAGAATGCAAACAGGTACAAGAGATGTTCAATGTGTTGTCGAAGGCTTTCATGGCTGGGATCACAGGGTTGTTGTATGTCTTTCGGGCCACACAGCCTGAAAGACATACAACAACCCTGCTTCTTAGCAGGGGGTTGGACTGGATGGCCCATGTGGTCTCTTCCAACTCTACTATTCTATGATTCTATGATTCTATGAACCCAGGTACAAGAGACTTTGCTTTCTTACTGTATCTTTTAAGCATGATAGTTCAGTCACTAATGAGGTTTGAACAACACTGTTACAGAATAGTAACTCGGGCAAGGGCCTCTGTCTTCTCTTTTGGGGAGGAAGGGGCACGGTCCCAGTTCCCTCCATTTCCCTTTCAGTGGAAAAGTGACACTCAAAATGCCAAGAGATACTTCCTTTCCATTGTCAGAGCAATTGCACAGGATTTGTCAGCGCAGTCATGAGTGAATCAATCTGTTTACTCTTCCGTGCCCTTTTCACCTTCTAATCCCTCCAGAAGCCCCCAACCAACCAACCAACCAGTCCAGCCCTGGGTCAAGAGGCGCCCATTTAGATCTCCAAAACATCTCTTGTCCATTCACAATAGAGAGAGACTGGGGGGAGGGTGCCAGGCAAACCATCCTCAGCCCCTGGCCCTCAACTGCAAGGCCGTCTGCCCAACCTCATTCTGCCCAACAAGAAGACCAATCCAAGCCCTCCCGACAGAGAGCCATCCAGCTTCTGCTTAAAAACATGACTCCACCGGATTCACTGGATAATCCGCCCTAAGTCCCCTTGGGGAGAGAGGGCGGAATACCAATAAATTATTATTATTATTATTATTATTATTGACACAACAACATTGTATGACACAGCAAACAAGATAGATATGCCAGATTTCATATCACAAAATCACAAGTCGAACATTTCCCAAGCATCTAGGACTGTGTGATGTACTATTATTATTATTTTATGACACAGCAAACAAGATAGATATGCTGGATTATTATTATTTTATTATGACACAGCAAACAAGATAGACATGCTGGATTATTATTATTATTATTATTATTATTATTATTATTATTATTATTATTAATTGCATGACTGCAGCATCGTCCATTGCCAAACAGAAGCCCAAGTAACACAAAATGCAGCCCTTGGGTGACTGGAGTGAGATCTGCCAGCCAATAGGTTTCTGGGGTGACCCCAAGGCGCTGGTGTGGCCCCCCTCTGCCTTCCCCTTTCCCCACTCGAAGCCCAAACACCCTGAGAACAAGCCCCTCGAAGGAGCGCCTCAAGCAATACACCAGCCATGGCCTGAGTGCAGGGCCTCCTCTGCAGCAGCAACCACAGAGCTAGATCCAAGCTTCCCTGGGGGGTCTTTCTGCCCCAGCCTGTTTTGCTCCTTCTTGAGGCTCTAAGCTCCGCTGGGTTCCTCGCCTGAGAGGCTGCCCTGGGACCCCTGGACACAAAGGCCTGATAAACAGCAACAACAATGCCTGGCCAGTCTGGGCCTTGCCCAGGGGGAGGGGCAGGTCCAGCCTAAGACTGTCCTCCTCACAAGACCCCAGGGACACTGCAGAGGAATCCCACAAACTTCTGTTGGGGGGGGGGGGGGAGAGAGAGAAAGAAGGGGTGGCTCAGGCAGCCCCAGGCCCCCCCTCTCCCCTTCCATATACCTCCAGTGCCCATGGAGTGGGGGGGGGGGGCTATCCCCAATGGGCCCTGCCAGGCACATTCATGAATGCCCAGCCCTAACTGAGTGATGGATTGCACTCTGTGCTTGACCCCCAGCCCTGGCCCCAGAGTTCTGTCTTTGCACAAGTCCAGACCCAACCCTTTTTAAGTCTGATCATGCCCACCATATTCCTGGTTATTGGTTGTGGAGATTTGTTTGTGATACATTTTAATGACGTTTTTATACCCTGCTGTTTTTAATTGTTTAATTAGATTGTTATACGTTTTTTACATTTTTAACTGTGTTTTCATTTGGGAAACTGTTGTTGCTCTGGGCTTGATCCCACATGTAAGCCCCCCCCCCCCAAGTCCCTACAGTGAGATGGTGGCAGGGTCTAAAGATAAAGTAAAAGGTAAAGGTAAAGGTTTCCCCTGACGTTAAGTCCAGTCATGTCTGACTCTGGGGGTTGGTGCTCATCTCCATTTTGAAACCGAAGAGCCGGCATTGTCCGTAGACACCTCCAAGGTCATGTGGCCACTGGCATGACTGCATGGAGGACTGTTACCTTCCCGCCAGAGCAGTACCTATTGATCTACTCACATTTGGCATGTTTTTGAACTGCTAGGTTGGCAGGAGCTGGAGCTAACAGCGGGCGCTCACTCCGCTCTTGAGATTTGAACCTGGGACCTTTTGGTCTGTAAGTTCAGCAGCTCAGTGCTTTAACACACTTCGCCACCGGGGCTCAAAGATAAAGTAGTTATTGTTAATGTTGTTGTTGTGATTATTATTATTATTATTCAAAGCAGACTCAACAGATGTCCACCCAGCCTCTGAATCCAAACTTCCCAAGAAGAAGACTTCACTCCCTAGTCCCTCTGCCCACCCCCACAGCCTCCACAAGGGCGCTCAGAGGTGAGGGGCTCCTGTGTTGGACATCTCAGCGGCTTGGGAAACCATCCACAAACATTAAGGCACATCTGTTTCCTTGGACGCTTTCAAACAGAGGCTGGATGGCCACCTGTCAGGGCTACTTTGATGGTGCTTTTCCTGCATGGCAGTTTGGGGTTGGACTAGATGGCCCACGTGGTCTCTTCCAACTCTGTTATTCCATGATTCTCTGCCAGGTGAGGGTACCCCCCAAAGGACCGCTTTCCAGGGCTGGCCCCAAAAGGAGGCCTTGCTGCCAATGTAAAGGAGAGGCTGTAACCACAAGCGCCCATCCGCTGCCCCTCTGCGCTGGGAGTCAAAGGCAGGTGCCCTCTGCCCCCGCCCCCCCCCCCCCCGCCCCATCAGGCACTGCCCCACTTCCTCTCCCCACCTCTCTCTCTCTGAGAGTGCAACCCCAACCCCCCCCCCCCCCACCACCACCACCACCACCACCCTCAGCCAAACCCCGTCTTCTCTCTTTCTCAGACCCGCTCTAGGCAAACCCCGCTTCCCAAAGCAAGAAATGCACAGATGTATTCCTGCTACATGAGGAATATGCAAGCGGGAGGAAGAGGTGGGGAGGGCTGCACAAAGGGGGACGTGTGTCTCCTGCCATCGCCTCCTGCCTCCCCCCCTCCTCCCCCCCCCCCATCATTGCAAATGTTTGGAGGAGGAAGGCGCCTGTTCTGCTTGGGAGCAGCATCTATTTCAGGCTCAAGGGCAACAGAGGAGGGAAAAGGAGAAAGAAGGAAGGAAGGGAGGAAGGCAGGCAGGGAGGGGGGGGGGGAAGAGCCACAGAAGAGACCCAAAGAGCACCACGGCCCCCTCCTCACTCCAAGGATGCCCCCCTCAGGCATCAGGGGCGATCCCTCCCCCCCCCCAATGTCAGGCAGAGGAGGTGAGCCCCCCCCCCCTCAGAGGGAGCGGAGATGGCCGGAGGGGCCCTTCATTCCAGCCTCACCCCCCAGACCCCCGCCACCCCCTCCCTCCCAGCACTGCCCCCCTGCTCTGGAACACACACACACACACACACACACACCCAAGACTCCCCCAAAGAAGACAATGGGGAAGGAGAGAAGGAGGGCAAGGCAAGAGACCCCCCCCCCCCGCCCTGTGACTTGACTTGATTTTAGTAATTGTTTGGATATTGCTGCTGACTTTTGATTTTAATGCATATGCTTATTTTTACTGTATGTATGTATGTATGTATGTCCGTGGCATGAGACTGCTGCCCCTCTGGGTCCGCCCTGGGACCCCCCCTTGGGGTGGAGGGGAAGTGGGCTCCGCAAACCAACCAGCCAAGCCTCGACCACAGCCCCGCGAGGCAGGACGGGGGGGGGGGAACACCGGCTCTTCGGCCCCTAACATGAAGGGTGGGGGGAAGGGGGGAGGAGGCGGCGCTTGGGGTGAAGGGCGTGGAGGCCTACCCCGCCCCCTAGAAGACCCCTCCCTCCCTCCCTCCCTCCCAGACACCTTTGAAAACGGAAGAGCGCCCTCCGGATGGAAAAGCGAGCAAGAAACTGGAGGGAGGGGGGCAATCTCCCCACTCCCACTTGGCACCCAGGCACGCGCCGCCGCCTCCCCCCCCCATCTTGAGTCAGACCCCCCCCCCCGGTGCTGATGGGGGAGGGGGAGAGGGGCTGCGGGCGGGGCCTTCCCTTCAGGGGTGGGGGAGGGGGAGGGTGGAGGATCCCCGCCCCCACCCAGCCCAAGCCTCCACCTCGGCGCCCCCCCCCTCCGGGCGGCCTTGGAGCGCCCCCTTCGGCCGGAGACGGAATAAAGACGGAGAAAGGGAGGGAGGGAGGGGCGCTGGGAGCCCCCTCCCCGGGGGTGAATGCTTCTCTCTCTCTCTCTCTCTCTCTCTCTCTCTCTCTCTCCGTGCTGCCCCTCCCTCCCCCCCTGGTCAGGCCTCTCTCCGGAACGGGGACGGGTCTGCAATGCGGGGAGGGGGAGGGGCGGGGGTCTCACCTGCCTCCTCCGGGGAAGCCTCCTCCTCCTCCTCCTCCTCCTTCCTCCTCCTGGTCCTCTTCCTCGGGGGGCGTCGGGCCTCCGGGCTGGCTCTCCTCCGGGCGGTTCTCCGGGCGGCGAGCGGCTCCTCCTCACAGCGGCCCGTGAGCAGCGCGGGGGCCCCAGCCGCATCCTAGGGGCGCGGGGCGGCAGAGGCGGGCGGGGAGAAGAAGCCGGCCGAGGGGGCGAGGGCGGGGGCCGGGCCGGGGGCGCGGGCGGGCTCCCTCGTCTCCGCGGCCGCCGTGCCCCGCTCCCCTCCCGCGCGGGTGCTGATGCCGCCTCCGCGCCGCCGCCGCCGCCCCGCCTCCGCCGCCCCCCATCCAGAAGGAGCGGCCCGGCAGCAGGGGGGCGGGGGAGGGAGGGGGAGGGAGGGAGGGAAGAAGAGGAGCCGCCGCCGCCGCCGCCGAGGGTGACCTTGCCGCCGCCGCCGAGGCTTCTTCCCCGGAAAGAAAGGCAGGAAGGAAGGGAGGGAGGGAGGGCGGGTGGGCTTCTCCCCTCCCCCTCCTCGTTCTCCTCCGCCTTCGGGGTCCGGAGCGGCGCGGCTCCTCCGCGGATAGATCTCGAGCGCCTCCCGCCGCCGCCGCCGCTCCTCACATCCGCGCCGCCGCCTCCTCTCTCCTCCTCCTCCTCCTGCGGCGGGATGGATGGATGGATGCGCGTCTCAACGGGCAGGTGGGCTCCCGACGCCCCTTCTCCGGGGCCCCCCTCCTCCGCTTCCGCCGCAGAAGAAGAAGACGAAGAAGGCACCGCCGGCGCCCATCACGGGAGATCCGGAAGGAGGACGGAAGGAACGCCGGTGCCGCCTCGCCTCTCCTTCCCTCCCTTTCCCTTCCTTCCCGCCGCCTCTCCCGCCGCTCCTGCGGCTCCTCCTCCTCCTCCTCCTCCGCAGTCCGTCCGAAGGAACGGGAAAAGCAGGGAGGGAGGGAGGGAGGGAGGGGCGCCGGGAAGCGCCGAGGCAGCCGGTGCCGACGCCGCCCGCGGAAGGAGGGAGGGAGGGGAGAGGACGGGGCGGGGCCTGCGGAGGGAGGGGAGGGGAGGGGAGAGGAGGGGAAAGACAGGCCCCGCCCCGCGCCCCGCCCCGCGCGCGCCTCCCTCCCTCCCCTCCCTGCGTGCGCGCGCCCGCCCGACCCTCCAGGCCTCCGCCATAAAGGCGCCGCCGCCGCCGCCCCGCGCCCGCACTCCGCTCCTCCGCGCCGCCAGGAAAAGAGGAAGAAGGGAAGGAGGAGGGGGGAGGGGAGGGAGGGAGGGAGGGAGGGGGGCCGAGGGGAGGGGGGGGCGACCCTTGCCTCGGACACAGCCTGCCCCTCCTGCGCCGGATCCCTTCCTGCCCCTTCGTTGGTGTCTCTTTAGAAGGGCCTTCCTTTGGCGCCACTTTGCGTCTTGGAGTTCGGCCCTGGGGGGGAGGGGGCGCGGGGCGGTTTGGGCCTCCAAGAGGCCTCATGGGGGGGGGGGGGGACGAGGAGGGAAGGGCCCGGGCCCGCGCGAGACTCCCTCCGCTTCCACGGCCGCCTTCGCTTTTCCCGCCGCCGCCGCCGCCGCTCTCCAGGGTCCTGAAGGGACGGACGAAGGAAGGAAAGCGTCTCCTCCTCTGTGACCCATTCCTCCTGCTTCTCTGCCCCCCCCCCCCCCGCGAGGAGAGAAAGCGGACCTCCCGAGGACATCCCGGCCCTGCCCCTCCCCCCCTTTTTCCCCCTGGTGGGCCCGGCGATTGCGGAGTGGGGCTTAGGCCCAAGCCAGGCAGGACGAGAGACAGAGAAAGAAAGAGAGCAGGGCCTTCTCACCCCCCACCCCCCCCCCCCCCGGCACCCCGTCCTCTGGCCCACAAGGGGAGGGTGCTGGGCTTCATCACAAGTCTCTTGTGCCATCCAGTTTCCAGTCCTCAATCAGTAGCTAGGCTAGGGATAGGATCAGGCTAAGGGATTCCTCCCCCCCCCCCCCCCCCCACGCACACATTCCGATGCATGTTTTCCCAGAAAGGGCTTCGTCTTTCCCCCAGGTGAGCCCGGATTCTCCGACAGAGGGGCGCCCCTGCTCTAGGCCCCTCCCTCCCTTCCTTCTTTCCTCCCTTCCTTCCTTCCTTCCTTCCTGCCCGCCACTGCCCCCTCCCCTCCTCTCCCCTCACCACACCATCCTCCCCCCACCCCGTTCGTGTGTGGCCTTCCAGTCTCGGCCGGCAGGGGGCGGAGGGGGGTCGGGGAGGGGGAGGGCTGTTGGCAGAGGCGAGGGGAGGGGGCGGCCCTTGGCCGGAAGTGGACCTCTGCTTCGGGGGGGGAGGGGGGGCTCGGTCCCAGAGCCCCCTGGGAGCCCCTCCCTTCTCCCCCCCCCCTCCTTCACAGACCCTTTGCGCATGTTCCCTTCAGGTCTGGCCAGGCGAGGAGGGCGGAGATTCAGGAGGGTCGCCGGCCAGCCCCTCCCCTGCCTCCTCTGGACGGCCCTCGCCTCCCCCTCCCAGGCCCAGCCAAGGGCCCCTCGCCCCACACTTCTCAGGGGACCAGGAGAGGCTTCCCCGGTCATGGCCTTCTTCAGCTGCTTTGCCCAGAACTCGATAAAGCAGGGTTGTGATCATTCAAGGTGAGAAGGTCTGGCCAAAGCGGGAGAGGGGGGGGGGACTCTGGACACTGGACAACTCTGGGTGCAGCCTAGACTGGCATTGGCCTTTTTGTGTGCTGCATCCCACTCTTGACTCGTTTTCAGTGTGGTCAGTGAAAACTCCCCAATCCCTTTCCCAGAGACTGTTTTCAAGCTGCGTCCCACCCGTCCTGCATCCGTGCAGTTCACTTCCATGGCCTCGTTTGTGCCCTACCATCTATTTCTGCCTGTTGACATTCACTTGGTTGGCCTATCGGCTCCCTCACCTGTGAAGGTCCTGTTGCCTCCTGATCCTGCCCTCTGGGATATTGAGCTCTCCCTCCCGATTCTGCCCCATCGGCAGATGTGGTCAGCGTGCCATCTGCTGGCCATCGTCTAGGTCATTGGGGCAGGTCCTGAATGACCCCGACAGGCCCAGGACAGGACCCTCTTTGGGGCCCCTCTCTGCTGACCTCCCTCCACCAGAGAGGGTGGAGGAGGAGCCATGGGACGGTTGGGCCCCCCCAACCAAGCCCCAGCCCACCCCAGAGGAGCACTGGTGTCCGGCCCACATTTGACTGGCTTCTTTGTGAGAATACCAAGGGGGAACTCACCGCAAGTGCACAATAATTATGGATCAGGAGCTCTGTGTGAAGAAGGGCAGACACACTGGGCCTCTGCGCATTGAGGGTGGTGGGTGACGCGCATCCCTGTGCACAACTCTTTCTACAGCTGTACACATAGAGTCATAGAGCGCAAAAGGTCCCTCAGGGACATCCCACTTCTTTTGCTAGACCAGAAGACACCACTCAAGCCCCCCTGACAGATGGCCATCCAGATTTGGTTAAAAAACCTCCAGAGAAGGAGGCTCCCAGGCAGACACATATTATTTCATAGTCTCTCTAAATGTGGCAGAAGCACCAAAGGACTTCTGCAGGGGAAGTGAGGCTCCCATTGAAATGCCAGCAGAGACCTGGTCTCCAGGTTTGAAGTCATATTTTGACCCACATTGTATGTTTCATGTACAAATGACAGTGTGTAGTATTCAGAGAAGAGTGTGGATCCATTGCCCCAGAGAATATGCGCCAACTGCACCTTAGTATGGTGACCAAAAGGCACAATGTCCATAGCAACCCAGAAAGGACCATGGAGCCTTTTTGAGGCCCAATGTGTTTGTCACCAAGGAAGCGGAGCAGAAAGGCGCACCTTTGTCTTGCTCACGGTAGACCCTCTTGCGCTCAAGAGCCGTGTTTCTGTGCACATGTGTGTACAGCAGCTGTAGAAAGGCACATGCATGGCCTCCTTCCCTCCCTCCTCCAGAAACAAGACTCCATGATGACGCTGTTTGCTGGAATGAGGAGCTCTCCCTCTCTCTCTCTCTCTCTCTCTCTCTCTCTCTTGCGAGATGGAGCTATGATATCCTAGGAGTAGGAGTCATTAATTAGGGGAAACGGAGATATTGGGCAATTAATGGGAGCAGTGGCACATCTTTTCAGTTAATTTCATTTAAATGACTCTCATAATTATCTACATTTTGAATAATTGAGGAGGAGTTGGTGTAACTGTTTAACCTTTTGCCATCTGACGCAGGAAGGAAGGAAGGAAAGAAGGAAGAGCCAGAGCGGCTCCTGCCTTGGCTGCAGAAGGATGAGGAGAGCAGCAACGGTCATGACCTCTGGCCCAAAATGGGGGTCTAGAGAGACCCATTGCTCTTGCCCCTCCCCCCCAAAAAAGGCCTGAGGAGATGATCTCTGGGGGACACATCCAGGCATGCACATGCACACAAAGAGGCCCATGCCTTGACCTCTGACTCCCCCCCCCCCAATATTTAGACCCTTGCCCACCTGGTTCTTCTCCCCTTGGCCTGCTGGGCACCACAGTTCAAGAAGGACACTGCCCAGATGGAACAGCAAACAAAAAGTCAAAGGTCTGGAAACTGAATCCCTCCAAGGAACAGCAAAGGGCTCAATAGCAGTACGTGTGAAAAAGGCCTTGGAGTAATGCCCCCCCCCCCTTTTTCTCTTCTGCCTTGGTCAGACCACTTTACCTGGAATCACACTGTGTCCCATTCTGGGCTCCGCCATTGAAGGGAGATGTTGCCAAGTTGGAATGTGTCTAGAGGAGGAAAAGATTAAGGGTCTGGAGGACAAGCCCAATGAGGAGCGGCTTAAAGAGCTGGGCATGTTTAGCCTGCAGAAGAGAAGGCTGAGAGGAGACGTAATGAGGGCCATGCATCAAGATGTGATGGAGGGAAAGTCAGGGAGGAGGGAGCAGGCTTGCTTTGTGCTTCCTCACTGTGTGAGGGAGCTGTTCAGCAGTGGAACTCTCTGCCCCAGCCAGCCATGAAGGGTCTCCTGCTCTCCCATGGTGCCACCTGTGGGGATGCCAGAGACAGTGGGGCAGGAGAGGGAAAGCAGGCAAGATACATGTTCTCAGAACTGGTGCAGCATGGCATAGGGCTTAGGTGTCAGACTGTGGCCCCGGAGGCCCACCCTGGGTGTCCTTGGGCAAGAGCCACTCTCTCCTCCCTGGCAAGTCTCTTTGGAGATTGCAGCTCTGAGAGAGACTAGGGTCTGAATCCACACACAGGGCCAGAAATCCACTGGGGGGCCTGGGGACAGGCATTCTCAGCCTCAGAGGAAGGCCAAGGCCACCCCCCAAATCTTGCCATGAGAGAGTTATGTTGCATTTGACAGATTTCAAAAACGAGACCTGAAAGCGACATGAAAAATACTAACATCTCTGCTTGTTTGGAGACTCTTACCGTTTGCTGGGAAGGGCACACCCACCCCTTGGGAGGGCTCAGCCTGCCTCTTTGGCCCCCCAAAACGCACTCCTCTGTGTGGCGTTGTGGTGTGTGTGGGGGAAGGCAAATACTTTTGTTGTGCAAAAGCACAATTGCAAATTCTATTCCATTCTCTCTGCCCCTGCAGAGCCTCTTCTGGCCGGGACTGGGGCACTTCTTCTTTGTGAGGGAAGCACAGCTCCTGAGGCCCCGTGGGCAGAGTGGGCTCCAGGAGGAGGCCTTGGGAGGCCAGGCTCCCTCTCAGCCCACCTTTGAGCCCAACAGCCCTGCAAGGCGGCCTTGTCACGGCAGCCTCCTTGGGCTTCATGGAGAAACCTGGATTGGATGCCCCATGTGGTCTCTTCCACCTCCTGGCTGCCTCATCACACTAGAGCATGAATCCACTTTAAATCCAGTTTCTGCCTCCTGTAGAATTCACTTGATGCCAGCAGAGACTTTGATTATTCTGCATCATCTATTGTGAATGTTGACACTCTTATTTTGATTAGCGTGACACAGGATTTGATTTCCAGAAATGATGCTACTGCTGCTGCCGATTCATTCTTTGATTCTCCTGATTATTATAATGATGAGTGTTACAATTATGGCAAGCTATTGCTTTGACATGAATATTGATCAGGCAGAAAGGCTCTGCATATGAGGCCGGGGGAGGGGGGGGGAGAGAGAGGCCATGTGTGCTTGTTTTGTGGTCATTCATTTATGTAAGTATTCTTAAAAACGTATACTCCACCCTTCTTCCAGCGTGGGATTCAAGGGGGTGACATTGCCTCTCTATATATACACACACATACACAAGGGGATTTTAAAAACATAATACAACTGGGGGGAAATGTTTTTAAAAATGAATTTTTTATTAAATTTTGACAACAGAGTAAAAATAAACAGAGAAAGAAAACAGAGACACTTCTTTTAAAAAAGAAACTTAATGCAAAAGTTAAAAACAAATCATATTTATATCTTTAAAAATCATTTTAAAATAGCTTGAAATGAGCTTAAAATGCCAGCACTATATACACATTAGAATTTATTGTGATCAAGAAACCTTTACTGGGTTGGAGAAGAAGAGCTCTGAAAAGGATTAAAGTAGAAAAAGGTTTGCTGAACTTTGGAAATGATCAAGTTAATTTAAAACTCAGGATGAGATAATAAAGGAAGGTGATGATTTCCATTGGAATCAGTATAAACAGCTCCACGAAAGGTTTAAATTAGATAAAAAGCTCTTTGAAAAAGAGAAATCAGAGTTTGGAATTAAATGGCACCTGGGTGATGAGCTCCTGATTGGGAGGAAAACGGGTATAAAATTTTGTTGCCGACATCGTTGGAAGAGGAACGAGTTCAAGATTGTCGGGTTAGATGGGCCCAGCATCGGAGTTATAACATTGAGTTGCAGCAATAAGAAAGACTTGGACCAAGGGTTTTACAATTACATTGAGGAATGATCTTAAAGGTGTTTTGAAATGAAATTACATCTAAATGGAAGTTTGACTCCAGCATGAAATTCTAGGATCATATAGTAGAGCCAAAGATTTATGTTGGAAATATGAGAAACACAAGGTTCCTTTTATCACGTGTGGCAAGAAGCCAACATTCATCCTTTTGGGGATATCTTGTGATTAATGTGAAAAAAGTCAAAAAAAGATCATGAGAGCAAATCAAATCTGAACGCATAATAATAGTGACAACAAAAGAAGCAACTTCTATTGACTCGTCTCTCTTTTCGGCTCAAGATGGGGCACAACATAGTCAAAGCCATCTAGAAAAGCGCATATTAAAACATCGTTGAAATACAACCCTATTCAAACATAGGCATATTGCAATACATGAGACAAATGTTAAAAGACAATCAGACGAGAAGACCGAATGGAGGCTGCTGTGCTTTGGAGAGATCACAAGAAGATGGGACTCGACAGGAAAGGGGAGGATGCTGGGGAAGGTGGAAGATGAAGAGGGCGGGCTCCGTCAAGGAAGCCAAAAAGGGTGCCTGCAAGGCCCAAGGGGAGGTCTCTTTCTTGGGACCCTGCACCATGAAAGCCCAAAGTGGCCTCTGGCCACTCAACCCCATCTGTCCACACATCCCTTGGGCCTGTGCCTTGGGCCTCCTCCTCCTCCTCAGTGTTGCCTGAATCGGGCCCGGCTGGTCCCTGCCCATTGCCCCTCCATACACACAGATACACACACAGGCTGCTCCCTGCCCGTTTCCTGCCAGGCCCACCCGACACACACAGGCACACTTGCTGCTGCGACACCACCGCCATCATCACCCTCGTTTCCATGGCAACGTCTCCCCTAGACACCAGCTGCAGCCGGCCACCTCTCCTTCCTTCCTTCCTTCCTCCTCCGGCGTTTCTAAGCAGCTTCTCCCTCCTCCTCCTCCTCCGCCATGTTTTGTCCATTCAGAATGAGACCCCACCACACACAAACACACACACACACACACACCAGTTCTGAGGAGGAGCAAAGAGGAGCCAGGAAGGAAGGGTTCTTTGCTCCCCTTCCACTGTTTCTTCCCAGGCAATAGATGGGTGGCGGAGGGTGCCGTATTATTCCTTTGTAACAATAACATTGCACATTGAATGGCCCGTATGGCTCCTCCCTCCCAACACAATGCTTGTATGATTCTGGCCTCCTTCAATTGCTGGTGGCCTTTCATCCGCCCTGGATCCTTTTCCAACGGCACTGTCAAATAGAGCAATTCAAAATGGCCACGGATAGTGAGATTGTTGTGATGATTGTTTACATGAACCCTGACCGTGTGGGACTGGCGACTCTGCGCCATAATACAAAGCAGCATATTGTCCAAAGTGACGGGATTATGAGTCCATTCCTGGGAAATGGGGAAATGTCATGGTGGAAAGTAAAGCAAGTCATCCCAACATCAGGGAAGGAAACACCAGGTGATATCTTTTCAAATGTCCATGTGGCTGCACAATAAACAGGTGGTCCAACTCCAAAGCCTGTTGTCTGTTGCACAGATGGTGGTGTGGGTCACAGATGATGGGGGATTGAGTCCTTTGGCTTAAATGATGCCCAGGAAAACTGCTGGAGGGAGGTCCTGGGTCTAGGAGTGCTGTCGAAAGGTCACCAGGGTCACGCCGAGTGGCTTCAGACTCCCATGTTTTATATTAAGACATAAAATATAGAAATATTAAAAGACACATGAGGGGCCCATGGATAACGGGGGATCCGACGGAGGGGATCCATAGGTGTTGAGGTGGGCCCGACGGGTGTGTCCTGGGGTTATTGGGGCAAAGGTGAAGGGACAAGACATAGAAAGTATACATAAAAAGGGGAGAAATGCAGAGTCTGTGGGTCTTGCTCTTGTGGTGGTGGGAGAGTGGCAGAGGGGTTCGGGGGAGACAGGGAATGGTTAGTCTGGGGAGAGGGGAGAGAACCAGCCCCATTCTGGGCCCGTGGAGGGCCATGTGGCCCGATTGGGGAATGTGGAAGTGGAAGTAAAAGGACTCAAAAAGGTGAAAGAAGCTACAGAGAAGCAAAATTAAGGATAACATTTATTTAAGGGTTGCAGACAATAGAATCAATTAAAAAGGGAAACATTGATTCAAAAATTATCCTGTGCACTTGTTAGCTGCTACCAGGCTCCTCTGAAGCTTCAGATGTTCACAAAGTTTATTGGTTAAAAATAAAAAACCACAATAATCTGTGCAAGGCTCCACAGTGGTTCCAACTTTATTAATTTAATATTGTGACCCGTGGGGGGGGGGGGTCCATGTTTGACAGTAACTGAGTGGCAGGAGAAGTGGGCTGCATGGCATGGAGACACCCAGGGATCCTAGAAAGCCAAAAGGGATGGCCATGAGATTTTAGAGGGATGTAAATGTAATAATGACCAGAGACCAGGGCTTCAAGGCCAGGCTTCACCTGGATCAATCCTTTGTCCAGTTCTGGACCACACTATTCAAGAAGGATAGGGACAGGATGGAAGAGGTCCAGAGAACGCCCAAAGGTCTGCAAGCCATGAATCCCTCTGAGGCTCAGATGAGGGAGATGGGGGATGTTTTGCTTAGAGAAGGGAAGGGTGAGAGAAGTGCACATAAGAGCCAGGTTTAAATATTAGAAAAGGGGTCACATTAAGGAAGGGAGTCACATTAAGGAGTTTTTCTGCTGCTCTGGAGAGGGGCACACGGGGGGGGGGGCATGGGTTCAAGAGGGAGGAAAAGAGACTTGACCTAAATCTTAGGAAGAACTTCCTGGTGTGAGAAGAGGTGTTCAGCCCTGGCATCTGTTTCCTCCTGGGTGGGGTTTCCTTCCTTCTCTGGAGGCCTAGAAGCAGAGGCTGCATGGCCATCTGTTGGGAGGGCTTGGCTGGTGCCTTCCTTCCTGGCAAGAGGGCTGGGCTGGATGGACCTTGTGGTCTCTCCCAGTTCAATGATTCCACCTTCGGGGTCTCCATCCCAAGGGGCTTTGCTTGGTGCCACCCCCTGCACCCCTTTCGCCCGTGGACGGGGGCCTCCGCCTCAGTCCTGTTTGTGGAAAGGCTTTGGGAGAAGGATGGCGAGCGAATGCGCTGGCCCTGGACTCTCTGGCTCAGGGGTGAGAAGCAGGCAAACCTCACAGGCTGCTTTATCTATCTTTTATGCACATAATAAAAGTGAAAATCTGTATGTGGCTGGGGTGCCCACTTCCACAAAGAGGCTCCCATTTCCACAAACAGGTATAGGTCCAAATGTTGAGAAGCCTCCAAGAGCACTCCCTCCAATTACATTTCAGGTTAAAGCGAACGCCATGGACATGTAGCCCAAACCCTGACAATGTCCTCCCCAAACACTATGGCCCACCACCCAAGGAATGCTTTCATTTGAAGACAATTTCATCCTAGGTTTTATGTGTTTCCTCCACTGCAACCATCGCAGTGTTCCTTACTCTCTCCAATGGTGTGGAATTTGCATAATCCCGCCCACAGCCTCTCCCTTAAGTCTTTCCTATTCTTTTCAACTCTGTCTGCATCACAGTAGCAACTAAATATACTGGAAGAGTTTGGGGGGTTGACTCCACATGATGGAAGTTGTAGTTCACCCTGCATCAAGACAGAGCACTGTGACCCCCACTGACAATGGACTGGACCATATTTGGCACACAGAACCCCCATGACCAAATAACAATCCTGGAGAGGTTTGGGGGGAAATTTACATTGATTTATAGCCATTGTAGGTACTAGGATGTGTAGTTCACCTGCAATCAAAGAGCACTTTGCACCCCACCAATGAGGGACCTGGACCAAACCTGGCACACAGAACCCCCATGACCAACTGAAGGTACTGGAGGGATTTGATGGGCCTGGCCCACTATGGGGGGAGTTGGAATTCATCCTACAACTGGAGAGCAGACTGAACCCCACCCAGGATGCATCTAGAGCACATTTGCCCAACATGACAAACTTGATAGAGTTTCAGCGAGTTAACCTGGCATAATGTGAGCTGTAGTTCACCCACAACCTTATGCATTTCGTAAAATTAAAAAAATGACTGCTTCTAATAACCTGGGCAATGCTGGGGACCCTGGTAGTTTTTGAATAAAATTAGGGGAGGGGGGAGGGAGAGAGGGAGAGAAGGGGTTTTTTTGCTTTGGGGGCTGGTTCTCTTCCTTCGGCCACAAGGAGGCGCTGCTGCCTCACCAAGGGACGCTTGCCCAGGCCAGACCCAGGTTCCCTCTCATCCAATGAGAAAAGGCAGAAGAAGATCAATGAAGGAGCCAAGATGGACAAACTGACACTCTTGATGAAGGAGAAATCCTTGACTAAATCCAAGAAAGACTGAGGCACATGCATTCCTTTTATGCAGCCATGAGGGGAACAATCTTGTTGTTTTTCTAATATAGAAATGTATTACAAAAAGCAGAAATGGTAAAGCAGTCCTTCAGGGGACCAACAAATAAGTCAAAGTCAACAGGTAACGAGGGGGACGCTGGGAGATGACCTTAGTAGGTGCTGGTTTAGAATGTGTTTAGGTTGTATATGGTAGATAAAAGTGTTTGAGTTACTTTGATATATCATGAAAAGTTTGTTTTGTTATCTATGGTCATGGTGTTTGCTTTGTTTCTCTTGATGCCCTCAATGTCATTTCGCATTGTTGTATCTTATAAGCATGTTTTCCTATTGTTCATATGTTTGGATAAACAGTTGCATTGGCTTGGGCCCAGTGAGCAGGCAACATTGTAAACGATTAAGGAGATACTAATTAAGCTTCCAAAATCCTTTTGAGGGACGGAGAAATTGAGGACAACGGGGGAGGGGATTAATCTGTAAAATGCAAAATATCAAGCAATAAGCACACTCTAAGAGCAGCCATGGGCAAACCTGGGCCCTCCCTCCAGGTGTTTTGGACTTCAATTCCCACAATTCCAAACAGCCTACTGGCTGTTCAGAATTGTGGGAATTGAGGTCCAAAACACCTGGAGGGAGGGCCCAGGTTTGCCCATGGCTGCTCTTAGAGTCATAGAATAACGACAACCAGCCAAAACGGGGGGAATGGTTGTCCCCCTCCCCCTGCACAAAATGGGCCTTCCTTCTCTGTCCCGGCCCCTTTTGGAATCCGCCCGGAGAATGGAACATTACCAATGATTCTTAAGTATGGATGGATGGATGCTGTCATTTAAAAGCAGACCCTGCCTGGCAGCTGTTGGCCTGCCTAGCCAAATGGAGCTGGCCTTTGCCCTCTGCCCAGAAACCTGACCCACACAACTGCCTTTGACCTTTGTGGTTTGAGGAAGGCATGCTGGTCTACTCCCCCCCCCCCCTCCCTCGCAACTGTGAAGCAGTACACAGCCCTTTGTCCAGGGAAGACCCTGCCTGCCTCTCCCTGAAGTCAGTCACCCGCAATTCAGCTGCATGGCCATCTGTCCGGGGTGCTTTGATTGTGCCTTCCTGCCCAACAGAAGGGGGTTGCGCTGAATAGTCCTTGGGGTCTCTTCCAAGTCTATGGTTCTATGATTCTATGGTTCCACGAGGTGCTTTGGGGCTTTCTGGGGTGTGATTCATCAAAGGCGGAGGTCTTTCTCCTTGTCAGGACATCAAAGGCCAGCAAACAGTTGGGGGGGGGTGCTGGGCCATGATGGGGAGGGGGCACTTAGGTGGAGAGATGGGCCATCACGTTGAGGAGGGGGAAGGCTATTTTCTGCTGCTCCAGCGACTGTGGCACAATAGAGACATGGACTCGAATGGCAAAATGAGCTTCCACCTAAACATTAAGAAGGCCTTCCTGACAATAAGACCTGTTTGGCAGAGGAACCCACGGCTGCCTGGGAGTTCCCTTCTCTGGAGGTTTTTAAGAGAAGCTGTATGTGGGCATCTGTCAGGAGGGTTTGGATTGTATTTTCCTGTCCGGCAGAAGGGGGCCACTGTGGTCTCTCCTAACTCTAGGGCTCTACAATTCTCGCTAGCCACAATGGTTTTGGAGGTGGCCCTGCAAGGAGAGCCTTCCTGCCCTCAAAGGCAGCCTCTGCCCTGGGCAGCCCTGTGTCCTCCTTCCCTTGAGTTTGTGTTGACTTTTGAGGCTGGGCTCTTGGAAGGCTGCCTCCTGTGACTCTGAGCCTGGGCCTGTTTGTGAGGGAGCCTTCCGCCCATTGCCCCTCCGCTCGCTCACCAGGGCCATGTGTTGGGACTGATAGGGTGGCCGCACATTGAGAGCAAGCGCCTGGCTCTTCAAAGGCCTGGGAAATGTTCCGTATTTCTCCGTGACGGGAACAATGGGCTGACATGGCGAAGGACAGTGAGTCACCCTCCTCTGGGAGCAGCTGGCAGGCCAAGGCAATGATTAATGCCTTGTAGAAAGGAAAGGGAGGAGGAGGAGGCAAAGGGAAGGGAAGAGAAAGGAAAGGGCAGCTCTGGGAAGGTCTGCCCCACTGGGCAGCGAGAGGGATCAGGCCTGTGCGCTTGACCCCAAAGGCTGCAGGATGTGGCAGCAGCCAGGGGTGCAAACACCAGAGCCCAGCATGCGCATTGGGACCCACCGCCAGGCAGGAAAGCAAGAGCAGAAACTGAGGATGAGGAAGAAACAGGAGCCGGGTTTCTCTATGGAGGAAGGAAGGAAGGAAGGAGGCGGTTCTCCTCTTGCCCCAAGGGAGCCATAGGGCTTCTGCTCAAAGGCTCCCTCCACCACCCCTGTGATCTGGGGACATCTTCTATTTGACTAAAAAAGACCCCCAGAGCATACCCACCCACCTACCCTCCTTTTCTGGGAAGGCCCCAAAAGCAGGCGGTTTTCCTCCATCCCCGCTTGCCTTCCATGTGCTCTGATCCAGGAAAAAGCCCAAGGAAGCCATGTGACCTCGAGCAAAGGTCCATCTCTAGCCAAACATTCCCATTTTGCAAGAATTGAATGCCTGCAATCAGCCCCACTTTAACTATACAGGCGTCCCTCACGTCTTGCCGTCAATAACGGTTGCAAAATCCTGAAAGAGGAAGCAAAGTCACTTTGCCACAGACTATCTCTAGTGCTCTCTCTCTGTCTCACTGGACATGAAAAGCAGAACTGCCCGATGGAGTCTCCTTCTCTGGAGGCTTTTGAATGGAAGCCGGGTGGCCCTTTGTCTTCCTGCCTGGCAGAAGGGGGCTCGACTGGATGGCCCTTGGGGGTCTCTTCCAACTCTAGGGTTCCATGATCTATGAGTCTTGCATACAGAGCGAGGGAGGTCTATTTGTACCTATGCGCCTATAGGAAATGTTGCTGTTGTTGTTTATTGATACCCTGATTTTTCTCTCCACAACAGAGATTCAAAGCGGCTGGTTCCTCCAAGCCCATCTTTTCATCCCAAACTATTGGGGGGGGGGGGGGGGGTCCACTCTAAGCAGCTGGAAAGGCCAAAGCATTGAAACGGGCAGGTGTTTGCCTATTTATTTTAAGTGAGAGCCAAGTGGAGAACATAAACAGGCCCCAGGGAAGATCATTTCCAAGGCAAGTGGGGTTGATGAATGGTTGGTCGAGGCAACATAGAGAATGTAATATTTTGGGATGCCATTCCCTCCCCAGAAATAATCTACACCAGAAAGGTGCATTTACAAACATGTGCACACAAACACCCAAACAGGAGGAGGAGGGGGGGGGGTGATACTGCTCTGTTGACAAAATATGCCTCCCCTGTGCCTCTATCTATGAGAATTTCAAGGTCCCTAGAAGGATAATATTATTATGATGTTTATGTTATGTTTATCATATTTATTTATGTTCTCCCTTTTCTCCACAAAGGAGAATCAAAGGGCAGCTCGGCATGGCTGCCTGATGTTCTAGGGCTGCCTCTGAACCTCCTTAAAGTGAAAGGGATGGAGAGCTAAAGAGGCAAGGAGGCCGGGGAGAAGCAGCCCAGGTCAAAGGCCTCCAGGAGGAAGGGCTGTGAGTGCGAAACACGCAACAGGAACCGAGGCTTTAAAAACAGTTCTTTACAACTAGGGCGAATGAAGCCTGCCATGGCTGCTCTCTCCATCCCCTTTGTCTCCTGGTGCCAAGGCCTATGGGTGAATCCTACCGATGGGCCTGTGCTTGTTGGGCCCCCTTGGTCTGCCCCATTGCGGAGGCCCCTTCCCCAGCTGGGAAGAGGAATCCCTAACCGATCCATCCCTGGCATTTCAATGGCTGCACGTTCAGTAAATGAATGACTTGGGCAGAAGGCTGCAAAAATCCACTCCCTTCCCTTCCGCGTGTTTGCTCCACCCTCCACAGACACCATCAGGGAAGATTACTGTTCTGAGCATTTTTCATAATCTATTTTTATTAAACACTAATGCCATTGCAAAGGAAATGAACCAAAACAAATCTTTTGCAGGGAGGTAGTTTTCTTTAAGATGCATTTTGGCGGGGATTAGGAGGTCAGCAAAGGCACCCACACAGATGCCCCCAAGGGAGGGGCCAGAGGGGGGGGTTGCAGCTGGACTTGAGGGGAGTGGGCGCTGAAGAGGGGGTCACCACATAGAGGACCCTTCCTCTGGCCTAACTGGAGCCAGTCCGCTCAGTCAGACCCGAATGGGAACTCCGGCTTGGCCTGGCCAGATCGGCCATTGCAATGGTTCTATGTTCTGCCTGGAACAAAAGGTGTCCAGATGAGCCTTCCAAGCAGCTGGGACACTGCAGTCTGAGGACATCTCACTGATACCACAACAGGTAATATATTATTTCTCTCCCCCCCCCCCCCCTCCACCTCCTGAAGAGGACGCCCTAGAGATGTTGTCAATCCCTGACCCAATTCCCCGTTGTTGTCATGGGGGAGATTGCACAGACAATGCACTCAACCTGCTCGGGAGGCTGGCTGATTGCTGCCTAAGCTCTGTACACAGTCCTGTTCTTTCAATAGGCAAAGCTTGAGTCATTCCCCCCTCACCTCAGACAGTGACCCCGGTGTCAAGATGCCCAGTTCCAGGCTGCCTCCACTCACCTCCAGTGCCATGGGGTGCAACGGTGGGTGGGTGGGTGGTCTGTATGGGCCTTGCCCCTAGCCCACAGCCTTCAGGGTGCTTCTGCTTCTGGGGGTTTCCCTTCCCTCCACCCCGGCCAGCCAAGGAGGGGCTTTAGGGGCAGGAGGGGCCTTCCCCAAGGCCATCATCACCGTCAGCAAAAGGCTTTCACTCCAAATGCCAGGGCCCAGCAGCCCTTTGAGGCACCACTATGTGACCCCATCACAAGAGAGTTCATTTCCCAGGGAGACATCCTAGAAAGAGAACAGGTGACTCCACGGCAGGTGAGAGTGGAGGAGGTGATGGATGCGTTGAGATATGCCCGTCTCTGTGAGCCCTAAATATCCCATCCAAAGGCATCTGAGGCAGCGGAGTGATTCAAAATGCAAATTGTGTTGGAAATTAATGAAGAACAATTATTCATAGGAATGAGTAGAAGGAAGGCTGTTTCCAAGTCCAAGAGCAGCATTTTAACAAATGGCTCGCGTTTACAATATTTATATGGTGCACCTTACCCAGTCTACTTTTACAACCTCTCCGTTTTAATCCATATTTTTATTAGTTCTTGTCATTTGTTTTTATTGGCTAATGTTTAAATTTTTATAATTGTGCATGTCTTTTGTCTATTTTGTTTTATATTGCCTTTTGGGAGATAGAGGCGGGGTATAAAAATAAAGCTATTATTATTATTATTATTATTATTATTATTATTATTATTATTATTATTATTATTATTAAATGGCTTCCCGGGGGGGGGGGGGAGGCACACAGGGTGCAACTGAATGGACAATTTACTTACTTACTTGGCAGTGGATACGTAGGTGGCTGTAGAATCCTATTCTTGATCCACAGTGAAGGCATCGGTTTCCAGGCAGCAGGCCTTCCTCTCCACACATTTCTCCCGCTTGCCCTCCATTTGAACCTCTTCAAATTCCACAGCACTGCTGGTCACAGCTGACCTCCAGTAAGAGCGCTCAAGGGCCAGGGCTTCCCAGTTCTCGGCGTCTGACAAGCAAGGAAGCGAGAATGGGACTAGAGGCTCTGCTGCTGCTGAGCACAAGAGAGATGGGCTCCTTTCCAGCTGCGAGTGCATTCATTTGCTCGGCTGGCTTGCTCTGGTGAAAGGGACACTTCCTCCCCCTTCGTGCCAGATAGGAGTCCTGCTACATAATTTGGGAGGGGCCCCAAGGGCCACACAGCCATATAACCCAGAATGCCAAGGCAGATAATCCACAATGTTTGCTTTGAAATGCAATATCTCGGTCCACACTGTCAGATAATCCAGTTCAATGTGGATTTTATATAGCTGTGTGGAAGGAGCCCCAGTCTAGCTCTATTTTACCATCTAGAAAGAAATCTGTATGACTAAAGTAAGGTCTTCTTCCTAAGGTCAAGCTGAAATCTCTTTTCTTTTCATTTAAACCCAGTTCCCTCCATCTTGTTTCTTTCAGATCTTCAAGGATGGCTCGATTGTTCCATTTCTCTGATTTCTCATTCTCAAGTTCATCAGGCCCAATGGCCTTTTTAGTTGTTTCCGAGTTTCCAGAGCTTTGTTCACCTCTCTTCAGATTTGACGGTGTCTCTTGGCCTCACCTTCAGCTGACTCTTGACCCTTCCATAGGAAACCTTGGTGCCCATTGGCCGGATGCTGGCTGCTCCCCCTGAGTGGCCCAGGCTTCCTGTGGAGAACATTCCTGTGGGCCGGGCTGTGGCGCAGGCTGTTGAGCAACCAGCAGCAACAAATCACTCTGACCAAGAGGTCATGAGTTCGAGGCCAGCTCGGAGCCTGCGTTTGTCGCTGTCTTTGTTCTATGTTATGGCATTGAATGTTTGCCTTATATGTGTAATGTGATCCGCCCTGAGTCCCCTTCGGGGTGAGAAGGGCGGAATATAAATACTGTAAACAAATAAACATTTGGGAACTCCAAATCACTGGAGAGCAGCTACTGCGGGCTCTGATGTGGGCCACAGGGCCCTTCCCTGCACAAATGCCAGCAGCCTTGGAGGGCTTTCATGGGGAGCCCCATATGGGCACATGCACTGGCATCAGTATTGCATGAGGGGTGGGCTGCTTCTAGTGCAGGCTTGGGCAAGCTTCAGCCCTCCCACTGGCTGTTAGAAATTGTGGGAGGGCCAAAGTTTGCCCATGCCTGTTCTACTGCATGGCTAGGAACATGGTGGGGAGGGGGCTTTTCCCATAACCCCCCCTTCCCTTGTGACCCTGAGCTAGGGCTAAATGAGCCTGCATGTCAGAAAAGACGTTGCCGAGCCCAAGCAGATGTCACCGAGGTCATGCTGGCCACAGGGTGGGCGCACCCTCCCACACATGGCACCCTCCCCTTGCCACAGATCCTGGCATGGAGGGAAAAGGAGCCCCCCACATCCCACAGAAGAGCTTTCCCCCTAAAACTGACACAACCAATAAAGGCAAATATAGCTTAGCTTTGCACAAAAAGGGGGGGGGAGAGGAGAGTAATTTGACTGTGAGAGACAACATTTCCTTTTCTGCCTAATCCCCCTCATGACAGAAGCACTTTCCTATCAGTGATTATTTCTCAATCTCAGCACTAAACAGGGAAGCATGATGTTATCTCCTCAGCTGGGAGCAGCTCTTTGTGCTTGGAAAATATGGGAAGAAGGGCACCCTCTTGAATGGGTCTGGCCACGTGATCCAGCTGCCAACCTTGTGGCCTGGGAATATGCCCATAACATCTAGACTGCAGCCTAATCTAGCATACAGGGAATAATATATCAAAACAAGTCTCTTATCAGCCTACTACTGCAACACAACATAGGTTGGAAACAAGCATATGTTCAAATTGAAAGGGGATTTGCCACCATGGCTTTGCTCTGAGGCTGAGAGCATGTGACTTGCCCAAGGCCACCTGGTGGGTTTCCATCTCCAAGCAGGGCTCTAAACCCTGGCCTCCAGTCGTTCTCCATGGCTGGATCCACTCGCTGCTCCACACTGGCTCTCTCCAACAGAGTCAACCACAAAAAACCCTCAGAGCCATTGCATGGGAAGGTAACAGGTAGCCCAAATGTTCCACTGCGCACAGCGGGAAGACTTCAGAGAACAATCATTGTCGTGATTGGCTTGAGTTAGACAGAGATAGTGGAAATCTTGCTTTGATTTTTGATTTTGAGAACTGACAGTGGATGAGGCTAAAGAGGAGATTAAAAGCACTGAAGGTCAAGCGGCAGCTGAGGCCGTGCTGCAGTTTGGATGGCGCAGGCGCCCTTCCTGATAAAGTGACCCTTTAGCCCAATGTGCCACCCATTAAGGCTGTTATGGTTGAGCCTTCGGGCTCCGGTAATAGAAGAAGGGGTCGTAAGACTCCTCGAGAGTCAGACTCCTTCGAGGAGCGTGAAAGAAAGCGGCTCCGGGATTTGTTTGCAGAACCGACAGATGAGGACTCATTTGAGGGTTTTTCTGAGGGTTTGGAGGAAGAGATGGCCAGCTCGGAGGACGACGACATGGAATGGACTCGTGTGAGGGAGGATTTGGGTGTTGGGGAAACAGGCAATGAAAACATGGGAGGTGATTGGCGGGTTGCAGGATCAGACCCATGGACTGGCTGGAGGGATGGAGCGGGATCCACAGCTGGGGATGCTGTGGGGCGTAGTCAAAGGTGCTTAAGCTCTGATGAGGATGATGATGTTGGGGCGCCTGGAATTGGGATGACAGCTGACAGCGATGATGAGCTTGAATTGGGATAAAATGGGGTTTGGGATCAATGTCTAATTGCGTTGGGCAAGGTAATCTGGACGGACGCTTGGGCTTTTGTTGGGGAACTTCCTGAAGACGGGTGTGCTTCGTTACTGGATACGTAAGTTTACCAAGGACACTGGGCATCGACGGCGGGAGGAACTGTGCGGGGTTTTTCTCTGTGCAACTTGTGTTTAATCTCGATAGCTTGGACCTCCGTCATCTTTTTGACGGGCAATACCTACTCACACTGGATTGACGCTGGACTGACTGACTTCGATTCCGGATTATCCCTTCTGCTGGCTATCGGTGAGACCTTTGGATTCCTTGACGACTACGCTTAGCTAAAGACCTCTGGACCGGATTGGGACCCTGCTGACTGCCGTTACCCTGACTACGACCACGCTTTTCGTTCGCTGCAGGAAGGAATAAACAAGCCTGGTTTATTCCCCTGCTGTTTCTGAATAGCAGAGAGGAATCTGCCACCAGTCTGTTGTTTACATTCTCACTCCTGCTGATTCTCTTTTGTTTGCATTGTTTGCCAGGCTGAAGTAAGCACTTTTGATTTAATCCGGATTATACTTCTGTTTAACCCGGTTTATCCATTTGAACTATTTAAGCTCAAACTGAGCTGTTTTTTGTTACTTATCACACTGAAGTCAAGTGTTTGCCCTGTTCTTTGTTTCCTACGGGCATTTTTTAGTTCTGTAACCTCAATAAACTGAGTTTTGTTTTACTTGCTGGCGTTCTGTCTCTGACAAAGGCTCCTGATCCTTGAAAGGCTAGGCTAAAACGAATGCATACGCCATTACATTTGTAAGGAATGCCCATAAATATGCTTAATATGTAACAAATGCTTTCAATATTTAACAGCAGTCAAGATTAGTTCTTTAATCCCTCTAAAGATGGGGCAGTCTTCTCTGATGACCTCATGGTTCTAGTACCGGCAGTCTCCGAGTTGCAAACAAGACAGGTTCTCTAGGTTTCTCCTGAAGTTGGATTTTTATATAAGCTGGAATATGCACATTTTGAAGTGCAACTCCAACCATATATATGGGTGTGTGTGTGTTCTGGATAGCATAAAGATGGATGTCCCTGCAGCATTGGTTTCCCCCCTGCCCTCCCTGTGTTTGAAGAACTAGACTCTGGGAGCCAGAAAGGGAGAAGAAGCGATGCTGGGGAGGCCGTCGCTGCCGCCATTGAAGGGTCAGGTGCCGGGAGGTGCCTTTTTCCTTGCAAATATTTATTGGGATCTCACTCAGCTACCAAACATCACAAGACTCTTGCAGCAGAAAAAGGGCGATGGGATCAAGGCCACACTGAGGACGGAGGGCTTTGCTGCCACAGCAGTTCAACCCTATGAATTCAGGGACTGGCTCTGTCTGCCTACGCATTTGAAAGAACTGCCCCCCAGACAAGGGGCAGATAGTGTTGGGGGGGGGGATCCCACCCGAGGGCAACACTCACTTGGCATTAAGGCCACGTCATCCCACAAGGCCAGTGGGTAGAGCTTTTCCCAACCTCTCTCCCTTCCCCTTGGGGTCTGTTGGGGGGGGGGGGGACTAAGGAGAGGGGATTGCAAGGAGCAAACAGACAGCTAGGCCCACAAGAGGGGAAGCCACCCCCCCCTCTGTAAATCCCTCCCCAAAAGAAGGTCCCTCTCACGTCACCTGAAGCCAAAGGAAGGGCTTTCCTACAAAGCTAGGACCAGTCCCTTTCCCAAAGCTGGGGGGGGGGGGGTGTATCTTCCAAAAGCCCAAGGAGCTCAGAGGGGAAAGGGGAGGGGGGCAGAAGGAGGCAGTGTTTGGGGAAAACATAGCACTGTCCGCCACCGCCACCCCTTCCTGGAAAAGTAAAGGAAGTGCAACCTCCCCCCCGCCCCCACTTGTATGGACATCTGTCAGGAGGGTTCTACTTGTGTTTTCCTGGATGACTGGAAGTGCCTGGATGGGCCCTTTCAATCTCTTCAAACTCTACAATTCTATGAGTTGGGCCCATGGTGGCCACAAGGCCAGCCAATTCTGTTCCCCAAGAGACACCCCCCCCTTTGTGGTGTGAAATGACCCTCCTTAGGAAGAGATGCCCCCCCCCCCAATGCACACACACACACTCCTCTCTTCTCCATCATGAGGCCAGACCAGTGCAGTGGCCAGAGGTCTTGAGAAGGGAGTCCCTTCTCACAGGGCGAGGTGTTCTCCTCCCTCCACAGCCCCCTCATTTCAGGCAGGGGGGGCAGGGAAGGGCAAGAGAGCCTGCTCCTAATGCTGCTGCTGCTGCAGCTGCTCCTGTTTTGGTGGCTGAAAGGGGGAGGGCGGTGGCACAGGAGGGGGGACATCGACTGCAGACAGACGGACGGACACAGGCAAGCCAGGCAACGGAGGGGAGGGGGCCCTCAGCGGGGGTCCACGGGGCTGCCCCCGCCCTCCTCCTCCTCCTCGGCCAGTTTCTTGAAGTCCATGGAGAGGGCCATTTCTTCTCCCTGGAGGGGCCGCCGCCACTCCTCCCGCGTCAGGATGTAGCCCAGGAGGGCCCCAAAGGCCACCAGCAGGAGCCCCAAGGCGTTGCCCAGCAGCCCCTCGGGGACAAAGGCACTGTACCTGTCCCTGGGGAGGGAGAGAAAGAGAGAAGAAGAAGGGGCACAATGAGAACGCATACGGTGCATGGGGGTCTCCCTCTGGCCCCCCTCCCACCCAGCTGTGCCCGGTGGCACTGGCCAAAGGGCAAACGTCTTCTAAGGGTGTTGCTGAAGGCTTTCATGGCCGGGATCACAGGGTTGTTGTATGTCTTTCGGGCTGTGTGGCCATGTTCCAGAAGTATTCTCTGGCAAAACGTCAGGAGAGAATACTTCTGGAACATGGCCACACAGCCCGAAAGACATACAACAACCCTGTCTTCTAAGGGACTCCAAGCCCCATCAGCCCCCATCCAGGAGACACTGGGAAAGCTGCTGCTCCTGGGCCACATCTGCCATAATGAATACAAAGCAGGCCTCTTCCAGGAATCTCCCCAATGCAGCAGCAGCCCCCTCCCACTCCAGGAAAGCATTGAGGGAGGAAGGGAGGGAGGGAGGACTTGCTTGATCTTGAAGAGGAGGAGCTCGAGGATGCCCAGGAGGGCGGTGGCAATGGAGAGCAGGAAGAGGGCGGCCCCGAAGAAGGCGTGCTGCGGCTTGTAGCGGCTGCGCAGGGAGGAGGAGGCCCCGGGGAAGAGGAAGGCCCCCAGGCCCATCAGCCACTGCAGGGAGAAGAGAGGAGGAGGAGGAGGAGGAAGCATCAGGCACCGTGGGACCCCCTCCGGCCTCCTATCCTCCCACGGATGCCGTGGAAGCGCTGGGGCCTCCACGGCAGTGCACAGGGTGCGGAGCGGACCCTTGGGGAGTCCTCACTCAGCTGCCACCATGCTCACTGGCCTACCTCACAGGGCTGTTAGAATAGAAGATAATAACTTTATTGTCATGGTATATATCATACTTTGATTGTGCTTTTCCTGCATGGCAGAGAACTGGACTAGATCATCATCATCATCATTTAAATTACTTATTAATCTCCCTCCATCCACGATGCTCTAGGCGATTTACAAGATGAAATTGTAGAGGATAAAAATACATACATACAAATATTGATAAAAATTAAAATAGATTAAAAGCTCTAGTAAAGAGCCAGGTCTTGAGTGCGAGGGTAAAAGGCCCTAACTCACGCATGGCTCTCATCTAGGGTGGCAAGGCATTCCATAGGCAGGGGCAGAAATAGAAAAAGCTCTGCGCCTGGTCCTTTCCAAGTGCCCTTCTCTAGGACCCAGTACATAGAGTAAGTCTCGTTGGGATGGTCGTTGCGACCTCCGATGATGGGAGAAGGAGAGACGGTCCCTAAGGTACGATGGGCCCTGGCCGTAAAGGTCAGGACTAGCATCTTATATAGACCACGGTAATCAGTGGGAAGCCAATGCAGATGCAGGTGTGATGTGGCATTTCATGGGTGTTCTTGTGAGGAGCCTGTCTGCCGCATTCTGAACAAGACGGAGCTTTCGGGTCGTGGACATCGGAAGGCCAACATACAGGGCGTTGCAATAGTCCAGCCTAGACGTGACCGTGGCCTGGATGACCGTTGCCAGAGCCTCATCAGATAGATAGGGTGCCAGTTGCCTCGCTTGTCGTAGGTGGAAAAAGGCCAGTTTGCTGGCAGCAGCGACCTGAGCTTCCATTGTCAGCTGTGAATCTAAAACGACACCCAGGCTCTTAACGGTGGGCGAAGGAGATAGGGCAGCACCAGCGAAGGTGGGTAGCAAGTGGGTCAGACCAGTCGAGCGGCCATGCCAGAGAATCTCGGTCTTCACGGGTTCACCTTCAGTCTGCTAGCACGTAGCCAGTTCGACAGAGCCTCCAGACATAAGGTGAAGTTGTCTGGTATTGATGTTGCTCCAGGCTCCAGGCGCAGAAGGAGTTGGGTCTCGTCCGCATATTGATAGCAGTCTAGGCCGAAACTCCGAGCCAAACTAGCAAGGGGTCTAACGTAGATGTTGAAGAGAAGAGGGGAGAGAAGTGCACCTTGGGGTACCCCACATAGGAGGGGAGATCTGTCAGAGACTTGACCCATGTGGTCTCTTCCAGCTCTATTATTCTAGGATTCTAAGTGCCAACCCAAAAAACATGATATTTGTAGAATTGCAAAACAAAACAGCCATCCTTCCACACTCGACGCACTATTGCATGACCCCTAATGCCACCTCTGACAGGCTTTTGATCTCGAGTAGGCTGAATGGGCCCATATGAAGTTGGCACTCTGAAGTGATGGCAGCTATTTTTATCTACTGTTGTTTTTTAAATTGTATTATTTTGATTTTATGTTATATGTGTTACAGGGGTTGTTGTCATGTTTTTATGTGTCTTATTTATACTTATGTACCATTTTTTGCTTGCTGTGTTATGTATGTGCACCTTGGGGGGCCTTTGTAAGCCGCCCCGACGCGGGGAGATGGTGGTGGGATATAAAGTTTATTATTTTATTATTATGGGGGCCTGCGACCCAGGCATGCTCTTCTTCCAGCCAGGGCCTCCCCACGTCCCCCACGGGGCCCCCACCTAGTCTGGGTTGTGCAGCAGAGAGAATCACCCCAAATCCCTCCCCCCTCCTCACCTGAACGATGTAGAAGGCAAAGGCCAGGAGGCCACACCAGCTGTGGAGGCTGTAGAGGTCCGGGAAGCCCATCTTCTTGTGGTACTGGAAGACGGCCACCAGCCCTGCCGGGTGAAATGTAGGTGGTGGGGGTGTGAAATGGAGAGGAGAGAAGAAAGAGGGGTCCCCTCTCCCCTCCTCCCCCACTAGAGACCCCCCCCTGTGCCCCCCCCAAGGACTCACCTACCAGCGCCACGAGGAGGGCCAGGACATGGAGGAGGCCATGGAGCACCTTGGTGGCCCGCTTGCTCTCCGTCCTGAAGATGCGGTAGACCAGGAGGGCTGCAAGGGGGGACCAGGGGGAGGGGTTTCAGGAGGGTAGAAGGTGAGGGGCAGCCAAGGGCCCCCCAGCCATGCCTCCCCTGCCAGCCAGGAGGGACCGCAGCAGCAGCACCAAAGTGAAGGGGAAGAGGAGGACCCCCACCTTAAATGGGAATTGGGGTACAGTGGGCTGAGTCTCCTCCTGCTGGCCACTGGAAATCCCCCCCCCCCCGCGCAATGCTCACCATCCCCCTGAAGGAAGACCATCCCGAGGATCATGCAGAGCGGGTGGACGTTGAACTGGAGCTGGGGGCTCTCCCAGGCCAGGCCCCCCCGGAAGTGCCCCATCCAGGCCCCCACCACGGCCAGCACCGCCAGGCCCAGCAGCTGCGAAGCCCCCACTGCGTAGCTCAGCCCCATGGGGCGGGGGGCAGCTGAAGGCGATGGACCCTCCATCTCCGCTCAGAGCAGGTCTCGGCCCAAGGGTCTCAGGCTGCTGGGAAAGAAGAGTTTGATTTCTCATTTTGCTATTTCACAATGAAATTACATGCCTTCCCTCCCCCCCACACACACACACCACAAAACAACACAACTCTCCCTCCACACCCACACCATGCAGCCCCCCCCCATGCCACATCAGTGCAAAACCACAGAATTCAACATAGTGACTGCTCTAGGATAGAAGCTATGCTTCCGTCTGTTTGTCCTTGTCTTTATCACCCTGTACCATCTGCCAGGTGGCAATTATTCAAAAAATAATGTGCAGGGTATATCTTGCCGGATGATGGGAGTCTAGTGAGTTATCATCATCATATTTTACTGGATAATTGGAGGTATGATCTAGCGAGCTCCCATCATCGCCTTATTTTATGGGATGATGGGAGCGATAGTTTAGCAAGCTCCCATCATTTGTATATCTTACAGTATGATGAGAGTTACAGTTTAGCATGTTCCCTTCATTGGTATATGTAATGAAGTATGAATTTTTGGTTTACAGATGTTATGTTTAATTGTGTGTTTGTGTTTTAAAAGGGTATTACAGTTATTGCCTCTCAGCACTCAGAGGCTAGTTGCCATGGAGAAGTAGGCGGAGCCAACTGCCATTTTGTTGAAAAAGTGCAGAGTTTAAAAAAGGGATTGAGTTTGTGCTCTGATGAGGCACAGGAGACTCAATTGTTCATTTTTGAGTCGGTTTAAAATAAGTTTGGTGACTTATTTAATGTAGTCTGTGTCCTGGTAAGGAACAGAGAATCTGTGATCGTATATCACAGGGTGACTGCGGTGTAAAAGTAGCAGAAGAAGAAGTTCTAACTTAGTAAAAGAAATAACACTTTAGGGAGTTTGTCTTACCTCATTCTAGTATTGTAACTGTTAATAAAAGTGCCTCTAAGTGAGAAACAATATTGTAACCACTAAGCTCTGTGCCTGAATAAACTTGTTATTGTTCCTCCAACATCTAAACCTCTGTCGCATATATTATAAACCAAGTTGCGTTACCATCTAAAGTGAATAAGAAGAAGAAAGAATTTTTTTTAAAAAAAAAAAGGTCTCCTCTCTGAGACTTTGGTGGTAGCAGCTTCGCAGTATATCTTACAGGATGATGGGGGTTACATTCTCCCATCATCAGTGTATCTTGCTGGATGACAAGAGTTACTGTCTAGTGTAGGCCTAGGCAAACCTCGGCCTTCAGGCGTTTTGGACTGCTAGATGGCAATAATGCAAGGAGGAAGGAAAGCTGGACCCCTGCCCACCCCATGACCCCTCGGCACCAGGCCCTGACCTGCCCAAGCCTTGCTCCCTTCCCTTCCCAGGGCTCCAGGTGTTGTGACTGCACCTTCGGGGATTATGGTTGATGGGGATGGAATTCGAAGAGGAAGAAAAAACCCTCGTGATGAGGGTTCACTGGAGGAGTTGCGCAGGAAGCGACTTAGAGAGCTATATGGGGGATCTTCTGAGGAAGATTCAGATGGGGAAATGGATGCTGAGGAACAGGTGGTGGCTGGGGAAGCGGGCACTGAATGGGCACAGCCACCGGAGATGTCTGGGGATTTGGGGCTTATGGATACTTCTGAACCTGGGGTTTATGCAGGAGCTGATCCCAATTGGGATGCTTGGAGAAGGGAGGATGGTTCTTTAAGTGTTCATGGGGCTAAGTGTGGGCAGGATGATTGGGACTCCGACGAATTGCTAAGTACTCCAGATCCACGAGCTCTAGCTGTGTGGAGTTCAGACTCTGAGTAGATTTGGGACACCTGGTGTTGGGTGTGAGTGTTTGGTCACCCAGGAGGAAGGGGAATAAAATGGGAATGTTTGGCCACTGCACTTTGCATGTGGCAAGGTGTTGCTGAGGCGCCATTGGGATCTCTGTGTTTCCATGAAGACTGGACTTGGACTATGATTTGAATCTGCTGTTATCACCTAGCTTGGCTCTCGCTGTGTCTTATCGTGGACCTGTTTTGGATGACTGCACCCTTTTCAGACCTTGGATCGGAATTTGACCTCGCTACTGCCTTCGCCCTGTGATTGATGACTACTATCGGCTTTTGACTCCTGGCTTGCTCTTTGGACACCACTGTTATCTCCTGACCTGACCTTGGAATCCTGGACGACGTCTTTTCACCATCCTTTTGGAGCCTTCGGCTTTATCCACATTGTGGAAGCAGTCTACTGCATTCTTAGTTTGTTTGTTTGTTTCCTGACCAATTTGGTGTTTTCTTTTGGGAACTGTTCCTTTGAAAACTACAGAGCCGGCTGGCAGGGCTTGGACTCAGAAAGTGCAGTTTGCACTAAGTTTGTTTAGCTTTGTTTTTACCTGCTTGTGTTGCTGAATTATATTTTTTGTTTGAACTGCTCTTGAAGCACTGATAGTGAGGTGTTTCAAGGTTTTTTCTGTGTTAACATTACTTTTTGGCTTATCTGCTGAATAAACTCTATTTTTGTTCGCTAATTGGCGTCTGACTCTTGACACCAGGCATGGCCTGCACCCATCAGAGGTTTCTGAAAAGTGTGAGTTTCCATAATCTCCTTTAGTAACAATAAAATATGCGAATGAGAGGAATGGAGAGCATAAAGACGAGCCCCCCAGCCCAGCCCCCCCCCCTTCCAGGGTTCACACAGCCTAACGGTCCAACAACCAAATTTAGGGAATTTCTCAGGTGGTGCTCCACAACCTGAAAAATGGAGACGCCTCGTGCCACTGGGTTCTGCCTGAACTACTGGTTGGGCTTAAAGGGTCACCCTGACTCCGAGGGCCAGATGAGGTGGGCTTTGGCTAGCCCCCCCCCTTGCCAGTGAGGGAGGTATGACGGGGGGGGGGGCTGTGATCTTTATGGGGGGCAGGCACAGAGGCCCACGGAGGCTCCTGGCCAAAGAGGCCTCCCTGATTCGATCAGAGCGCAGCTAACTGCATTACCTGGAGGAAGGCAATTGGGTTACTGGCTCTGTCCTCCCTGAAAGGCCCCTCAGGACACAGATGTCCCTCAGAAGCGCCAGCCAGGCCTACAAGGAGACCTTTTAAAGAAACAATAACACCACGTCACACGGTTTTAGTTCTTGAGATATAAATGCCATTTCCTAATTAGTCCTATCATGAAAACACAGGGAAAGTTTATTCAACTGCACAAACTGTGCAGGAGGGACACCCTGCAGCACATTTCACTCTGTTTGTTTCAAGGAATATCTCAAGAGTCTCAATCTATTCAGCATAGTTTGTAATGTATTTGAAAACACAAACAGGTTTTTTAAAACAACAACAACAGGAACTTGGCATGATAATAAATGTCTTTTGACCAGTAGCTGGCCACTTGGAGTGCCTTTGGTGTGGCTGTGAGAAGTTTAAAACTTGCGTCCTCAGTTTGCTTTTGACATGATAAATAAACATAGTTTGTGGTAGTCCCAGAAACAAAGATCCTGGAGTATAACAACTACTGTAGAGTCTCACTTAACCAACATAAATGGGCCGGCAGAACGTTGGATAAGCAAATATGTTGGATAATAAGGAGGGATTAAGGAAAAGCCTATTAAACATCAAATTAGGTTATGATTTTACAAATTAAGCACCAAAACATCATGTTATACAACAAATTTGACAGAAAAAGTAGTTCAGTACGAAATAATGCTATGTAAAATACAATAATTTACGAATTTAGCACCAAAATATCACGATTTATTGAAAACATCGACTACAAAAATGTGTTGGATAATCCAGAACGTTGGATAAGCGAGTGTTGGATAAGTGAGACTCTACTGTACTTCCAAAGTGAGTACCACACAATTAAACAAGAAAGCTTTCAAACCAGGATCAGAATGTATTGCCAAAGGCTTTCATGGCCAGAATCACTGAGGTGCTGTGAGTTTTCCAGACTGTATGGTCATATTCCAGAAGCATTCTTTCCTGATGTTTCACCCAGGCAAGTGGGGTTTATATATCTCTGTGGGATCATGTCCAGGGTGGGAGAAAGAAAGAACTCTTGTCTGTTGGAGGCAAGTCTGAGTGTTGTAAACAAACAAGAGTTCTTTCTTTCTTTCTCCCACCCTGGACATGATCCCACAGAGACATATAAACCCCACTTGCCTAGTTTCCACCACACCTCACAACCTCTGAGGATGCCTGCCATAGATGTGGGTGAAACTTCAGGAGAGAATGCTTCTGGAACATGGCCAGGCAGCCCGGAAAACTCACAGCAACCAAGGATCATAATGTTTTTTTTCAAATTTTGTTCCAGGGGCCAGCCAGTGTCATCCTGGCTGGCCCCTTCTGCCAAGGCCCTGGTCCTGGGAGCAGAGGAGGCTTTTTAATAGGCTTTTCCTGCCTGGGACCACAGGAACCCCCAGGCCCAGGCCACTGCTCACTGGCAGAAGGAGGAGGAGGAGGAGGGCATGGCATGAGGAAGAAGGAACAGACTTCCTTTCTACTGCCTTGGACTCAATGGAGCCACGAATTCCAATGGCAGGAAAGCAGGTTCCACCTGAACATCAGGAGGGACTTCCTGATCGTAAGAATGATAATTCCCCTGGGCAACGTCCTTGCAGACGGCCAATTCTCTCACACCAGAAGTGACTTGCAGGTTCTCAAGTTGCTCCTGACACGAAAAAAGGGGTTCAGATGGCAGGAAAGCAGGTTCCACCTGAACATCAGGAGGAACTTCCTGAAGGTAAGAAGAGCTATTCAGCAGTGGAAGTCTGCCTGGGAGTCTGGTGGAAACTCCTTCCTTAGAGGCTCTGAAACAGAGGCTGGGTGGCCATCTGTGAGGAGTACTTTGTGCTTTTCCTGGCTGGTGGAAAGAAGGGGGTGGCCGGGATGGCCTTGAGGGTCCCTTCCAAGGGGTGGGAAGGCCCTGCCCCACGCCCTTGGCCCACCTCTTCCTTGGGGGGGGGGGGGCGCAGCAGCCCCTTCGCATCGCCTGGCTCTTCCTGCCCTGCAGTGCCCCCCCCCCACACACCCCACTCCCCCCCCCCAGAGGAGCCAGGGCCCTGGGGAAGGGCGGGCCCCAAACCTGTGGCAGAACAGAGGGCTCTCCCTAGAGACACCGTCCGTGAGGACCATGGGTCAGGGTCCTGGAGGGAGGCGGGGAGGGGCCGAGGGGGGCCGGGAAGAAGAAGGAGCAGCTGCGTGTCCCGCTCCCCTCTCGGCCAGGGGGAAGTAAGTGGGGCAGGGGGGAGAGAGGCCACGGCGCCCCAGCGCGGGAGCCCCGGGACCCTTCCTCTTCGGGGCCTCCGGACCCTGAGGCTGCCTTCGGGGGCAGGGGACGCGCTCCCGCACCCGGGCGGGGGGGGGGGGGGGCTCTTCTCAGCTCTCCCTGGGCCTCCCCCCCTCCCGCACATGCGCCCCCCTCCCCTACCTGAGCCCGGCCTCCCTTCCGCCTCCCCGACGCCGAGCAGCCCCGAGCAGAGGAGGGGCGGCGGCGGCCACGTTGCTCTCTTCCTCCTGCTGCCTTCTTTCCCTGGAAGAGGAAAGGCTGCGCTGGGGGCAGGTGTCTCTCTCGCGGCCGGGCCCCTCCCTTCTCCCTTGGCAGTCAATCAAAGCACAAGAGCGCCAGGCGCCCAATGGAGGCCAGGCGCAGGTAAGGCGGGCGCCCCGCCAAGGGGAGGGGGAGGGCGGCCCCCGGGGAGGGGGGGGGCAATCATACAATAATAATAATAACAATAACAATAATAATACTGTACTTGCAGGCCGGCTCTTCTCTGGACCCCTCCCTCTTGTCCATCTCCTCCTTGGATGGCCTTGCCCACAACTGGACGCAGGGCCCTTCTTCCGGGTGAGGAGGTTGAGGAGGTCTGACCCCTGCAGAAGAAGAGAGTGGGGCTAGGACTTCCCTCCGCCCGGGCACTAGACTCCTATGGAGGCAGCCCAGAAGTGCATTGGGCTTTTAAGCTGTTGCCAAAGTGCCAATGGGATTTTGTCCTGCATCAAGAGGAGCCTGGTGCCTAGACCCAGGGAAGGAAGTCCTGCTATTCCTCTATTCCTCCTTGGCCAGGAATCACCCTGTGCCCCATTCTGGGCACTGCAATTGAAGGGAGATGTTGGCTCCAAGCTGGAAGGTGTCCAGAGGAAGAGCAAGACTCAAAGGATCAAGGGTCTGGAGAACAAGCCCTGTGAGGAGCAGCTGAAAGAGCTGGGCATGTTTAGCCTGCGGAAGAGAAGGCTGAGGGAGAGGAGACATGATAAGAGCAATGGATCAAGAGGTGGGGGGAAATCATAGGGAGGAGGGCGCAGGCTTCCTTTCTGCTGCCCTGGAGACTAGGACGCAATGGAGCCATGGTGAAAGGAGATTCCACCTGAACATGAGGAAGAACTTCCCGACTGTGTGTGTGAGAGAGCTGTTCAGAAGTGGATCTCTCTCTCTCTCTCTCTCTCTCTCTCTCTCTCTTTCTTTCTGCCCCGAAGGGAGTGTGGTGGAGGCTCCTTCCTTGGAGGCTTTTAAGCAAAGGCTGGATGGCCATCTCTCGGGGGTGCTTTGAATGTGATTTTCCTGCTTCTTGGCAGAATGGGGTGGGACTCAATGGCCCACCAGGTCTCTTCCAACTCTAGGATTCTAGGATTCTATGTAGAACCATGACTTGTGCTACACTGTTGTGCTACATAACTTCAAATAGAAATTAGTTTTGTGAGTTTTGTCCAAACAGGTCTTTCATCTGTAAGTGTCATTTTGGACCCTGACCCTGTCTTCTGGGGAATTATCTCTCCTTCTCAATTTGGTCTCACCTGTAGATTTGATTATAGTGTTCCCTCACTACTTCTTGGTTCACTTTTCACCCAGGAGGAGGAGGAGGAGGAGGGTCGGAAGCACTTTGTGTCCGGTCGCTCAGCCCCTTCCCAACCCACCAGAGAGGAGCCTGGTCCAGTCCACACTTGGCAAGCTCCGTTGTGAGAAAGTCTTGAGGACCTTGTCAGAAGCCTTACCAAAATAGGGATAGGCCACGTCCACAGCATTCCCTTCATCTACCAAGTTTGTAACTGTCAATAAAAGAGATAGGGCTCATTTGGCATGACTTAATTTTAAGAAATCCATTGTTGGGTTTCTTGGCATACTGACTGTAGCAGAATCATAGAATCATAGAATAATAGAGTTGGGAGAGGCCACATCAGCCGTCCAGTCCAACCCCCTTCTTTCTGCCGTGCAGGAGAAACACAATCAAAGCATCCCCAACAGACGGCCACCCAGCCTCTGCTTAAAAGCCTCCAAGGAATAATAATAATAATAATAATAATAATAATAATAATAATAATAATAATAATTTTATTCTTATACCCCACCCCATCTCCCCGAAGGGACTCGGGGCGGCTCACATGGGACCAAGCCCAGTCAACAACAATAAAATAACACCATAAAACAGATTAAAAACAATGAAAACCAGTCATTAAAATTCACATATAAGGACAAAAGGTAAAATCTAGATAAAATCAGGAGAAACCTGGGCCAAAGTGCTAATTATGTCAAAATCATCAGGAGGGGGTGGATTGTCCAAATTGTCGTCACCTTCAAGGTGCTGGAAGAGGCGTAGACACGGGACTATAATTGGGGGGAAAAGGAAGGAACTCAACTGCTGAACAATTCTCCTTACAGTCAGGAAGTTCTTCCTAATGTCCACATGGGATCTCCTTTCCTGCCATTTGAACCCATGGGCCCCACTGAGTCCTAGTCTCCAGGGCAGCAGAAGGGAAGCCTTGCTCCCTCCTCCTTATGAGATCCTTTCAGATAGTTCTCCGTGGCTCCTCTCCTGTCTCTCTCAAGCTTCTCTTCTGCAAGGAAACTGACCTGGTTCTTTAAGACGCTCCTCAGAGGGAGTCTTCATAGTCCCCAGGCCTTGAATCATTTCACTTGTCCTCCTTTGGGCACCTTGGTCATTTCAGTGGCCACGAGAGGGCACTCTGCCAATGGAGAGGGTTTATTAATATTTATCATGTCAGAAGCATACTGAGAATACAGCTATAATGTATAAAAAATCACAAAGTTAAAAACTTGGCATTCTGCTAAGTTTCACATAACACAACACTGCTGGGGAGGTTGTGGGAGGGAGTTTGGGAGGATATTTAGCTTTAAATGTAATTTTAATTGTATGAATATTTTAATTTTACCCAGGGCCATAGCAGAAAAAAAAAATTGGGGGGTGGGTGAAACTTTTTTTTTAACAAATCACGAAGGGTAGTTCCATAACACAAAATATAATTTAGAAATCAGGCTCCATTGATAAACTTCAGTGGACACTCATGGGGATTTGATTAATTTGTTAAAATTCATGAGTAAACCAGGTTTTCTTTAGGTTTTCTCCCTATGGGGAGAAAGTCAGGGTAGAAATAAACAAGTGCATAAATCATCATCATCATCATCATCATCATCATTTCCCTGGAGGAGGCCTTTCCCTTTGCAAACCCTTGCCAGGTTGCTTCGCCGGTGTTGTTACCGGGACTGAGGTTTTGCTTCTGTGGTTTGGTTTGGAGAGTTTGTTTTCCAAATATATCCCCCCGTTTCCCATTTGTCATCTTTTGTATCCCACTTAGGCGGGGGGGGGGGGGGGGCTTCCTGGGTTGTGCTCGCACCACAAAATCCACAGCAGCATATTGATACTGCAAACATAATACCTGATGCAGAGCCATCAATGAAGAAATAATAAAACATTTGCCACTTACCAGAAGAAGGGTTACCGAAACTGGGATAAAACCCGGGAACCAGTTGTAAACGGCGTGAACGGATAGATTACCACCTACTCCAGTCAATAACCAGCTACTCAGGATCTGCATCAGCATTGACTCTGTCTCCTTGGCTTTACTATTGATCCAAAACCTGTGGAGTCCTGAGGAATCCTTCCAGAACGGCAGAGACTCTGATTCGGTTTGCCTTTAAGCCAGTCTTATCCTTTTAGGACTGCAGAGACTTATATCATCTTGTTTGATTTATAATACTGAGTTAGATACTTTTGGGTTATATACCATAGGACTGAGCATTGATTCTGTGAATGTAATATGTATGTCATGCTCTAATATACATATTGTGTACTACAGTAGAGTCTCACTTATCCAAGCTAAACGGGCCGGCAGAATGTTGGATAAGCTAATATGTTGGATAATAAGGAGGGATTAAGGAAAAGCCTATTGAACATCAAAATAGGTTATGATTTTACAAATGAAGCACCAAAACATCATGTTGTTCAACAAATTTGACAGAAAAAGTAGTTCAATACGCAGTAATGTTATGTTGTAATTACTGTTATTTACGAATTTAGCACCAAAATATCACGATGTATTGAAAACATATTGGATTAGGCTTGGATTAGTGAGACTCTACTATACTTGTGTTTTGAACCATTATTATGTTTTATATAGCTCATTACATTGGGATGGCATGATGCCAGGAGGAATGGGACTCTTCGGGGGGGGGGGGGGGTGAAGAGAGAGAGAGAGAGAGAGAGAGAGAGAGAGAGAGATTGGGAAGAGGAGAGGGTTAAAAGGCAGGAGGGAGGGGGCGGGGGGGGGCGCCCCCCCCCCCGTCATTTCTGGGAGGAGGAGGAGGAGGAGACAAAGAGCAGGAGAGGCTTCGGGAGAGAAGGAAGGAAGGAAGGAAGGAAGGAAGGAAGGAAGCAGGTAAGCGACAGCTTTGGGGGCAAGGGGGGAGGGGGCCCGATCTGAGAGGTGGGGACCCCCATGAAACGCCCCCTCCCCCTCCCTCTCCATAAACCGCCTTTTCCTTCCGACCCCGAGGTCTTTGTTCGCCCCATTTTGGAAGGCAAGGCATCGCCCCCCCTCCGCCTATCCCTTGCCCCCAAATTATGATTGATTTACGACATTTCTACCCCGCTTTTCTTTCTCAACCTTGGGGGGGGTGGGAGGAGAGGGGGGTTCAAGGCAGCTTTACACCGAGGCAACTATTGGATGCCTTAAACCAGGGGTCCCCAAACTAAGGCCCTCCAAGGCCATTTAGCCGGCCCCCACCCTCAGTTTTACACTTAGACTCGCCCAAAGTCTGAAATGACTTGAAGGCACACAACAACAACAACAATCCTACTTAACTTGACTATCTCATTGGCCAGAAGCAGGCCCACACTTCCCATTGAAATCCTGAAAGATTTACAGTATGCTGGTTAAAACTGTTTTTATTTCAAAATATTGTATTTTTCTTTCATTTACGAATATTGTGCTATGGTAATAATATACTATATTGTGTATACATATAATATGGATAATAACTTATTTATTTATTTATTACCGTATTTCTACCCCCGCCCTTCTCACCCAATAGGGGACTCAGGGCGGCTAATAATAATAATACAATATAATAATATTGTATAATATAATAATATAAATTATATATTATATATTAAATGTACTGTAATATTACTAATAATATTACAGTATAGTGGTATAGTACAATATATTAATATATAATGCTAATATTGTACTATACTAATAATCTCTATATATAAAAGAGTGATGGCATCAGGGCAGCGGACAAAACAACAAAACTACAGGACCCCCAACCTTGAAATTTGACAACACAACCCATCATTCACGGCTCTAGGTTGATACAACAAAAAGAAAAGAAAAATAAAGTCCTTATTAGAGGGAGAGGAATAATAGTTTTTATCCAATTGCTGCCAGTTAGAAGGCTAAGCTCCGCCCACTTGGTCTCCTAGCAACCTACTCAGCCCAGGGGACAGGCACAGTTAGGCCTCACTTAGGCCTCTTCCACAGATTATCAGATTTTAACTGGATTATATGGCAGTGTAGACTCAAGGCCCTTCCACACAGCTATATAACCCATTTAGAATCTTTTATTATCTGCTTTGAACTGGATTATCTTGACTCCACACTGCCATATAATCCACTTCAGTGTGCATACTAAACATGAAGACAACCATACAACAGACATTCAATACCACCACTACCTCAACAATTTCTCACCAACACCACCAGACAACGCCACAGCAACGTGTGGCTGGGCACAGCTAGTATAATATATTGTTTGTACATACAACTTGTAAGGCGCTCTGAGTCCCCTTCGGGGTGGGAGAAGGTGGGGTATAAATGTAGCAAATAAATAAATAATTGTTGTTGGGGAGGGGGGCGTTTACACTACAAATAAGATATGTGCAGTGTGCATAGGAATTTGTTGGGGTTTTTTTTTGTTTTGTTTTTTTTTGAAATGATAATTCAGCCCCTCAACTCCGGAGCTCTCTTCTCCTTCTTCACTTTATTTCTTAATTAGTCGCTCTCCACCAGAGTGCTCCGAGCGACTTACAATTTAAAATATCATTCCACAATATAAAAACATTCAACATAAAAACATTCAACATGACTATTTGAGGGTGGTGCTGTTGAACGCCAGGTCTGTCAACGGAAAAGCAGCGATCATCCAGGCCCTCATCCTGGATGAGCGGGCAGACCTGGCGTGCATAACGGAGACCTGGTTGGATGAGGCTGGGGGAGCTAACCTCACCCAGCTTTGTCCACCAGGTTATACTGTGCAGCACCAACCAAGATCTGGAGGGAGGGGAGGAGGGGTTGCAGTAGTCTATAAGAAGTCCATCCCCCGACCAGGTGCCCCATCCCGCAGTCTACCTTGTTCGAATGTGCTCATCTGAGGGTAGGGGGCCGGGACTGTTTAGGGATTCTGCTAGTGTACTGACCACCCCGCTGCACTAGTCACCCTGCCTGAGCTAGCTGGGGTGGTCTTGGGCCTGGCGTTGGAGTCCCAGCGGCTCATTGTGCTGGGGGACTTCAATGTCCATGCCGAGAACGCTCCCTCTGGTGCAGCTCAGGACTTCATGGCCGCCATGACAACCATGGGGCTGTCCTAACTAGTATCGCCCTACCCACAGAGAGGGGCACACACTTGACTTGGTTTTCTGCCAGGGATGGGAGGAAGGTGGCGGTATGGAGGAGCTCACTGTTGCTCCTTTGCCATGGACCGACCACCACCTGATCAGGTTTAGACTCACTGTGCCCCCCAACCTCCACAGGGGTGGAGGACCTACTAAAATGGTCCACCCCAGGAGGCTTATGGAACTGGATGGATTCCTGACGGCTCTTGGGGAGTTTCCCACCACCTTGGCTGGTGATTCTGTTGATGCTCTGGTCGCTGTCTGGAACAAGGAGGCGACTAGGGCAATAGACACGATCGCTCCGGAACGTCCCCTCTCGAGTACCCGAGCTAAACCATCTCCTTGGTTCACCGAGGAGCTGGCGGCGATGAAGCAAAAGAAGAGGGAACTAGAGTGTGTGTGGCATTCGGAGCTGAGCGAGTCAAACCAAACACGGCTATGTTCGATCGAGGTGACCACTGACGAATAAAAGGAATGAGGCCTTCCTCCTCCTCCTCCTCCAGGATGTCAGAAGGGCCCCTTCCCTGCTGTCCTTCTGGAGGCAGGTAAAGACCATTTTACTCAGGCAGCCTTTCCAGGAAGGAGGTTTTTGACACCATGCCAGGGCGGTGCTGTGGTTTTAGCTCTGAATACATTTTTAGTCAGTTTTATGGATTTTAACTGTTAGTATTTTAAATTATGATTGATGTTTAATTCTATTTTAATGTTGTATATTTCTGAATTTTAAATTGTATTGAAATCCTTTCAATGTACCTCGTGAAGTCTGACATGGCCATGGTGGTCCACACCTTAGTTACCTCCAGGTTGGATTACTGCAATGTGCTCTACATGGGGCTGCCTTTGAAGACGGTTTGGAAACTACAGTTGGTACAAATATCAGCGGCCAGGTCAATAACAGGAGCAAACTATAGGGAGCGGTCCACCCCCCTATTTAAGCAGCTCCACTGGCTACCAATAAGTTTCCGGGCCCAATCCAAGGTGCAGGTTATCACCTATAAAGGCTTAAACGGTTCAGGACCTGCCTATCTCCACGATCGCCTCTTCCCCTATGAACCTACACGGGCCTTAAGATCATCGGATGAGGCTCTTCTCTCGCTCCCGCCCTGTCTGAGGTGCGGCTGGTGGGGACGAGGGAGAGAGGCTTCTCAGTGGTGGCCCCTCCGCTTTTGAACTCCCTCCCCAGGGAGATCAGGTTAGCTCCGTCATTGTCCATCTTTCATCATCAACTGAAGACATGGATGTTCCAGAGCGTGCTTGAATAAATAGCCCATCTCACTTGGTATCTACTCTATGTTTACAACCTTAATGACACTTTATCTTGCTCCTCACTCTACATTCTATAGCACTTTAAGTGAAATTGTTCCCTTGTTCCTTCTTTACTCATTTTGATTCTATTCTTGGACCTGGTGGAATGATGTATTATTCACTCTCTGCTGTGCAGAACAATTTGATGTTCTGTTTTTTAAAGTAACTATTATGTTGTTTTTATCTTGTATTGCATTATTTTTAAATCTCAGTTTTAGTGAATCGTGTGTATTGTATGCTATGTTGTTGTCATATTCTCGTTGTAAGCCACCCTGAGTCCCCACGAGGAGATGGTGGCGGGGTATAAAGTTATTATTATCATTATTATTATTATTATTAATGTAGGTTGCTTTGAGTCTTTTTTGTGGAGAGAAAAATGATGATGATGATATTATTATTATTATTATTATTATTATTATTATTATTATTATTATTATTATGTTTATACTCTGCTTTATCTCCCCAAAGGGCTCATACATAATATGCATATTATTATATAAACATAAGCATAATAATAATAATCATCTGGCCCTCTGTATCCAGGGATTCTCCATGCATGGTTGAATTGTTCCTTGATGGCAACCCTACAGCTGATCTGGCCCTCCATGGCAATGGATGTAAAACCCTGTTCCAATACAATCATTGCATCATCTGCAAAGCCTCTCAGTCATATATATTCACACCTTTAATCCCTTCTTTTTGTTGTATTTCTCTCACTAGTACTTCCAATATTAAATTAAAAATGAAATGAGTTAAGGGAACATTCTTATTTTGCTCCTTTTTCTATATTACGGATGTCAGTTACTTCTCCATTATTTGTATTTCTGCATATTATCTATTCGAAACGGCTTTTACCCAGGACCTGACATTTTGCCCCGTATTCATTCTTTTATTGCTGCAAGCATAAAGTAACAGTTTAAGTGTCCAAAAGCCTTCTCTGTGTCTGTCTTGTTTTTCATTGTGTTTTCCCAAGTGTCCCCAAGTGTTCAGTAATATTCATAGTGAATCTCATATTGTTTTGTAGTTGTCTTTCAGGTAAAAACCCACATTGATCTGGATGTATAATGTATTGAAGGATACACTCATTGATCTGGATGTATAATGTATTGAAGGATACATTCATTGATCTGGATGTAGAATGTATTCCATAGCAAAGGATTCCATAGTAAAATTGATTTATAGTCACTTTTTTGTCCCATTGTGACCCTCTTTAGGGATCAGCCTACAGTTGTCAGTAGAGTTGTGTGCGGAATTCATTTCTACCATTTCTATCGTTTCTTTCGTGTCTTTCTCTTTGGCAGCACAAAACGGGAAGCCCCCTCCCTGCACGAAAATCAGCTCAACACGAAAGCAAACTGGAGCCGATCCCGTCTCCAGGCCTGCTTTTGTCTGCAGCCGAGCGCGTCCCAGAACTTGCCTCCTTGCCTTGGAAAGCAAGTGCGTGTGGCAGGCAGGCCCAGAAAGCATGTGTGCCTCCCAGTACCCGCAACTAAGTGCCCCTTACTCTAGAATAAGAGGGGCTCAGCTGCAGACACTGGCAGGCTCTTGTGCTTTCCGGGCCTGCACACCCCACACACACACCTTGGAAAACACGTGCGCCTGCCAGTATCTGCAGCCGAGTGCCTCCTCTACAGTAGAAACAGCAGGGCACAAGCCTCTTTGAAGCATGCGCTGGGAAGGGGAGCCCGGGTGGGAGCAGATCTTTCGGGGCCCAAACTGAAAACAGACTTCCCTTGAAGGGAGTCTTGGGCAGTAGTTGCTTGGCCCTGCCTCCAGGTATAGGACTCCCTGGGAACGGCCCTTTGCTGAACCAAAGGAGTTCTGGGCACGTTTTGGAGAAAAGATGGGATCCAGGGCAAAACAATGAGTTGCTAGGTTGGGTAGCTGTGAGGTTTTGGGGCTATATGGCCATGTTCCAGCAGCATTCTCTCCTGACGTTTTGCCTGCTTCTGTGGCTGGCATCTTCATAGGTTTGTTGCCAGTGAAGCAGGTGAAGTGTGTGTGTGTCTACACATACAGGATGTTTGAAAAAGAACTCCCTATCCACCATTTAATTTAAATGGTGAATAGGGAGTTCTTTTTCAAACACCCTGTATCAGGCATGTAGCCGGGAAGGGGGGGGGCTTGAGGGGCTTCAGCCCCCCCCCCCCCCCGAAATTCTCAGCGTGGTCCATGAGAAGGTCTTACAATTATTATTTAAACTGTTGTTTATTCATATCATGATCTGATCACCATGCTCAGTATATCCCATATGCATAGGGGTATTGGGATAACGATACAAAAAGTTTGCTAGGGCAGATCCTCTCTCACTCAGACTCATCCCCCCCCCCCCCCGAAACCAAAATCCCAGCCCCTCCCGAACAAAAAATCCTGGCTATGGGCCTGCCCTGAATATATATCTCTGTAGAATGTCCAGGGTTGGAGAAGGAACTCTCTTGGTGAATTTTGCGATTGGCAAGCTTGAATAGCACTGAGTAGCCATGAAGCTGCAAAGTCAATCAGTGAAGGTATCTGCATGGAGATAGCCTGGCCTCTAATGCCTGGAGGCACCCTCTGTTTGGGAGGTGTTAAATGGCACTTGATGGCTTGCTGTCTGGAGTTCCCCTATTTCTGAGTGGTGTTCCTTATTTACTGTCTGGTTTCTGGTGCTTTTTAATACTGGGAGCCAGATTGTGTTCATTTTCATGGTTTCCTCCTTTCTGTTGACATTAGCCACCTGCTTCTTGTGGATTTCAATGGCTTCTCTGTGTCATTGTGAGAGTGGTCCAGCATTTCTGCGTTCTCAAATAAGATTCCGTGTCCAGGTTGGATCATCAGGTGCTCTGCTATGGCTGACTCCTCTGGTTGAGTCAGTCTGCAGGGCCTTGCATGTTCCTTGATGGTGTCTGGGCAATGCTGCTGCGTTTGGGGGTCCCTAGGCAGACTTCTTGGCCACAGCTGCCTCGTGTGCAGTAGACTCTGGCAGAGGGGAGAGGATCCCTCTTGTTCTTCGCTGAACGGAGCATTTGTTGGAATTTCTTAGTGGGTCTGTAAATAGTTTGTAGGTTGTGTTCCTTCTTCAGCTTCCCTATGTGGTCATTGGTTCCCTTGATGTAGTTCACTTTTCCTCTGGGTGGGTCTTTGTCTTTCCTCTCGTATCTAGTTCTTGGCCTTGTAGCTCTTCTGATGTCTGTGGTGGAGTCTCCATTGGCCTGTAGAGCCCAGTTTAGGTGGTTTAGTTCACCTTAGAGGAGGTGAGGTTCGCAGATTTTTTGTGAACGGTCTGTCAGGGCTTTGATTGTGCTTCTTTTTACTTGGGAATGGTTAGAGTTTTGATGTAGGTATCTATCCATATGTGTTGTTTTTTTAAAAAAACTGTGTTGATTGGATTTCCGGATAACCAGGACATCTAGAAATGGCAGTTTTCCTTCATTTTATTTTTCCATGGTGAATTGGATGTTTGAGTGGATTCTGTTGAGGTGCTCCAGGAACTTGTTGAGTGCTTCAGGTAGGACACAGCCATACTTTGAAGCTGCAAGGCTATTCAATGCTAATCAAGGTGGCCAATGGCAACATTCACACTTGCCTCCAACAGACAAAAGTTCTTTCTCCCACATTCCACAGATAGATAGATAGATAGATAGATAGATAGATAGATAGATAGATATAATAACCCCACTTGCCTACTTTCCAACAGATCTCACAACCTCTGAAGATACTTGCCATAGATGTAGGCGAAATGTCAGGAGAGAATGCTTCTGGAACATGGCCATACATCCTGGAAAACTCACAGCAACCCAGTGATTCTGGCCATGAAAGACTTTGACAACACTGTATTTCATTTGTTATCAAAGAGCAACAGTCACCTCCTTCTGAAGATCTCTACAGAATGACCCTTATACAATGATTTAAATGCCCAGTGGCTCATGGTTATTGATCATACCATCAACCCTTTATACTACTTTGAGAAGGCAAAGTTATCAGTCACATCAAACCTTAGGCATAAGGAGATTTGTACTGCTTCCTCTGTCCATCCCCAATTGTATGTCACCATAAGTATGTATGAAACAACTGTCTCTCCCATCTTGACCTTTATGTCATGGCTTCAAGGAAATCATAACACAGATAAGGCTTTTGGCTTTCATTCCTGATCTTTTACTTCTTTCTTGACCAGGGAAATGAGGATTGTATGGAGCTACCCCTGGCCTCATGAGGAACAAACAAATATGCAATGGAGTTTGAGGAACGTGGAAGCCAAAGGTGCAGCAAGGAAGAAGAAATCCTCTCAAAGTTCTGATCTTGCTGAACTCTTAAACGTTGGATCAGAAAAGAAAAAACAAGAATCAGGTGTCCATATTGCAATTAAATTAATGTGATTGTCAACATGGAAGTGAAAACATATAAATGCATTGAATATGGAAATATATTTAGTCAGCATGGACACTTGCAGTTACCTGAAAGAATTCACTCTGAGAAGAAGCCTTACACATGTGTGGAGTGTGGAAAGAGCTTTACTTTGAGTCAAAATCTACATTTACATCAAAGAACTCACACTGGGGAGAAACCCTATACATGCCTGGAGTGTGGAAAGAGCTTCACTCGAAGTGATCATCTACATAAACATCAAAGGACTCACACTGGGGAGAAGCCCTATCAATGCCTGCAGTGTGGAAAGAGCTTTGCTCATAGTGGACATCTACATTTACATGAAAGAACTCACACTGGAGAGAAACCTTATACATGCCTAAAGTGTGGCCAGAGCTTCACTCGGAGTGATCATCTAAATAAGCATCAACAAACTCACACTGGGGTGAAACCCTATGAATGCCTGGAGTGTGGAAAGAGCTTTACCCATAGTGGAAATCTACATAAACATCAAAGAACTCACACTGGGGAGAAACCCTATACATGCCTGGAATGTGGAAAGAGCTTCACTGAAAGTGGAAGCCTACGTTCTCATCATAGAACTCATACTGGGGAGAAACCCTATACATGTATAGAGTGTGGAAAAAGTTTCACTAAGAGTGGAAATTTACGTTCACATCAAAAAACTCACACTGGGGAGAAACTCTATACATGTCTGGAGTGTGGAAAGAGCTTTGCCCGGAGTGGAGATCTACGCTCACATCAAAGAATTCACACTGGGGAGAAACCTTATAAATGCCAGGAATGTGGAAAGACCTTTGCTCAGAGTGGGGGTCTATGTTCACATCAAAAAACTCACTCTGGGGAGAGACCCTATACATGCCTGGAGTGTGGGCAGAGCTACACTGAGAGTGGAAGTCTACGTTCACATCAAAGGACTCATACTGGGGAGAAACCCTATAAATGCCTGGAGTGTGGAAAGAGCTTCACTCGGAATGGAGGTTTGCATAAACATCAAAGAACTCACACTGGGGAGAAACCTTATGAATGCCCGGAATGTGGAAAGAGCTTTCTTGACAGGCAATACCTACAGAAACATCAAAAAACACACACTGGCAAGAAACCCTATAAATGCATGGAGTGTGGAAAGAGCTTCAGTGAGAGTGGAAGTCTATATCAACATCATAGAACTCACACTGGGGAGAAACCCTATGAATGCCTAGAGTGTGGAAAGAGGTTTGCTGTGAGGGGACATCTACAGAAACATCAAAGAACTCACACCGGGGAGAAGCCCTATAACTGCCTGGAGTGTGGAAAGAGCTTCACATCTAGTGGAGATCTGCATAGACATGAAATAACACATACTGGGGAGAAACTGTATACTTGTCTGGAGTGTGGTAAGAGCTTTGCTCGGAGTGGAGATCTACGTTCTCATGAAAGAATTCACACTGGACAGAAACCTTATACATGCCTGGAATGTGGAAAGAGTTTCACACAGAATACACATCTACACAGACATGAAAGAACTCACACTGGAGAGAAACCCTATAAATGTCTTGTGTGTGGAAAGAGCTTCACTCACAGCGGACATCTACATAGACATGAAAGAACTCACACTGGGGAGAAACCCTATTCATGCCTGGAGTGTGGAAAGAGGTTCACTGGTAGTGGAGATCTACGTTCACATCAAAGGACTCACACTGGGGAGAAACCGTATAAGTGCTTGGACTGTGGAAAGACTTTCAGTCAGAGTGGAAATCTACGTTCACATCAAAGAACCCACATTGTGAAGACTCTTTAGGATATACAAAGGCAACCCTAGTTAATGTTTGAAGCATGAACATAATAATGGGAAATTTTATCAGATGTGGTGGTCTTACAGAAAGGCCCAGAAATATTGGTCTGAAATACATATGAGACCAGCATTTTATTTGTTAAGAATGCTGACTGCTGAGACACTGGAAGTAGCCCAAGAAAGAAGAAAGGCGAAAGGGAACAGCGATAGGGGGAGATACGCCCAAGTAAACGCACAATTCCAGAGGTTAGCCAGAAGAGACAAGGAACTATTTTTCAACAAGCAATGCAAGGAAATGGAAGAAGACAACAGAATAGGGTCTGAATATTTGCCATCCAGCTTTGCTGCCTTGCTCAGCCCTGGGCTTACCTTTTACACTAGCACTTTATATTGCCTTACCCCATGGTAATAACGCATAAAACCACTTTTACTAGTGGGCTTATGTTTGGCCTGTGGGGGGGAACGTGATTGGGAAACTATGTTTTTAATCTGTTTTATTGCATCTATGTGTTTTAACTGTTTTATAATTTGAAATGTTATATTTATTATTTGTATGTATAATGTGGCATTGAATTTTGCCATAGTCTGTAAGCCACTCTGAGTCCCCTTCGGGGTGAGAAGAGTGCGATATAAATATAGAATGATGATATAGTAGATAAGTGAGTAGACAATATAAAATGGAAGAGGGTGGAGAAATGTGAAAATAGATAAATGATGTGTAGGTATCTATATATATAAATGAGTGATGGCATCACGGCGACCAACAAAACAGCAAAACTACAGGCCCCCCAACCTCAAAATTTGACAACACAACCCATCATCCACGCCTCTAGGTTGATACAACAAAAAGAAAAGAAAAATAAAGTCCTAATTAGAGGTGAAGGAATAATTGTTTTTATCCAATTGCTGCCAGTTTTAGAGGGCTAATCTCTGCCCACCTCCTAGCAACCAACTCAGCCCAGGGGACAGGCAGACTTAGGCCTCAGGCCTCTTCCACAGATTATCTAATTTGCACTGGATTATATGGCAGGGTAGACTCAAGGCCCTTCCACACAGCTATATTACCCATTTATAATCTTATATTATCTGCTTTGAACTGGATTATCTTGAGTCCACACTGCCATATAATCCACTTCAGTGTGCATTTTATACAGCTGTGTAGAATGGGCCTCATATAATCCAGTTCTAAGCAGATAGTATAAGATCATCAATATACAGTAGAGTCTCACTTATCCAACATAAATGGGCCGGCAGAATGTTGGATAAGTGAATATGTTGGATAATAAGAAGGGATTCAGGAAAAGCCTATTAAGCATCAAATTAGGTGATGATTTTACAAATTAAGCACTAAAACATCACGTGATACAACAAATTTGACAGAAAAGGTAGTTCAATGCGCAGTAATGCTATGTAGTAATTATACCACCATACTTTGCCACAGCAACGTGTGGCCGGGCACAGCTAGTGTTTTTATGTATTAAATGCGCAAGCTACTCACAACACAAAATATGATAATATTATATATATAGCGAAGAGTAGAGACATCACACTGGCAATGAAGGTCTGCATAGCTAAAGCAATGGTATTCCCCGTAGTAACCTATGGATGCAAGAGAGAGCTGGACCATAAGGAAGGCTGAGCGAAGGAAGAGAGACGCTTTTGAACTTTGGTGCTGGAGGATAATCCCGAGCGTGCCTTGGACCTTGGCAAGAAGACCCAACCAGTCCATCCTCCAGGAAATAATGCCCAATGGCTGCTCACTGGAGGAAAGGATACTAGAGGCAAAGATCAAGTATTTTGGCCACATCATGAAAAGACAAGAAACCTTGGAGAAGATAATGATGCTGGGCAAAAGGGAAGGAAAAAGGAAGAGGGCAAGATGGACGGATGGTGTTCTTGAAGGGACTGGCTTGTCCTTGAAGGAACTGGAGGTGGCCTTGGCTGACCAGCAGCTCTGGCCTGGGATGGTCCAGGAGGTCACCAAGTGTCAGAAGGGACTGAACGAATAAATAACAAAACAATACTGTATATGTAGCCCGCCCTATCTCCCCAGGGGGCTCAGGAGGATTCCCAACATAATAAAGGCAAACATTCAATGCCGGTATAAAACAAGAAGAAAATAGAAAAAAAACAATACAATACAATACAATGAATTAAAACAAGTGATTTCAATAATTAGCTTTAAATAAACCTCATTTAAACCATTAAAAGCCAGCTGAGGTAGAGAGCCAAATTGATTTCCTTTCCTGCCCAAGGGACACGAGGGGGCGGGGCCTCCCCCTTGGTCCTCCCAGCCCTTGCCCCCCCCCCTTTTAGGCCACAAAAACCCCAAAGCCACCCCTCCCCTCCCTCCCTCCCTCCCTCTCTCTTGCAGAGGGGGTGGTGGGGGCAAGTGAGGAGAGGGCTCTTCCGGAGGCACCTTCCACCCTGGGAATATAGTTGGAGTTCTGGAGTTGGAAGGCAGACCCCAAGCCACCCAGCCACAAACCCACAGCTCCAAGGTGTCCTCCCAGTCTCTGGACCAGCAGAACACAGGCCTTGCCCCTCCCCCCCCCCCCTCCTCGTCCTCAGTGTGTCCTCCTTTCAGACCCTTCAGCCTGGCTCCCTCAGCCACTTCATGGTTTCCAAAGCTTGGCTCATTGTAACAGCCTGGCCCTTCTCTGGACCCCTCCCTCTTGTCCATCTCCTCCTTGGCTGGCCTTGCCCACAACTGGACGCAGGGCCCTTCTTCCGGGTGAGGAGGTTGAGGAGGTCTGACCCCTGCAGAAGAAGAGAGTGGGGCTAGGACTTTCCTCCGCCCGGGCACTAGACTCCTATGGAGGCAGCCCAGAAGTGCATTGGGCTTTCAAGCTGTTGCCAAAGTGCCAATGGGATTTTGTCCTGCATCAAGAGGAGCCTGGTGCCTAGACCCAGGGAAGGAAGTCCTGCTATTCCTCTATTCCTCCTTGGCCAGGAATCACCCTGTGCCCCATTCTGGGCACTGCAATTGAAGGGAGATGTTGGCTCCAAGCTGGAAGGTGTCCAGAGGAAGAGCAAGACTCAAAGGATCAAGGGTCTGGAGACCAAGCCCTATGAGGAATGGCTTAAAGAGCTGAGCATGTTTAGCCTGCGGAAAAGGCTGAGAGGAGACATGAGGAGGGCCATGGATCAAGACAGAAGAGAGTGGAAGTCCTAGGAAGGAGGGAGCAGGCTTCCTTTCTGCTGCCCTGGAGACTGGGATGCAATGGAGAAATTGCTTCAAACAAGAGGAAAGGAAGGAGATCCCACCTGAACCTGTGGCTCTACTGAGTCCTAGCCTTGCTAGGCCTTAGGAGATCCTTTCAGATAGTTCTCCATGGCTCCTCTCCTGTCTCTCTCAACCTTTTCTTCTGCAACTAAACTGACCTGGTTAGTCAGAGGGAGTCTTCATGGTCTCCAGACTTTGGATCATCTCACTTGTCCTCCTTTGGGCACCTTGGTCATTTCAGTGGCCAGAAGAGGACACTCCATCTGTGAAGAGGGTTTATTTATTTATCCTGTTGGAAGCAAACAGGAAAAAAAATAACCACAAAGTTAAAAACTTGGCATTCTGCTAAATTTCACACAACACAACACTGCTAGGGAGGTTGTGGGGGGGGGGGATATTTAGCATTAAATATAATGTTAATTGTATGAATATTTTAATTGTACCGTAACTGTATTTTAACCTGTATCCATGACATAAATATTTAATGGTCTTCTCATTGGTTTTAATTTTTGCGTTTGTCATGCTTTTTTAATGTATTGGTTTGTGTCCTGCTTTGTAAGGCGCCTTCGATCCCTATGGGGAGAAAGGCAGGGGAGAAATAAACAAGTGCACAAATAATAATAATAAATAATTGGGTGCCGTGCCAAAAGATCTCAGCCGGCATTTGGAAACAATAGGCATCGACAAAATTACGATCTGCCAACTGCAAAAGGCCACCCGACTGGGATCTGGGCGCATCATCCGAAAATACATCACACAGTCCTAGACACTTTGGAAGTGTCCGGCTTGTGATTCTGTGATATGAAATCCAGCATGACTATCTTGTTTGCTGTGTCATACAATAACAATAATAGTAATAATTCCCCTGGAGGAGGCCTTTGCCTTTGCAAACCAGGTTGTTTGGATGGTGTTGTAGCCGAGGCCAGGCCTGTAGTGCGCGGGGGGGGGGGTAGGTGTTCAACCCCCCCCCCCCCCCGAAATTTTTCAGGTTAAAAAAAAACTGGTTTACTCATGAATTTTAACTGGTTAACCAAATCCCCATGCTAAGTCTATGAGATGCAAAACATTAAGAGTCCCTCCAGGCACTATCTCAAGCAGATATTGACAGGCCTGTAAGAGGGGGGGGGGAGGTTAGGGGTACAACCCCACCCCCGAAATTTTTTATTTAAAAACCCGAAATTTTTTCCCCTTTGTAACCCCCCCCCCCCCCCGTTTGTACAGGAGGGGCCTGCGTGATACTTTCTGTCCCTCTGGGGAGGTCTCGCCCGCCGAGCCCCGTCCGCACCAAGGGCGGTGAGCAGGCCTGTAGCGAGGGGGCGGTTTTAGGGGTTCAACCCCCCCCCCCCCGAAATTTTTCAGGTTATAAAAAAAAACCTGGTTTGCTCATGAATTTTAACTGGTTAACCAAATCCCCATGCTAAGTCTATGAGATGCAAAACATTAAGAGTCCCTCCAGGCACTACTATCTCAAGCAGATATTGACAGGTTTGTAGTGGGGAGGAGTGTGTACAAGGGGTTCAACCCCCCCCCCCCCGAAATTTCAAAAAAAAAACAAAACCCATTTTTTTTTCTGTCTCCGGCCCTGGCGGCGAGAGAGGAACAAAGGCGAGGCAGCGGGAGAGCGGGCGGCCCTCCGCCTTGGCCCCGAGACTGGGCTCTGGCTGGGATGGCACGAGGCCCGGAGGAACGGGAGAGAGAGAGAGAGACTGGGGAGACTGGGGAGAGGGCGACAATGGGGGAGCGAGGGGGGGGCTCTACGTCACGGCGTTAGCCTGCCCCCCTCCCTCCGTCATTTCTGGGAGGAGGAGGAGACCAGGAGCGGGAGAGGCTTCCGGAGAGAAGGAAGGAAGGAAGGAGGTGAGCGACAGCTTTGGGGGCAAAGGGGGAGGGGGCCCGATCTGAGGGGTGGGAAAACACCCCCCCCCCCCCCACGCCCTCGCCGTCTCCATAAACCGCCTTTTCCTTCCGACCCCGAGGTTTTTGTTCTCCCCATTTTGGAAGGCAAGGCATCGCCCCCCCCCCCCGCCCGCCTTTCTCTTTCCCCAAGGGCCCGGCCAGAGGGGGGGGGGGCAGTGGCTTGCCTGCTCTGCTCTGCTCTGCTCTGGGGAGGGGGAGGCCCTTCCCACACAGCTGTAAACAATCCGCATGGTCTGCTTTCTAATCATCGTCATAACCCTTGTTTTCCGACCCCGCCGCCGCCTCTCTCTCCGAAGGGAGTCGGGGCGGTTTGCGAGAGGGAACAAGCCCAGAGCAGGCAGCCCGCTTCCCAACCAAGCCAGGCCCGGGCAGACTCGCCCCCCCCCTCCCTTCCTCCCCCCACGTGCTTTGGACTCCCACAATTCTGAACCTCCGGAATCCTCCTCCTCCTCCTCCTCTTTCTGTTTATTCTTCGCCAAGATTTGTGTGTCTTGTGTATGACCTCGGAAGCCTCCCCCTTTCCCATATCAGGCCGAGAGAGGATTTGGATCCTAGAGCTGTAACTACGAGGGCTCTCCACAAAGCACATGACGTTTTGGAATTACAAAAGAACAAAGTATAGGATACACCAGGGATCCCCAAACTAAGGCCCGGGGGCCGGATGCGGCCCTCCAAGGCCATTTACCTGGCCCTCGCCCTCAGTTTTAGACTTAGGCTCACAAGTACCCAGCCTTCCAAGCAGCAAGCCTATTCCATTGTATTCCAGCTCACCAAACAAGGATTTGCATAAGAAGAAAACAGCTAGGCTTTGAGGCTGCAAGGCTATTCACTGCTATTCCACCTGGCCAACAAACGATTACCATAAGCCACAGCAACACGTGGTCGGGCACAGCTAGGGTTAGGGTTATATTGTGTATACATATAATATTGATAATAATATAATGTAATATAATAATACTAAGAATAATACACTATAATAATATTAATTATATATTAAATATAATATTACTAATAACATTACAGTACAGTGGTATAGTACAATATAGTAATATATAATGCTAATTTTTTGCTGTGCTAATAATATAATACATGTTATGTACATACAACTTGTAAGTCGCTCTAAGTCCCCTTTGGGGTGAGAGAGGGTGGGGGATAAATGTAGTAGATAAATAAATAAAATGTTGTTGGGGATTTTTTTGCACTACAAATATTATTTATTATTATTTATTTTATTTACAGTATTTATATTCCGCCCTTCTCACCCCGAAGGGGACTCAGGGCGGATCACATTATAACACACATAGGGCAAACATTCAATGCCCATAAACACATCAAACAGAGACTGAGAGACACACGCAGAGGCAAGTTAACCTTCTTCTGAGGGGATGTTCGATTCTGGCCACAGCGGGGAGCAGCTGCTTCATCATCCATACTGACGGCACTTCCTCACTTCCTCATTCCAAATAAGACATGTGCAGTGTGCATAGGAATTTGTTCATATTTATTTCAAATAATTCGGCCCCTCAACAGTTTGAGTGACCATGAACCGGCCCTCCACTTTAAAAGTTTGAGGACCTCTGGGATACACCACTTACCATATGCAGTTGAAAGCCACGCTGAAACAGTACATTTCAGCAGAGTCCCCACTCAGATTTAGGCACTTATCACAGTGAGGAATGACTTGGGAAAGTTCATGCCCTCAACCCTTTCCCGCCTCTGCCACCCTATTGCTATTGCAAGGCTGAAACTCAGCCAGGCTGAACGATGAATGCAAAAGGAAGCGAGGAAGAACTCAGCCCTCGCTTCTTTAGCAAAGGGATCTCAAGGGAGATCAAAACATTGAACCTTCCCTTCCTGCCAGCCGATCCTGGTCGCTTGCAAACCCTGGCCGATCCTGGCTGCTTCTCCTGGGGAGCTGCTCTCCTCCAGGCCGCTTTCCGGAGCTTGCTCAGCAGCCAGGATCGGCCAGGATCTTGGGGGAGACGTGCCCCTCCACTCTGGAGCTCCCCCTCCTCCTCCTCCTTCTCCTTCTTCTCCTTCTTCTCCTCCTCCTCCTCCTCCTCCTCCTCCTCCTCCTCCTCCTCCTCCTCCTCCTTCTTCTTTCCAAGAAGGAGGTTTTTGAGACCAAGCCAGGGCGGTGCTGTGGTTCTAGCTTTATGGATTTTAACTGTTAGTTTTTAAAGTTATAATTGATGTTTAATTCTATTTTAATATTTGTATGTTTGTGAATTTTAAATTGTATTGAAATCCTTTCGATGCAAGTGGCTTTGAGTCTCCTTTACAGAGAGAAAAAATATTATGATTATTATGTTTATTTATACCCTGCATTATCTCCCCAAAGGGCTCATACATAATATGCATATTATTATGTAAATATAAGCATAATAATAATAATAATAATATGTGTTGTCGAAGGCTTTCATATAATAATATAATAATAATAATCTGGCCCTCTGTATCCAGGGATTCTCCATGCATGGCTGAATTGCGCCTTTATGGCAACCCTACAGCTGATCTGGCCCTCCATGGCAATGGATGTAACACCCTGTTCTAATACAATCCTTGCATCATCTGCAAAGCCTCTCAGTTATCTATCTATCTATCTATCTATCTATCTATATTCACACCTTTAATCCCTTCTTTTTGTTGTATTTCTCTCACAAGTACTTCCAATGTTAAATTTAAAATGAAGTGAGTTAAGGGAATGTTCTCATTTTGCTCCTTTTTCTATATTACAGATGTCAGTTACTTCTCCATTATTTGTATTTCTGCATATTATCTATTCGAAATGGCTTTTACCTGACGTTTTGGCCCGTATTAATTCTTTTATTGCTGCAAGCATAAAGTAACAGTTTAAGTGACCCAAAGCCTCTGTGTCTGTCTAACAAGGTGCTTGTTTTCCATTGTGTTTTCCCAAGTGTTCAGTAATATTCATGGTGAATCTCATATTGTTTTGTATTTATTTATTTCCAACATTTATATCCCGCTCTTCTCACCCGAAGGGACTCAGGGAGGCATACAAAATTGGCAACAATTCAATGCCTACACATAATTAAAACAGCAATGAAAATCCAATAAAACAGTTAAAACAATATAAAGATATAAAATATATGATTAAAATCCATTCCTCCAAAATCCTCGTGCTGTAGCCGTAAATCAGTCCGGGTCGTCTTTATCATTTAATCTTCGAAAGCCTAGAATCATAGAATCATAGAATAGTAGATTTGGAAGCGACCTCATGGGCCATCCCGTCCAACCCCATTCTGCCAAGAAGCAGGAAATCACATTCATAGCACCCCCGACAGATGGCCATCCAGCCGATGCTTAAAAGCCTAATGCAAGTTAGGAATTTGTTGGCCTTAGTGCTCTTGGCCAAGTTTGTTTTCCAGTAGATATCAGGATAGTTGAAGTCGCCCATGACTACTACATCTCTTCTTTGTGCCTGTTTGGTCAGCTGTTGACAAAAGGCTTCATCAACTTCTATATCCTGGTTCGGAGGTCTGTAGTAGACACCCATGACGAGATCTTTTTGAGTCCCTTGATTCCCTTGATTCTTATCCAGATGCTTTCAAGCTGGTTTCCCAGATTACAGTCTTGCATTTCTTCTGCAACGTAACTGTTTTTGACATATAAAGCTACTCCCCCTCCTCTCCCCTTTGTTCTATTTCTGTGAAAGAGGTTATAGCCCTCAATGGCTACATTCCAGTGATAGGAGTCATCCCACCAGGTTTCAGTGATGCCTATGACGTCGTACGTGTGGTGCTGTGCTAAAAGTTGGAGTTCGTCTTGCTTATTTCCCATGCTCTGTGCATTAGTGTAAAGACATGTAAGCCCCTGTGACCTCCCCTTGAGCTGTTTATTTGGGATTATTGTGCTCTCGGTAATTGGTCTTTGCTGTGTTTGTGCAGCCCCCCATTTAGCCTTTTGGCAGTTCCCTGTGGTCGTGGGTAATATAGTGTTTGCCAGGCTGTTGTTCCCCTCCCCCAGTGGATCTAGTTTAAAGTGCGCCTGATGAAGTTTGTGAGTCTGTGTGCAAAAAGATGTTTTCCTACTTGTGTGAGATGCACCCCATCACTTGCCAGTAGGCCATCCTCCTGGAAGAGTAGACCATGGTCAAGGAAGCCAAAATGCTCCTCTTGACACCATTTTCTGAGCCAGTTATTGACCTGTACTATTTTTCCGGCCCTTGTAGAGCCATGTCCTACAACGGGGAGGAGGGATGAAAAGATCACATGTACATTATACAGTTTTAGCTTTGTTCCCAGAGCTCGAAAATCATTTGTGATCTTTTGAAAAGTATGCCTAGCGGTGTCATTGGTACCTACATGAATCAACATAAGGTGGGGAGGGTGATGGGGCTTTAAGAGCCTGCTGAGCCTCTGAGTGATATGGTGTATTTTTGCCCCCGGGAGGCAGCATGTTTCTCGAGCCATCCCATCCGGTCTGGAAATGATGGCTTCCGTTCCTCTAAGGAGGGAGTCACCTACTACCAAGACCTGTTTCCTTTGAGGATTGACAGGGTCCCTTTTGTGCAAGACAGTGTGTATGTCCCCTGGAGAGTGTTCCTGTTGAAGTGAATTGTGTAGGTGTAAAGTGTTGCCCTCCTCCTCGACATCCCCAGTGCATTCATCAATGACAATCCATTGAGATGCGTCCAAGAGCCCATCACTCTCCCAAGGGTGTTCCTGCTGTGCCTCGTCTACGATTGGGGATGGAGCATTTGTATGATTACATAAGTGTGAATGTGGCGATGCACTGTCCCCGTCAGGGCTATCCCCTGCGCATTGATCAAGAGTGGCCCACTGAGTGGTATCTAAGTAACTGTGGTCCTCCACAAGATGTGTTTCCTGATTGTATGTTAATGGTGTGAGAATTTGGAATCTGTTGTGTAAATGCAGCTGAGCAGAGGAGTTCTGCGGAGGCTGCCTGGTCCTGTGCCTCTTTCTATGGGTGACCTCCTTCCAAGCCTGAGAGTTGTCTGCCTTTGAGTTGATCTTCCCATAAAGTTCCTGATCATGGTGGTGTTGGTGTGATGCAGGTTGCAGATCTACAGCAGCGTGTTGTGCAGTGTCCAAGAAGAGCTCAAGTGCCTGAATGTCCTTAAGGGTCTTAAGGGGCCTCGAGTTGCTCGATCCTCTGCTCCATCAGAGTAATCTGTTTACACTTGGTGCAGGTGTAGTTGAGTAGTTGTTGTGCAAAGAAGGTGAACATGCCGCAATTTGTGCATGTGGTGGCAAGTATTTGCTGTTGATCCATCTCTTGGTGAGTGAAGTGACCGAGCAGGATTGTGTGTGTTATGGGCAGAATGCTATCCACCTTTGTGTGTGTATGGGCACATAGCCATGTTTTCAGGGCTTTTCTAAAACTCAAAAGGGTTGGGGCTTGCCGTATATCTCTGGGGAGGGTGTTCCACAGCCGGGGAGCCACCACCGAGAAGGCCCTGTCCCTCGTCCCCACCAGCCGTGCCTGTGAGGCAGGCGGGACCGAGAGCAAGGCCTCACCAGATGACCTTAGGGATCTTCCTGGCTCATAGGAGGAGATACGTTCGGACAAGTAGATTGGGCCAGAACCGTTTAGGGCTTTATAGGTCAAAACCAGCACTTTGAATTGGGCTCGGTAGCATATTGGCAGCCAGTGGAGCTGGCTAAGTAGGGGGGTGGTACACTCCCTGTAAGCCGCCCCAGTTATTAATCTGGCTGCCGCCCGTTGTACTAATTGGAGTTTCCGGGCCGTCTTCAAAGGCAACCCCATGTAGAGAGCGTTGCAGTAGTCCAAATGGTATGTAACCAGAGCGTGGACCACTGTGGCCAAGTCAGACCTCCCAAGGAATGGGCGCAGCTGGCACACGAGGCGGAGTTGTGCGAAGGCTCCCCTGGCCACTGCCGAGACCTGGGGCTCCAGGCTCAGCGATGAGTCCAGGAGAAGAACCCCCAGACTGTGAACCTGTGTCTTCAGGGGGAGTGCGACCCCATCCAGCACAGGCTGTAACCCTATTCCCTGTTCAGCCTTACGACTGACCAGGAGGACCTCTGTCTTGTCTGGATTCAGTTTCAATTTATTGACCCCCATCCAGTCCGACACAGCGGCCAGACACCGGTTCAGGACCTGAACAGCCTCCTTAGTGACAGGTGGGAAGGAGTGACAGAGCTGGACATCATCTGCGTACAGATGACACCGGACCCCGAAACTCCGGATGATCTCTCCCAGCAGCTTCATGTATATGTTGAACAACATGGGGGACAGTACTGAACCCTGCGGGACTCCACAAGTCAATGGTTGTGGGGCCGAGCAAGCGTCCCCCAATGACACCATCTGGGAACGACCCTCCAGGAAGGACCGGAGCCACTGCAAAACAGTGCCTCCGAGCCCCATCCCAGCGAGGCGCCCCAGAAGGATACCGTGATCGACAGTATCGAAGGCTGCTGAGAGGTCCAGCAGAACCAGCAGGGACACCCTCCCCCTGTCCAGTTCCCGGCGAAGATCATCGACTAAGGCGACCAAGGCTGTCTCGGTACCATGCCCCGGCCTGAAGCCAGACTGTGCCGGATCCAGAAAATTGGTATCTACCAAGAATGTCTGGAGTTGTGCGGCCACCACACGTTCCACGACCTTGCCCAAAAAGGGGAGATTGGAAATAGGCCGATAGCTGTCCAATTGAGTGGGGTCCACTGATGGCTTCTTCAACAGCAGTTTGATCACAACCAATTTAAGGCTCACTGGAAAAATGCCTTCCCGAAGGGAGGCATTCACCACCACCTTCACCCACTCGGCCAAACCCCCTCTGGCTTCTCTCACCAGCCAGGATGTAGTTGTCTTTGAGGTAAAAACCCACATTGATCTGGATGTATAATGTATTGAAGGATACACTCATTGATCTGAATGTATAATGTATTCCATAGTAAAAGAATCCATGGTCTATAGTCATTTTTTGTCCCATTGTGACCCTCTTTAGGGATCAGCATTACAGTTGTCAGTAGAGTTGTGTGCAGAATTCATTCCTACCATTTCTATCGTTTCTTTCGTGTCTTTCTCTTCAGCAGCACAAAACGGGAAGCCCCCTCCCTGCACGAAAATCAGCTCAACACGAAAGCAAGCTGGAACCGATCCCGTCTCCAGGTAGCCGAGTGCTACCCCCAAACTTGCCTCCTTGCCTTGGAAAGCAAGTGCGTGTGGCAGGCAGGCCCAGAAAGCATGTGTGCCTCCCAGTACCCGCAACTAAGTGCCCCTTACTCTAGAATAAGAGGGGCTCAGCTGCAGACACTGGCAGGCTCTTGTGCTTTCCGGGCCTGCACACCCCACACACACACCTTGGAAAACACGTGCGCCTGCCAGTATCTGCAGCCGAGTGCCTCCTCTAGAGTAGAAACAGCAGGGCACAAGCCTCTTTGAAGCATGCGCTGGGAAGGGGAGCCCGGGTGGGAGCAGATCTTTCGGGGCCCAAACTGAAAACAGACTTCCCTTGAAGGGAGTCTTGGGCAGTAGTTGCTTGGCCCTGCCTCCAGGTATAGGACTTCCTGGGAACGGCCCTTTGCTGAACCAAAGGAGTTCTGGGCACGTTTTGGAGAAAAGATGGGATCCAGGGCAAAACAATGAGTTGCTAGGTTGGGTAGCTGTGAGGTTTTGGGGCTATATGGCCATGTTCCAGCAGCATTCTCTCCTGACGTTTTGCCTGCTTCTGTGGCTGGCATCTTCATAGGTTTGTTGCCAGTGAAGCAGGTGAAGTGTGTGTGGGGGGGTGTGTCTGTGTGTGTGTGTACAGGGTGTTTGAAAATAACTCTCTATTCACCACTTAATTTAAATGGAGAATAGGGAGTTCTTTTCGAACACCCTGAATATATGTCTCTGTAGAATGTCCAGGGTTGGAGAAGGAACTCTCTTGGTGAATTTTGCAATTGGCAAGCTTGAATAGCACTGAGTAGCCATGAAGCTGCAAAGTCAATCAGTGAAGGTATCTGCATGGAGATAGCCTGGCCTCTAATGCCTGGAGGCACCCTGTGTTTGGGAGGTGTTAACTGGCACTTGATGGCATGCTGTCTGGAGTTCCAATATTTCTGAGTGGTGTTCCTTATTTACTGTCAGATTGTGTTCATTTTCATGGTTTCCTCCTTTCTGTTGACATTGGCCACCTGCTTCTTGTGCATTTCAATGGTTTCTCTGTGTCGCCTGACATGGTGGTTGTGAGAGTGGTCCAGCATTTTTGTGTTCTCCAATAACATGCTGTGTCCAGGTTGGTTCATCAGGTGCTCTGCTGTGGCTGACTTCTCTGGGTGAGTTAGTCTGCAGCGCCTTTCATGCTCTTTGATTTGTGTCTGGACTCGACGTTTGGTGGTCCCTCTGTAGAGTTGTCCACAGCTGCATGGTATATGGTAGACCGACTTTATATAGCAGTGGTGAGAGGATCCCTCTTGTCCTTTGCTGAACGTAGCATTTGCTGGATTTTCTTGGTGGGTCTGTAGATAGTTTGTAGGTTGTGTTTCAAAGGCTTCCAAACCTTTGGTCTTCTTGGTTGCCCTTCTCTGGATATCTTCCATCTTGTCCATATCCTTCTTGAATTGCTTTGCCCAGAATTGGACACAGTTATAATTCCAGATCAAATCAGAAACAAGAGGGACTATGGATCCCCTCAATCTCGACATTAAACTCCAATTGATACAGCCTTGAATTGCATTGGCCTTTTTGGCTGCGGCATCACCCTCTTGACTCATGTTCAGCCTGTGGTCTTCTAAGACTCCTCGGCCCCTTTTACTTGGACTGTTTCTGAGCCAGGTCTCATACATCCCAGACTTCTGCCTAACTGTCATATCCTACATTTCTCCTTTTTGAAACTCATTTGGTTGGTTTTGACTCAACTTTCTAACCTTTTAAGGTCAATTTTGATCCTAAGCCTATCTTCTGGAGTATTAGCTGTCCCTTCCGATTTGATCCCATCCACAGACTTGATAAGCACACCCTTTAACCCTCCCTCCAGGTCATTAATCAAGATGCTGAACAGCATTCTCTCCTGACGTTTCGCCCACATCTATGGTAGGCATCCTCAGAGGTTGTGAGGTCTGTTGGAAACTAGGCAAGTGGGGTTTATATATATCCCTGTGGAATGATGTCTAGGGTGGGAGAAAGAAAGAACTCTTGTCTGTTGGAAGCAAGTGGGAACTGGCCACCTTGATTAGCGTTTAATGGCCTTGCAAAGCCTGGCTGCTTCCTTCCCAAGGGAATCCTTTGTTCGGAGGCATCAGCTGCCCCTGACTGACTCATGTCTGGAATTCTCATGTAATGGGAAAAATCTAAAACTGATAAGAAATATGTTTAAAGATGTTTTGATTTGTTTGATTTGATTTGTTGAAATTGTCCACCTGCTTCTTCTGGATTTCAGTGGCTTCTCTGTGTCATCTGTCATGGTGGTTGTGAGAGTGGTCCAGCATTTCTGCGTTCTCAAATAAGATTCCGTGTCCAGGTTGGATCATCAGGCGCTCTGCCATGGCTGACTCCTCTGGTTGAGTCAGTCTGCAGGGCCTTGCATGTTCCTTGATGGTGTCTGGGCAATGCTGCTGCGTTTGGGGGTCCCTAGGCAGACTTCTTGGCCACAGCTGCCTCGTGTGCAGTAGACTCTGGCAGAGGGGAGAGGATCCCTCTTGTTCTTCGCTGAACGGAGCATTTGTTGGAATTTCTTAGTGGGTCTGTAAATAGTTTGTAGGTTGTGTTCCTTCTTCAGCTTCCCTATGTGGTCATTGGTTCCCTTGATGTAGTTCACTTTTCCTCTGGGTGGGTCTTTGTCTTTCCTCTCGTATCTAGTTCTTGGCCTTGTAGCTCTTCTGATGTCTGTGGTGGAGTCTCCATTGGCCTGTAGAGCCCAGTTTAGGTGGTTTAGTTCACCTTAGAGGAGGTGAGGTTCGCAGATTTTTTGTGAACGGTCTGTCAGGGCTTTGATTGTGCTTCTTTTTACTTGGGAATGGTTAGAGTTTTGATGTAGGTATCTATCCATATGTGTTGTTTTTTTAAAAAAACTGTGTTGATTGGATTTCCGGATAACCAGGACATCTAGAAATGGCAGTTTTCCTTCATTTTATTTTTCCATGGTGAATTGGATGTTTGAGTGGATTCTGTTGAGGTGCTCCAGGAACTTGTTGAGTGCTTCTTCTTCATGGCTCTAAACGGTGAAGGTGTCATCCAACACCTCTCAGCTAACACCTCCCAACAAAGGATTCCCTCTGGTAGGATACAGCCAGACTTTGAAGCTACAAGGCTATTCAATGCTAATCAAGGTGGCCAATGGCAACATTCACACTTGCCTCCAACAGACAAAAGTTCTTTCTCCCACCGTGGACATCATTCCACAGATCGATCGATCTATCTATCTATCTATCTATCTATCTATCTATCTATCTATCTATCTATCAATACCCCCACTTGCCTAGTTTCCAACAGACCTCACAACCTGCCATAGGATACCTGCCATAGATGTGGGCAAAATGTCAGGAGAGAATGCTTCTGGAACATGGCCATACATCCCGGAAAACTCACAGCAACTCAGTGATTCTGGCCATGAAAGACTTTGACAACACAGTATTTCATTTGTTATCAAAGAGCAACAGTCACCTCCTTCTGAAGATGTCTACAGAATGACCCTTATAAAATGATTTAAATGCACAGTGGCTCGTGGTTATTGTTCATACCATCAACTCTTTAAGAGAAGGCAAAGTTATCAGTCACATCAAACCTTAGGCATAAGTAGACTTGTACTGCTTCCTCTGTCCATCCCCAATTGTATGTCACCATAAGTATGTATGAAACAACTGTCTGTCCCATCTTGACCTTTATGTCATGGCTTCAAGGAAATCATGACATACATAAGGCTTTTGGCTTTCATTCCTGATCTTTTACTTCTTTCTTGACCAGGGAAATGAGGATTGTATGGAGCTACCCCTGGCCTCATGAGGAACAAACAAATATGCAATGGAGTTTGAGGAACGTGGAAGCCAAAGGTGCAGCAAGGAAGAAGAAATCCTCTCAAAGTTCTGATCTTGCTGAACTCTTAAACTTTGGATCAGAAAAGAAAAAAAAGAAGAATCAGATGTCCATATTGCAATTAAATTAACCTGTGATCGTCAACATGGAAGTGAAAACATATAAATGCATTGAATATGGAAATATATTTAATCAGCATGGACACTTGCAGTTACCTGAAAGAATTCACTCTGAGGAGAAGCCTTACACATGTGTGGAGTGTGGAAAGAGCTTTACTTTGAGTCAAAATCTACATTTTCATCAAAGAACTCACACTGGGGAGAAACCCTATACATGCCTGGAGTGTGGAAAGAGCTTCACTCGAAGTGATCATCTACATAAACATCAAAGGACTCACACTGGGGAGAAACCCTATACATGCCTGGAATGTGGAAAGAGCTTCACTGTGAGTGGAAGCCTACGTTCTCATCAAAGAACTCACACTGGGGAGAAACCCTATACATGTATAGAGTGTGGAAAAAGTTTCACTAAGAGTGGAAATTTACGTTCACATCAAAAAAATCACACTGGGGAGAAACTCTATACATGTCTGGAGTGTGGAAAGAGCTTTGCCCGGAGTAGAGGTCTACGTTCACATCAAAGAATTCATACTGGGGAGAAACCCTATAAGTGCCTGGAGTGTGGAAAGACCTTTGCTCAGAGTGGGGGTCTATATTCACATCAAAAAACTCACTCTGGGGAGAGACCCTATACATGCCTGGAGTGTGGACAGAGCTACACTGAGAGTGGACGCCTACGTTCACATCAAAGGACTCACTCTGGGGAGAAACCCTATAAATGCCTGGAGTGTGGAAAGAGCTTCACTCGGAATGGAGGTTTGCATAAACATCAAAGAACTCACACTGGGGAGAAACCTTATGAATGCCCGGAATGTGGAAAGAGCTTTCTTGACAGGCAATACCTACAGAAACATCAAAAAACTCACACTGGCAAGAAACCTTATAAATGCATGGAGTGTGGAAAGAGCTTCAGTGGGAGTGGAAGTCTACATGAACATCATAGAACTCACACTGGGGAGAAACCCTATGAATGCTTAGAGTGTGGAAAGAGGTTCACCTATAGTGGAAATCTACATCAACATCAAAGAACTCACACCGGGGAGAAGCCCTATAACTGCCTGGAGTGTGGAAAGAGCTTCACATCTAGTGGAGATCTGCATAGACATGAAATAACACATACTGGGGAGAAACTGTATACTTGTCTGGAGTGTGGTAAGAGCTTTGCTCGGAATGGAGATCTACGTTCACATGAAAGAATTCACACTGGACAGAAACCTTATACATGCCTGGAATGTGGAAAGAGTTTCACACAGAATACACATCTACACAGGCATGAAAGAACTCACACTGGGGAGAAACCCTATAAATGTCTTGTGTGTGGAAAGAGCTTCACTCACAATGGACATCTACATAAACATGAAAGAACTCACACTGGGGAGAAACCCTATTCATGCCTGGAGTGTGGAAAGAGGTTCACTGGTAGTGGAGATCTACGTTCACATCAAAGGACTCACACTGGGGAGAAACCGTATAAATGCTTGGACTGTGGAAAGTCTTTCAGTCGGAGTGGAAGTCTACGTTCACATCAAAGAACCCACATTGTGAAGACTTTCTAGGATATACAAAGGCAACCCTAGTTAAAGTTTGAAGCATGGACATAATATTGGGAAATTTTATCAGATGTGGTGGTCTTACAGAAAGGCCCAGAAATATTGGTCTGAAATACATATGAGACCAGCATTTTATTTGTTAAGAATGCTGAATGATCATCTAGAACATTTGGAAGGCCAGTACATTATATTATAACTATAGTAAGAATAGTCTATCCTCAAGGATGGGAGAAACCTCTTATCCCAACGCAAGGTGAACGGTTATGATCGGTGAACTAGCCAAGATGGGGAAACTGACAATGCTGAGTAAGGGGAAATATTTGATCACCTTCAAGAAAGTTTGCGATTTCTTTCTCACTTTTTCACAACAACAACAACGAGGGCAAAGTAGAAGTGCAGTTATCGTATTATGGTATTATCTAAAGGAGCAGAATAATCAGGGATAAAAGCCAACAGACTGTGAATGGGAGGTTCATAGAATTGTACCCATGATTGTTTGTACATTTATTATTGTAGTTTGTGTGAGTGCATGTCTGTGTAGATGTGTGTTTTCTTGGGCACTTCCTTATTTTGTTTTGTAGCTTTTCCTAATCGCCAATTAATTTGCTGTATAGGTTTAACATTATATATTATAATTTTTGGCTTCTTTTTGTATTGCTATTTTACTGTTTCTTTTTTTTTCTGAATCAAAACCAGTTCATGGAAGGGGGACTTGGTGGGGTTAAAATTGCTGAGACTGGAATGGCTGGCAGACCTGGCTTTAGCCAAGATGGGGTTTGATGCCTAATTCAAGTCGCCTTTGAATTACATTTCCCACCTATATGTTAGTCGCATGACTTTACATTCTATTATCGTGCTTCAGTCATTATTTTTCCTATTCCATCTTGCCAGTTATCTAAATAAATCTTTAGTTGATCTTCTTTTGGGTGTGTCATTGGTTTGCATTGCTGCTCATTTTAGTCTAAAATTTAAATACAGTTGGTTCTCCTTATTTGCTATTTCAGTTTTCATGGATACGATTATTCATGAATTTGTCATCCATAATAAAAAATGGTAATTGTTTTGGAGCTTTGCAGTGGAAAATCACAGTAGGTTGCAAAACAGCAAAATGTAAATAAAACCGTTCAAAAGCTTGGTCAATCATAAATGGGTAAGATAAAATTACTGTACTTTTTGTGTGATAAATCTGGTAAACAGAATTAAGAAAGGGTTGAGGGTGTCCTAGATAACTTATAGCTTGCTTTCCCTCACTATAGAGCAGGTTAGCAGAGAGTAATAGTGTGAGTGTTTAACCCCATAGAGTACAATTCCTCAAACCTACCCAATCAGATTTCCCTCCATCGCCAAATGCAAGGCTGCTTCTAGGTTTTGCCGCTGAAGTCGTATGATTTAATCCCATCTTGTGGTCTGGAACTCATGAGGGAACTGCGACGGAGCCCACCCCAGTCAATACGGCACATTGATCTGCTCATGAAGACCTTAGAGAAAACATCCCAACCAGCTGTTTCCTGTTGCAACCCACCTCTCTTTGTCTTCTTCCTTTCTGATGAGTCCAGGTGCTCTTTGGGGAATGAATGGACGGGAAGGGAGAGTCTCTGCTCCTTGGCGGAGTGGGGTCAGACCAGGTGGCCTTCCAGGTGCAATTCCTCAGAACGGAATTGCACCTGGAAGGCCACCTGGTCTGACCCCACTCCGCCATGCAAAACACACATAGCCGCAACACCCCCCCCCCCCCGAAAGAGGCCTGCCCGACCTCTGTTCTAAGGCCTTCAAAGGAGGAGAGAGCCCAGGCACATTCCTGCATAGCGCTTGTCCCAACTGTCCAGGGTAAAACTCAGAAGAGCCTTCTCCAGAGGGGCAGCCTATGTCACTCAGGGGCATGAGCAAGGGGATGGACACCTGGCATCATAGAGACCTGGGAGCTGTGCCCGGCCACACGTTGCTGTGGCGAAGTATGGTGGTATGGGAAATAAAGTATTGAGGAATTAGTGATAGTTAAGGTCAAGGGTAAAGGTGCTGGCCTGTTTATGTCGGATAAGTGAGACTCTACTGTATATTTATAACCTTATATTATCTGCTTAGAGCTGAATTATATGAGGCCCCTTCTTCACAGCTGGATAAAATGCACACTGAAGTGGATTATATGGCAGTGTGGAGTCAAGATAATCCAGTTCAAAGCAGATAATATAGTAGTGACATTCCTAGGACTCTGTATAAAAAGCCTGTGTTTCTCTGTCTCCTTCAGCTGCTGAAAATCTTCCCCTGGGCAGAGGACAAGGAAGAAAGGGGTGCGTGGGCAAAGGGGAAAGAGGTGGGAAGGAAAAAAGGCCTTGTGGATGGAGCTGCACTTGGGGCTCAGCCGAGGGAGAGAATGGCCCAAAGGGAACGTCCTTCAGCAGAGGCTCATTGGGTGAACACGCCTCAATGTGGGGTTGAACTGGATGGGTGGGGAGGCAGGGTCTTGGTTGGCTGCAGGATTCCTTTGGGAAAAGACAGGCCATTTGGTAGCAGCAGGGGTATAATTTGGGATGCTCAGGAAGCAAACCTGGAGCTATTGTGGGATGGTAAGCACTGCAGCCCAGTAATCTTTGTGTCCCTCAACATTTAGCACATCCTGGTAATTCAGGGAAACCCATTATCCAATGATGACGCCCTTTATTATTGGAACAAACTACACCTTTCTACCTGCCTTCCGTTCCTTTAGCCACATTCGTGTACGGCCCAATGAAATCAACGTGATCCTACAACATTGGAAGGAGCTCCCCTTTCTTCCTTCTATCTTTTAATCTTTTCTTCCTCCCTCCCCTATTTTCTTTTTTCTTTCTGGATTTGGTCCCTTCTTTTTCAAGAATTAGTGACTGCCTTTGCTGGTATCCATGTATGCGCTTGACACCCTGATGTCTGCATTTCTTGGTACAGTATTTCCCTTTTCCACATGACCCATGAAGGGAAAGGGGGGAAATCTTTGAGGTAAATACGGTTTCTGGCTTTCAACCTTGATCTCTTGCTTTTTTCTTGACTATAGGGAAATGAGGATTCTGTGGAGCTACCTCTTGGGTTCAGTAAGGAAACCTATAATATAGGAAGAAGAAATCCTTTCAAGGTGATGATCTTGCTGAATTCTGGACCTTACAGATAAGAAAGGAAAAAAGAAGAGTCAATTATCTGTAGTGTATTTAAACACTGTATCACTGTTGACATGACAGAGAAAGCATCTAAATGCCTCGAGTGTGGAAAAAGTTTCACTCGGAGGGATCGTCTCCAACAACATGAAAGAATTCACACTGGGGAGAAGCCCTTTGAATGCCTTGTGTGTGGAAAGAGCTTCACTTACAGTGGAGGATTATATTTACATCAAAGGACTCACACTGGGGAGAAGCCCTATACATGCCTGGAGTGTGGAAAGAGCTTTGCTCAGAGTGGAGATCTACGTCCACATCAAAGGACTCACACTGGGGAGAAACCCTATAAATGTCTGGAGTGCGGAAAGGGCTTCACTCAGAGAGCAAATCTACGTTCACATCAAAGGACTCACACTGGGGAGAAACCCTATACTTGCATGGAATGTGGACAGAGCTTCACTGAGAGTGGAAGTCTACGTTCACATCAAAGGACTCACACTGGGGAAAAACCTTATACATGCCTAGAGTGTGGACAAAGCTTCACTCATAGTTCATGTCTACATTCACATCAAAGGACTCACACTGGGGAGAAACCCTATCAATGCCTGGATTGTGGACAGAGCTTCACTCATAATTCAGGTCTACATGCACATCAAAGGACTCACACTGGGGAGAAACCCTATACATGCATGGAGTGTGGACAGAGCTTCACTCAGAGTTCAAGTCTACGTTCACATCAAAGAATTCACACTGGAGAAAAACCCTATACATGCCTGGAATGTGGAAAGAGCTTCACTCATACTTCAAGTCTACGCTCGCATCATAGGACTCACACTGGGGAGAAACCTTATCAATGCCTGGATTGTGGACAGAGCTTCACTGAGAATGGAAGTCTACGTTTACATCAAAGAATTCACACTGGGGAAAAACCCTGTATATGTCTGGAGTGTGGACAGAGCTTCACTCAGAGTTCAAGTCTACGTTCACATCAAAGAACTCACACTGGGGAGAAACCCTATACATGCCTGGAGTGTGGAAAGAGCTTCACTCAGAGAGTGAATCTAAATTCGCATCAAAGGACTCACACTGGAGAAAAACCCTATACATGCTTGGAGTGTGGACAGAGCTTCACTCATAGTTCAGGTTTACGGTCACATCAAAGGACTCATACTGGGGAGAAACCCTATAAATGTCAGGAGTGTGGACAAAGCTTCACTCATAGTTCAGGTTTGCGTTCACATCAAATGACTCACACTGGGGAGAAACCCTATGCATGCCTGGAGTGTGGAAAGAGCTTCACTCATAGTTCAGGTCTACGTTTACATCAAAGGACTCACACTGGGGAGAAACCCTATAAACTCATGGTGTGTGGAAAGAGCTTCTCTGAGAGTTCAAATCTACATGGACCTAGAACTCACATTGGAGAGAATAGTGGTATTTGACCCCATAGAGATTGTCCGAGATATATATTTTCATGTTAGTGGCACACTTTTTAGTCATTCATCCTTTTGCCACACAGTAGTTCTGTTAGCAAATCATAGGTTAAACCAGGGGTCCCCAAACTTTTAAAGCAGAGGGCCAGTCCACAATCTTTCAGACTGTGGAGGGGCCGAATTATCATTTGAAAAAAAAATGAACAAATTCCTGTGCACACTGCACATGTCTTATTCGTAGTGCAAAACAACAACAACAATGAAAGAACAATACAATATTTAAAAATGAAAACAATTGTAAACAACATAAACCTATCAGGATTTCAATGGGAAGTGTGGGCCTGCTTCTGGCCAATGAGATAGTCAGGTTCATTAGGATTGTTGTTGTTGTGTGCCTTCAAGTCATTTCAGACTTTAGGTGAGCCTAAGTCTAAAATTATTTATTTATTCATTTACTACATTTATTTATTACATTTATATCCTGCCCTTCTCACCCTGAAGGGGACTCAGAGCAGCTGTATGTACATACAATATATTATATTATTAGCATAGCACAATATTAGCATTATATATTACTACATTGAACTATACCACTATACTGTAATATTATATGTAATATATAACATATAATTAATATTATTATATGGTATTATTATTAGTATTATATTGTATAACATTATAATATTATTATCAATATTATATGTATATACAATATAGTATACTAGCTGTGCCTGGCCACGCGTTGCTGTGGCATTGTCTGGTGGTGTTGGTGAGAAATTGTTGAGGTAGTAGTTGTATTGAATGTCTGTTGTATGGTTGTCTTTATGTTTAGTATGCATTTGGTTGTTTGTGTACTGTGAAAGTGGTGAGGGCAGAGGGGGTCTATGTATTTTATAGGCAGTGTGGAAGAGGCCTAAGCGAGGCCTAATTCTGCCTTTCCCCTGGGCTGAGTGGGTTGCTAGGAGTGGGCAGAGCTTAGCCTTCTAACTGGCAGCAATTGGATAAAAACAATTATTCCTCTCCCTCTAATTAGGACTTTCTTTTTCTTTTCTTTTTTTTGTATCAACCTAGAGGTGTGGATGAGGGGTTGTGCTGTCAGTTTTCGGGGTTGGGGGGCCTTTAGTTTTGTTGTTTTGTCGGTCGCCAGGATTCCATCACTCTTTTATATATATAGATTATTTAAAATGATATAAAAATATTATATTATAAAACTGAGGGCAGGGGCCAGGTAAATGACCTTGGAGGGCCGCATCCGGCCCCCGGGCCTTAGTTTGGGGACCCCTGGGTTAAACCAACCTCTTATATGTTTTCAATATATATAATATAATGTAATATAATAATATATAGGAATCAGTTTCCTATAATGAGTCCCCTGGGAAGATGGGGCGGGCTGCAAATATTATTATTATTACTACTACTACTACTACTACTACTACTGTCTTTACTGTACAAATCAAGCATGAGCAAACTAAAGCCCGGGGGCCAGATGCGTTTACCTCAGACCCTCCTCCACAGGCCGTGTGTCCCACCTTCCTCTTGACATAAGGAGTGGGCAAGTGGCTCCGTCTTATGCTGGGAAGACAACCTGAGGATGACCCAGGCCCTGCCCTGCCCTGCCCTGCCCCCTCCCAGGCCCTACTCCTTGCAGACCTGCCCCCTTCTTTCCTGGCCGGGCCAGCAATACAACCAGAAGGCAAAAAAAAAGTTTGCCCATGCCTGGTATAAACCATATTTGTGTAATTTCCTCTATAGCTGCTCCATGTGGTTCATCACAAACCTAGTTATTGACAGGTTATATTTTCTTAATTCAAAAATTAGCAATTTTAGTGGTAATTTCTGCAACTCAATCAACAAATTGTGCCAATAACAAAAGTTATAAAAGAACCTACACTTGAGCACACCAGCACTCCACTTCTGTAGTGAATAAACGTCTGTGGGTGTTGTCGTGGCTGGATAACCTTCCATGGGTGCGTTGACTGTGTCTGCCCGGCTGGCTTTAGGGGGCTGGACTAGGTACCCTTTGGGGGTCTCTTCCAAGCCCAGCGAAGTATAGCCTGCCTGGGAGCCTGGAGTCTCCTCTGGAGGTTTTGAGCTGAGGTTGGATGGCTGTCTGTTGGGAGGGCTTCTACAGTGCCTTCCTGCCTGGCTGAAGGGGGTGGACTGGATGTTCTTTGTGAGTCTCTTCCAATGAGTATGGGGGAGAAACATTTCTCATGGGATGCACCTGTGGACTACAGGCAACCCATTCGTGTGCCATGGCATACAGTTTGGAAAGCTCTGATCTAAGACATACAAAGGCAATGCTCATTAATGCAGAAAAATGAGAGTACGATTTATCATATTGTGATGACTTTGCAGAAAGTCCAGAAATATTGGACTCAAATGCTTGCGATGGTGGACGATAAAGGTTAATGTTACATTTACAGTGAGCCCAGAGTTTTGTTTCATAAGAATGTTGGACAGCCATATAGAATAAAAATTTGGAAGATGCCTAGAATATAGGATGACTACGGCAAGCATCGTTTCCCCTCAGAGAGGGGAGAAACCATCTCCTCCCACACGGGGAGGTTGACTGACGAAGATTCGCGATTGATCAAAAATGGAAGAAGTGACTCTGCTCATTAAAGAGAAATCCTTGATCAACTTCAAGAAAGATGGAGACTTCTTTATCACTTTTCCACAACAACAAGAACAAGAGGAGCAAATGTCAGCTGCCGGATTTATGAATTAGAAGCGTGTTGCCAAAAGCAGAAGTGTACTTACATAGGATTAACTGGGGGAGTAGAATAGTAAGGGATATAATCAACTCACTTCGAAGTTCTTAAAATTAGGCCCAGGTTTTTTAGTTAGTGTATTTCGTGTATTTATATTAGTGTCTTTTATTGGTGTTTTTTTCTGATTTTTTCTAGTTTGTTGTAGTCTCCACTCTGCGCTGTACAGTTTTAGTGTTATATATTATAAAATTACTATGTTTCTCTTTATCTTAATAAAAAATGTGTTTGCAAAGCGGGGATGTAGAAGGTTCAAAATATCAGAGACTGGAAAGGCAGATAGAGCTGAGGTTAAATGGAAAATGTAAGGTCCTTTTGGATGTCGTTTTCCACCTTTATGTCGGTCACATGGCTCTGCGTTTGATTTTTATGCTTCAGTTATTACATATATACTGTGTTTTGATCATCGTCTATTGCTTTTTCGGGTATGACTTTGGTTTTCATCGTTGCACACCTGAATCCTGCATTTCAGTACAGATGTCCCTCCATATTTGCAGGTGTAGGTTATTTCATAGAATCCTAGAATAGTAGAGTTGGAAGAGACCTCATGGGCCATCCAGTCCAACCCCATTCTGCCAAGAAGAAGGAAATCGCATTCAAAGCACCCCCGACAGATGGCCATCCAGCCTCTGCTTAAAAGCCTCCAAAGAAGGAGCCTCCACCACGGCCCTGGGGAGAGAGTTCCACTGTCGAACAGCCCTTCTCACAGTGAGGAAGTTCTTCCTGATGTTCAGGTGGAATCTCCTTTCCTGTAGTTTGAAGCCATTGTTCCATTGTGTCCTAGTCTGCAGGGCAGCAGAAAACAAGCTCCGTCCCTCCTCCCTATGACTTCCCCTCACATATTTGTACATGGCTCTCATGTCTCCTCTCAGCCTTCTCTTCTGCAGGCTAAACATGCCCAGCTCTTTAAGCCGCTCCTCATAGGGCTTGTTCTCCAGACCCTTAATCATTTTAGTCGCCCTCCTCTGGACGCTTTCCAGCTTGTCAACATCTCCCTTCATCTGCGGTGCCCAGAATTGGACCCAGTGTGATTCCAGGTGTGGTCTGACCAAGGCAGAATAGAATAAGGGGGAGCAGGACTTCCCTGGATCTAGACGCTATTCCCCTATTGATGCAGGACAGAATCCCATTGGCTTTCTTAGCAGCCGCATCACATTGCTGGCTCATGTTTAACTTGTTGTCCACAAGGACTCCAAGATCTTTTTCACATGTACTGCTGTCTAGCCAGATGTACTGCTGTCTAGCCAGCAATCCTTTCTCCCACCCTGGACATCCTTCCAGATCTCTATCTACACTCCACTTGCCTAGTTTCCAACAGACCTCCCAACCTCTGGGGATGCCTGCCACAGCTGTGGGCAAAACGTCAGGAGAAAATGCTTCTGGAACATGGCCATACAGTCCAGAAAACTCACAGCGATCTAATATATATATAGGTTTCTCCCATTCCTCCTCCTCTCTGATCTGGTTCACACGTACTGCTGTTGAGGCAGGCATCTCCCATTCTGTATCTTTGCATTCCATTTTTTCTGCCGAAGTGAAATATCTTGCATTTGTCCCTGTTGAACTTCATTTTGTTAGTTTATTTATTTACAGCACTGATATAGAATCATAGAATCATAGAGTTGGAAGAGACCTCACGGGCCATCCAGTCCAACCCCATTCTGTCAAGAAGTAGGAAAATCACACGCAAAGTACTCCTGACAGATGGCTATCCGTCCTCTGCTTAAAAGCCTCCAAAGGAGGAGCCTCCACCACACTCCAGGGCAGAGAGTTCCACTGCTGAACAGCTCTCACAGTGAGGAAGTTCTTCCAACTCGTAGAACGTTACGAGCTGGGGAGGCCCTGCTCTCAGTCCCACCTCCTTCGCCAGCGTGACTGGTGGTGACGAGAGACAGGGCCTTCCTTCCTTCCTTCCTTCCTTCCTTCCTTCCTTCCTTCCTTCCTTCCTTCCTTCCTTCCTTCCTTCCTTCCTTCCTTCCTTCCTTCCTTCCTTCCTTCCTTCCTTCCCAGTGGTGGCTCCTTGGCTGTGGAAGCCCCTCCCCACGACATCCGGCAGGATCCATCCTTTCTGCCTTTCAGGAAAAAAGCCAAGCATCTAAAGAATAAGTTTCTACAGCTTTGACATGGTCTGGATTGATTATGTGGAAGGTTTTTGGATGCATTTCATATGTTTATAAATTTTGTATACTGTTTTATGTGTATTAATGCTTCATGTTAATCTTTTAAAGTGTTTTTTTATGTTTTATTGCTATCGTTGGTTTTTATGGACATTGGATTCTGGCCAGATTTGTAAGCCACCTTGAGTCCTTTTGGGTGAGAAAGGCGGGATAGAAATGAAGTAAATAAATACATAAATAAAATACACAGAACAAACATTAAAGCAGAAGACACGAGTTTAAAATCTATGATTATATCTGCCTGGGTATTTATTTCTTTTGTGTCAAAAGCATTGCGTAAATAAGTATAATCCAGTTCATCGTCTGTGCATGAGGCAGGGCATGGTGGGCAAGCAGACAGGTGCGGCGGAGATGTCTGTCCTGCTCCACAGTCGCACAAGGTGGAGGATTCTTCCAGGTCGTGCCATTTTGCCAGGTATGGCTGGATAGGATTATTCACTAAATTTGCCATCCAGAATAAAATGGGAATTGTTTGGAGCCTTGCAGACCCTTCTGAAAAAATCACAATCAGCTGCAAAAAGCTAAATGTGAAAGGAAACCTATTTGAAATGTTGTAAATCATAAATGTGCTAGATAGAGTCAACAAGATTAAGAAGGTTTCGAGGCCCCCTTGAGATCTTTGCAGTTTTCCCCTTTCATGGGGCCCTGAAGCCCTAAACCACGTAAATGTGGAGCACCGACTTCCCGACTGGCTCTCTCTACCTCGGAGGGAGCGTGGAGGAATCGCCTTCCTTGGAAGATTTCAAGCAGAGGCTGGATGGCCATCTGTCGGGGGTGCTTTGATGGAGCTTTTCCTATAGGGTAGAAAGTCATTGGACTAGTTGGCCCGTGTGGTCTCTTCCGGTTCTTATGATTCTATAATTCCAGGATGGTGTTCTGGTATGGTTTTGAGAAGCCCTTCCTTGGCTTGTTGTCCATAATGCACCTCAGGTAAAAGAGAGGATGTCTTTGGTAGACGAGTCCCCAACGGTGACCCGTCGGAGGGTGTTTCTGCAAGGCAGAGGAGAACCTCCTGGAGCCCCCCCCCCCCCCGCCAACACAAGGGCCAGAGAGTTGGAGCAGAGCTGGGGGGCCACCCAGTCCAACCCCTTCTGCCAAGAAGCAGGAAAATCGCCTCCAAAGCACCCCTAAAGGCACCCTAAAGATGCTCAAGGGATGAAAGGGAAGAGACCTCTTCTCTCTGCAGCAGAAAGCAAAGCCCCTCCGGTTACAGAGACGCAGGTGGAAACATGGCCACGGGTGCAGCACGGGTCCCCTCTGTGGCTCTAGAGACAAGGGCTGATACTCCAACACGGAAGCCCCTTCTTCCCTCAGAGAGGGCCGCTTTCCTCGCCATTGTGCCCTCCTGCCTGGCAGCGAGGGAGGGGAGGGGCTGGTCTAGATGGCCCTCGGGGTCCCTTCCAACTCTAGGATTATATGCCAAAGGAGACTCATCAAGTAAGGGTTTGGGTGGCCATCTGTCGGGAGGGTCTTGACGGTCCTCCTGCCCAGCATGAAGGGGCTGAACTGGATGGCCCTTGGGGTCCCTTCCAACTCGGGATTCTACTGCTGGGCTCCCAAACTGGCCAGGCTTCCAGCCTCCATTGGGGCCGGACAGCAAGGGTCAAGGTGGAAGGGACAGCGGGGAGCATTTGAGGGGTCCTTGGCCATGGCAACTCCCAACAGACGTCAGGGTGGGGCCACGTGGGGAAGGGGGGACGCATGGCCAGGGGCCAATGAGACGGAGGGGTGTTGAGGGGACGGGGTGTAGACATCCAAGATCCCTGAAGCTACTGCACCAGTCCTTTGCTTCGGGCTCATCTTTAGCCAAAGGCACCTCCTTTCTCCTAAAACCAGGCTTGGCATGTTGCCCAGGGGAGGGGTCTGCAGGTCTCCTCCATTTGGGCAGGTGGGAAGGAGGCCTCTTGGAGACTGAAGCTGGCAAAGTAACTCTGGGCCACATCTACCCCATCCCTGACTTGGGGGGAGTGGGAACGGTGGCAGGACGGAAGCCCGGCACAGGGCACAGAGAGCAAGTCCAGTGAAGTGCCTGCTGCTCACACGAATGTCCTCATAGAGACAATGAAAGGAGAGCCTCCACACAAGAGCAAGAGATGGGGGGGGGGGGGGGGGGTTTCCCGGCGGAGTCATTGAATCATAGAGTTGGGAGAGACCCCCATGGGACATCGAGTCCAACCCATTTGTGCCATGCAGGAAAGGCGCAATCAAAGCACCCCTGACCCCACCCAGCCTGTTTAAAAGCCTCCAAGGAAGGCGCTTGAACCACACTCCGAGGCAGAGAGTTCCACTGCTGAACTGCTCTAGGAGTCAGCTAGTTCTTCCTAATGTTCAGGTGGAATCTCCTGGCCTGTAATTTGAGAGATGGACAGCATCCTTTACAAGGACACCCCCCCCCCCCCCCCGGCCACCCTTACTGCCTCTCAGAGGCAGGTGATAATGAACCAAGAGACCTTCCATCCTCCCCAAAGACAGCCAGTCTTGTTCCTGCCCTTGGCCCTCACTTGACCTCCTCAGGCCAAAGCCAGACGGGAAGCTGCTTCAAGAGCACCTGGAGCTCTGCTTTGAAGGATGTCACCTGTAGTTTAATGGACAAGGCTCAATAATAATAATAATAATAATAATAATAATGATAATAATAACAACAAAACAACAACAACTTTATTCTTGTATCCCACCACCATCTCCCTGAAGGGACTGCTGCACATAGCTGCACCCCAAGGTTTTCATTTCCATTGCTGAAAGCCAAATAACAAAGAGAGCACCTTTTGCTGCTCCTCATTACATTTGGCAGCAAATACGTTTTTGGTTTCAAGGCTTTGAAAATTGAGGTGTGCATTAGATTCAATGGCGCATGAGACTGGAGTAAATACGGGATACAGTGACTGGTCAGCAACGTGCCCTCATTCATGTTCCCTGTAAATGCAGACCAATGGGAGACCAGCAAGCTTTGTGGGGGGGGGGGGGGAGGAGACAGGCCAGAGTGGCCAAGGAGGAGGAGACAAGGCTGTCAAACAGTAAGAAGTTTACTGACCAAACCTGGACATGGAAACTGTCATGTATCACGAGATAATAATTAATAACAATGGTAATAATATTTCCAAGCCACCCCATCCTCTCCCTGAGGGTTCTCAGGGCGGCTTCCAAAACAAGGCAGACATTCAACGTCCCATACAATATAAAAATAACATCTTAAATTAACGTTTAAATAAAATTAGAAACAGATAAAAACAATCTGTTTGTTAAACAACATCAATATTGCACCATTGTACCAATTGCACTCATTGGCAGCAATGAAATGAGACAAGCCCCTGAAGAATGGGGGCAAAGAAAAACATCCAAGCCCCCCCCTGCCCCCCACCAAAGGCACATGAAAGGAGCCCCTTTTCTTCTTCTCCTCCTCCTCCTCCTCTGCATCTTCCTCCTCCTCTCAGGTAGAAGAGGTTCTCGGCCAGGGCCAGGCTGGGCTCCCGGCGTATGCTCTGCCCGGCCAGGAAGGCCAGCTTGTGCGCACACAGATCACGCCCTGCATGCAAATGGGGGGAGTTGGGGGGGCAAGAGAGGGAAGCCCCTCGTCAGCCTCCCCTTCAGAAGGAAGAAGGGCCACCCACCCACCACGCTGTCTCTCATTAGGGGCCCTGGGAACAAAGGCAGGCATGCAACCTCTGGCCCTTCCATTTGTATTCAGCTCAGCCGACAAGACCCAAAGCCATTCACACTTTTAAAGAACGACAGAATGAAAAACACCCAAGACACAAGTATTGAGATAAACATACGCTAATTACAATGCAAAAAAGCCTTCTAGAGCCACCCTCCTCCCTCCTATGAGCCTTCTAGAACGCTTAGATCATCGGGGAAGCCCTGCTCTCGGTCCCACCAGCCTCGCAGGTAAGGCTGGTGGGAACGAGGGACAGGCCCTTCCTTCTCGGTGGTGGCTCCTCGGCTGTGGAACACCTTCCCCAGCAACATACGGCAGATACCAACTCTCCTAGGCTTCAGGAAAGCCTTAAAGACATGGTTGTGCACACAAGCTTTTAATGAATGAGAACATGGATTTTACATGACCTGTACGAAGACTTATTTATTTTATTTTTATTTTATTATTAAACTTATATACCGCTACTCCCAGTTTGGCTCAGAGCGGTTTACAAAAATAGATTAAAACAATACACTTGGCTTTAAAAATAACAATAAAAACAATAAAACCAACAATAAAAACAGACATAGCCCCGAGTTTTTCACTTGAGGATTCTGGATGAATGGATTTTAATCTTGGACATTCTTAAAATTTTATATAATGTGATTTTATTTTGTAATGGTATCTGTTTTATATGAACTGTTGTTTTGTAGATTGTTTTATATGAATTGTTGTTTTTACATTGTTTTTAGGCATTGAATTTTTGCCTATTTACTGTAAGCCGCTTTAAGTCTCTTCGGAGAGAAAGGCGGGGTAAAAGTGATGTAAATAAATAAATAAATGAATAAATAAAGCAACTTGGCCATCTCTCTCTGCCATCCCCTGGGAGCCCCCGGTGGCACAATGGGTTAAACCTTTGTGCCGGCAAGATTGCTGATCCAAAGGTCAAAGGTTCAAATCAGGTAGAGTGGGTGAGCTCCCTCTGTCAGCTCTAGCTCCCCATGCGGGGACATGAGAGAAGCCTCCCACAGGAGGGTAAAACACCTGGGCAATTCCCCGTGGGCAACGTCCTTGCAGACCGCCAGTTCTCTCACACCAGAAGTGTACTTATTGTACTTCAACTTTTGTATCCATGACACAATACTTAATGGTGTTTTACACAATTTTGTGTCGGCCTTGCTTTTAAATCCTATGGCATTGCGTGATGTGATTGTCAGCTGCCTCAAATCCCTACGATGAGGAGAAAGGGAAGCGGGATAGAAATGAAGTGAGTAAGTCAATAAAATAATCCAGCTGCTACCGTTTGGTGCCTGTTTCTAGCTGTATTTGACCTGCTGGCTCCAAGGACGGCAACCGTTATGTTTTTATACTTTTATACAGATTGTTTGAACTCCCACCATGAAATAAAGAGCCAGACACAAGAAAATGGATCTAAAGGGCCGTTCTCTGACCTATTTATTGAAAGAACTGGTAATAGCCGGTAGAGGGAAAATCTGTAAACACACAAAATGTAAATCAAGGGTGAATGGCCACCTAGTGAGCCTCGTCCCGGGTCCAGGTGTGACTCCCTCTGACCACCTCCAAAGACACCAAGGACACTCCCTCTGACCACCTCCAAGTCCCATCCAAGTCCCACCCTGGGCTGGCCCTGCTTAGCTTCCCTGACCAGACCAGACCTGGTGCCTTGTGGGGATTGAGACGTGTCTTGGAGAGGGTGTCCTTAGGCAGGGTCCTCGGGGGAGGGGGTTATAATATCGAATGTCATAAGTACTTTCTAAAACATTGAATGGGTTCTTTTATTCCGCTTTCAGTGAGCCAGGCTGCATGAGGCACTTTCAGAGGGAGAAGCAGACACAGGCTCCTGTTCTGGGTTTTAGAATAATGATATTGGACACATAGACAAAAGGGGATATTGTATCAGCATTTACACATATACTCTAACATTCATTCATCCATTTATCAAGCATTGTTATCATCCTTCTTGTGGAAGTGGATCAGCTTCTTGAGAGGAGGCGGCTGTTCATAATGGTGTTCAGAAATGGTGTTCAGTTGGTCAGACACACTTTTCCTGAGAGTAAGGGGTGCTTCATGCAGTATTTTCTATGGATTTGCTTCTGAAAGTTGTAAATTTCTGACAAGAGTTAAAACATGTTGATTGCATCAGTTCCTGGGCAGTTGTTGACTTTGTTTAATTGGTTTTCCTTATCAAGGAGCCTTGTTTGCTTCCTGTAGTGCAAGAAACCTTGTAAAGATTTCCTTAAGTGAGGTTGGTCAACGTAAGGACTCCATGTTGACTTCCTTACTTAAAAGAACCATTGTCTCTGGAAATGTAAACACGTTGTTTTTCCACCAAGAGTACATCAAGTCAGCAATGTCAACAGTTAATCATTGTCACAGTTCTCATCAGCAACTTTCAATTACAGTCCATGAATTGTAGTTGTTTTCCAGGCCTTATTCCTTAGGATGGGATCTTCATTCAAACCATACATCATATATGTCATGACATTAAGGCACCTGAGAGTCAACGGTGGCCTGAACTAACAAGTGTCCACTAAATGGAATAATAACAATGTATTAAATGTCATTAAACATTGTATTATATACAATAAACAAATATAAATTTCAGATAAATGGTTACAAAAGCCAATCAAACTGTTGCATTCACAGTATGATGAATGGTAGTTACATTCACAATGTAATCAACTTTCTTGGTTATTTTCTTGTTTCTTCAACTCTTATGACTTTTTAAAATAAATCTATTGTATTTCTTTAAATGCGAATTATGAGTTCAATGTTACACACTGCTTTGTAGAATACCTGTGTGAGAGTCTTTGCTATTTAAACAACAGGTTGAGCCATTTAGGCTCATACTTGCAGTAGAATGAAACCTGAATGCAGAGTATCTTTGATTTGAAACAGAACGCTTTGTAAGTATAGACATAATAATGGGCCTTAGTTTGCCCCTGCCTGCTTTAAACCCATCTTTCCATCTCTTTTCCTGCCCACCCACCTTCCGTTTTCTGTTCTTGAGTTGGGAGCAGAGTCACTGCTTTGGGAGACGATGGTGACCTTTGGGCATTCGCACAACATGGCACTCAGCCCGGCGGAGGTGATGGCGGAAGGTTCCTCGATCCAGTGCTGGCGGTCTTTCTGTCTTGTTCCAGCATGCTGATATTTGTCCGCCTGTCTTCCCAAGAGATTGGCAGGGTTTTCTGGAGGCAACGCTGGTGGAATTCTTCCAGAAGTGGAGAGTGACGCCTGTCGAGGGTACGCATTTTGCAGGCGTAGAACAGGGTTGGGGGGGGGGGGGCACAATCTATATCTATAAAAGAGTGATGGCATCACGGCAATTCACAAAACAACAAAAGTACAGGCCCCCCAACCTCAAAATTTGACAACACAACCCATCATCCACGCCTCAAGGTTGATACAACAAAAAGAAAAGAAAAATAAAGTCCTAATTAGAGGGAGAGCAATAATTTTTTTATCCAATTGCTGCCAGTTTAGAGGGCTAATCTCTGCCCACTTGGTTGCCTAGCAACCAAGGGACAGCCAGGTTTCAGTTAGGGGACAGGCAAATTTAGGCCTCACTTAGACTTCTTCCACAGATTATCTGATTTTAACTGGATTATATGGCAGTGTAGACTCAAGGCCCTTCCACACAGCTATATAACCCATTTATAATCTTATATTATCTGCTTTGCACTGGATTATCTTGACTCCACACTGCCATATAATCCACTTCAGTGGGCATTTTATACAGCTGTGAAGAAGGAGCCTCATATAATCCAGTTCTAAGCAGATAATATAAGATTAGAAATATACAGTAGAGTCTCACTTATCCAACGTAAACAGGCCGGCAGGATAAGTGAATATGTTGGATAATAAGAAGGGATTCAGGAAAAGCCAATTAAACATCAAATTAGGTAATCGTTATACAAATTAAGCACCAAAGCATCATATTATACAACAAATTTGACATAAAAAGTAGTTCCACGCGCAGTAATGCTATGTAGTATTTACAGTAGAGTCTCACTTATCCAACACTCGCTTATCCAACGTTCTGGATTATCCAACGCATTTTTGTAGTCAATGCTTTCAATATATCATGATATTTTGGTGCTAAATTCATAAATACAGTAATTACTATATAGCATTACTGTGTACTGAACTACTTTTTCTGACAAATTTGTTGTCTAACATGATGTTTTGGTGCTTAATTTGTAAAATCATAACTTAATTTGATGTTTAATAGGGTTATCCTTAATTCCTCATTATCCAACATATTCGCTTATCCAACATTCTGCCGGCCCGTTTATGTTGGATAAGTGAGACTCTACTGTACTGTATTTACAAATTTACCACTAAAATATCACAATTAATTTAAAACACTGACTACAAAAACATTGATTATGAAAAGGCAGACTGCGTTGGATAATCCAGAACATTGTATAAGCGAATGTTGGATAGGTGAGATTCTTCTTTAATATGAAATAATTATTCTTACTGGGATAGAATAATGCAGAACAATATAATCTCTAAAACCAGGACAGTAAATAAACAGGGGAATTCCACACAGGAAACAATCGGGGCCAGCTAACACCTCCCAACAAAGTATTCCCATCATCAAAGTCTGGAAAATCCTGTTTTCTCAGGGCCACAGACAGTAGAAGCACATAAAATATCGCAAACAACACCACTCTGAAAACATGGGAATTCCAGACAGGAAACAATCAGGGCCAGCTAACACCTCCCAACAAAAAATTCACTCAAGGAGGAAACAGCCAGGCTTTAAAGCTGCAAGGCCATTACATCCTAATCATTTTTCCTAATTGCAGCATTCATACTTGCCTCCAACAAACAAAAAAACCCAATCAGAAATATTGTATATTCACAACCTTTAGGAAATAATATCCCCTGATGGCGCAGCGTGTCAAAGCGCTGAACTGCTGAACTTCTGGACCGAAAGGCCACAGGTTTGAATTGGGGGAGTGGAGAGAGCCCCCACTGTTAGCCCCAGCTTCTGCCAACCCAGAAGTTCAAAAACATGCAAATGTGAGTGCATCAATAGGTACTGCTCCGGCGGGAAGGTAACGCCGCTCCATGCAGTCATCCCACATGTCCTTGGAGGAGTCTACGGACAACGCCGGCTCTTTGGCTTAGAAATGGAGATGAGCACCAACCCCCAGAGTAAGACACGACTGGGCTTAATGTCTGGGGAAAACCTTTACCCTTGACCTTAACTACCACCAATTCCTCAATACTTTATTTCCCAGACCACCAGACTTCGCCACAGCAACGCGTGGCCGGGCACAGCTAGTGGCTTTATAAACGAGCACCTTGGTCTCCCTACAAAAGAGAGACACATACACACATTGGGGGGGGGGGGGGAGGTATGTGTATAGATATCTATATGTGTGTGTGTGGCATAATGCTACGAAATCGTGGGAGTTGTAGTTGTACTTGGTCTTTACCCTTCTCTGTCAAACCATCTCAGTGTGAGAGAGATCTCTCCAAAACTGTTTGGCAGAGAAGGTGAAAGCCCTAGTCACACCACAAGGCCTATGATCCTATATTTATTTATTCATTTATTTATTTTATATACTGCTCTTCTCCCCCAGGGGGACCCAGAGCGGTCTTACATAATGGCAAGATTAATCTATATCTATATATATAAAAGAGTGGTGGAATCCTGGCGACCGGCAAAACAACAAAATTAAAGGCCCTCCAACCTCGAAATTTGACAACACAACCCATCATCCAAGTTGATACAACAAAAAGAAAAGAAAAATAAAGTCCTAATTAGAGGGAGAGGAATAATTGTTTTTATCCCATTGCTGCCAGTTAGAAGGCTAAGCTCCGCCCACTTGGTCTCCTAGCAACCCACTCAGCCCAGGGGACAGGCAGAGTTAGGTCTCACTTAGGCCTCTTCCACACTGCCTATAAAATACAGATTATCAGATTTGAACTGATTATATGGCAGTGTAGACTCAAGGCCCTTCCACACAGCTATATAACCCATTTATAATCTTATATTATCTCCTTTGAACTGGATTATCTTGACTCCACATTGCCATATAATCCACTTCAGTGTGCATTTTATACAGCTGTGTACAAGGGGCCTCATATAATCCAGTTCTAAGCAGATAATATATTAAATAATTAGCTACATGCTAATCATTTCCCCTAATTGCAACATTCATACTTGCCTCCAACAGACAAAAAGACCCAATCAGAAATATTGTATATTCACAACCTTTAGGAAATTATATCCCCTGATGGCGCAGCGTGTCAAAGCGCTGAACTGCTGAACTTCTGGACCAGGTTTGAATTGGGGGAGCGGAGAGAGCCCCCACTGTTAGCCCCAGCTTCTGCCAACCCTAAAGTTCAAAAACATGCAAATGAGAGTAGATGAATAGGTACTGCTCTGGCGGGAAGGTAATGGCGCTCCATGCAGCCATGCCACATGACGGACAACGCCGGCTCTTCGGCTTAGAAATGGAGATGAGCCCCAACCCCCAGAGTCAGACACGACTGGACTTCATGTCAGGGGAAAACCTTTACCCTTTACCTTAACTACAGTAGAGTCTCACTTATCCAAGCTAAACGGGCCAGCAGAAGCTTGGATAAGCGAATATCTTGGATAATAAGGAGGGATTAAGGAAAAGCCTATTAAACATCAAATTAGGTTATGATTTTACAAATTAAGCACCAAAACTTCATGTTATACAACAAATTGGACAGAAAACGTAGTTCAACACGCAGTAATGTTATGTTGTAATTACTGTATTTACGAATTTAGCACCAAAATATCACAATATATTGAAAACATTGACTACAAAAATGGCTTGGATTATCCAGAGGCTTGGATAAGCGAGGCTTGGATTAGTGAGACTCTACTGTACCACCAATTCCTCCATACTTTATTTCCCATACCACCAGACTTCGCCACAGCAACGCATGGCCGGGCACAGCTAGTGCCACATATAATACAAAATATAGTAAAACAAACGATTGTAAAAACACACTTAAAAACCAATATCGTACCCCATTTAAAACAGTAAAACACTGTATGACCATTACAACAGGGCCAGTAGCCTTGGGCCAAAAGTCAGAGCCAGTCTGTATTCAATTTCACATTAATCCAACGAATACATCCGATTATATCAACCGTATCTTAGGATGGGCCAAAAGCTTGGTCCCACATCCAGGTCTTCAGCCGCTTCCTAAAAGGCATGAGTGAGGGGGCTCCCCTAATCTCCCTCGGCAAGGAGTTCCACAGCTACCGAAAAAGCCCTGTCTCTCGTCCCAGCCAAATGCACCTGTGACGGCGGCGGGACCGAGAGCTGGGCCTCACTGGAAGATCTTAATCTGCGGGGCCGCTCATATATGTATGCATGTATATGTACATGTGTATACCCAGAATGCAGTCATGCCCGTGGCCGCATGGCCTTGGAGGTGTCTACGGACAAGGCCGGCTCTTTGGCTTAGAAATGGAGATGAGCACCAACCCCCAGAGTCAGACATGACTGGACTTAACGTCAGGGGAAACCTTTCCCTTTACTCGACCCAGGAAGGCCTCCACCTGTGCAGAGGACACCCACCGCTCTGGCGACATGTCCTGAGACCTGGGAACTCGGACGTGCCCCGCCGTGGCCCGCCTGACTCCTGCTCGAGGAAAAACCTCTCCAATCGGGCCTCCCTCCCCCCCTCCAGGTGGGGAGGGGGAGGAAGGAAGGGAGGGAGGGCGGGGCTCGGCGTCGGGAAGGGGGCGGCGCCCTCCTTTCCCGAAAGGGAAGCTGCCCTTCTCATCCGCGGAGGCCTCCAGAAGGCCCTCCCCGCCTGCCCTCCCCGCCCTGTCTCTCGCTCCCTGCCAAGCCCCGAAGGGACAGCCAGGCGCCCCAGGTGAGGCTTCTTTGGGGAAGACCCCCCCCCCCCAGAGGCCTTCTTTCCTCCTTCCTCACCTTCCTCCCCGCCCCAAACCCTCCTCCTCTCCCACCACTCCGGGGTGTGTGTGTGTGTGTGTGTGTGTGTGTATATATATATATATCCTCCTCTCCCACCACTCCGGGGTGTGTGTGTGTGTGTGTGTGTGTGTGTGTGTGTGTGTGTGTGTATATATATATATATATATCCTCCTCTCCCACCACTCCGGGGTGTGTGTGTGTGTGTGTGTGTGTGTGTGTGTATATATATATATATATATCCTCCTCTCCCACCACTCCGGGGTGTATGTGTGTGTGTGTGTGTGTGTGTGTGTGTATATATATATATATATCCTCCTCTCCCACCACTCCGGGGTGTATGTGTGTGTGTGTGTGTGTGTGTGTGTGTATATATATATATATATATCCTCCTCTCCCACCACTCCGGGGTGTGTGTGTGTGTGTGTGTGTGTGTGTGTGTATATATATATATATATATCCTCCTCTCCCACCACTCCGGGGTGTATGTGTGTGTGTGTGTGTGTGTGTGTGTGTATATATATATATATATCCTCCTCTCCCACCACTCCGGGGTGTGTGTGTGTGTGTGTGTGTGTGTGTGTATATATATATATATATATCCTCCTCTCCCACCACTCCGGGGTGTGTGTGTGTGTGTGTGTGTGTGTGTGTGTGTGTGTGTGTGTGTGTGTGTATATATATATATATATATCCTCCTCTCCCACCACTCCGGGGTGTGTGTGTGTGTGTGTGTGTGTGTGTGTATATATATATATATATCCTCCTCTCCCACCACTCCGGGGTATGTGTGTGTGTGTGTGTGTGTGTGTGTGTATATATATATATATATCCTCCTCTCCCACCACTCCGGGGTGTATGTGTGTGTGTGTGTGTGTGTGTGTGTGTATATATATATATATATCCTCCTCTCCCACCACTCCGGGGTGTGTGTGTGTGTGTGTGTGTGTGTGTGTATATATATATATATATATCCTCCTCTCCCACCACTCCGGGGTGTGTGTGTGTGTGTGTGTGTGTGTGTGTGTGTGTGTGTGTGTGTGTGTATATATATATATATATATCCTCCTCTCCCACCACTCCGGGGTGTGTGTGTGTGTGTGTGTGTGTGTGTGTATATATATATATATATATCCTCCTCTCCCACCACTCCGGGGTGTGTGTGTGTGTGTGTGTGTGTGTGTGTGTGTGTGTATATATATATATATATATCCTCCTCTCCCACCACTCCGGGGTGTGTGTGTGTGTGTGTGTGTGTGTGTGTGTATATATATATATATATATCCTCCTCTCCCACCACTCCGGGGTGTATGTGTGTGTGTGTGTGTGTGTGTGTGTGTATATATATATATATATCCTCCTCTCCCACCACTCCGGGGTGTGTGTGTGTGTGTGTGTGTGTGTGTGTATATATATATATATATATCCTCCTCTCCCACCACTCCGGGGTGTATGTGTGTGTGTGTGTGTGTGTGTGTGTGTGTGTATATATATATATATCCTCCTCTCCCACCACTCCGGGGTGTGTGTGTGTGTGTGTGTGTGTGTGTGTGTGTATATATATATATATATATCCTCCTCTCCCACCACTCCGGGGTGTGTGTGTGTGTGTGTGTGTGTGTGTGTGTGTGTGTGTGTATATATATATATATATCCTCCTCTCCCACCACTCCGGGGTGTGTGTGTGTGTGTGTGTGTGTGTGTGTATATATATATATATATATATCCTCCTCTCCCACCACTCCGGGGTGTGTGTGTGTGTGTGTGTGTGTGTGTGTGTGTGTGTATATATATATATATATATCCTCCTCTCCCACCACTCCGGGGTGTGTGTGTGTGTGTGTGTGTGTGTGTGTGTGTATATATATATATATATATCCTCCTCTCCCACCACTCCGGGGTGTGTGTGTGTGTGTGTGTGTGTGTGTGTGTGTATATATATATATATATATCCTCCTCTCCCACCACTCCGGGGTGTGTGTGTGTGTGTGTGTGTGTGTGTGTGTATATATATATATATATATATCCTCCTCTCCCACCACTCCGGGGTGTGTGTGTGTGTGTGTGTGTGTGTGTGTGTGTGTGTGTATATATATATATATATATCCTCCTCTCCCACCACTCCGGGGTGTGTGTGTGTGTGTGTGTGTGTGTGTGTGTGTGTATATATATATATATCCTCCTCTCCCACCACTCCGGGGTGTGTGTGTGTGTGTGTGTGTGTATATATATATATATATATCCTCCTCTCCCACCACTCCGGGGTGTGTGTGTGTGTGTGTGTGTGTGTGTGTGTGTATATATATATATATATATCCTCCTCTCCCACCACTCCGGGGTGTGTGTGTGTGTGTGTGTGTGTGTGTATATATATATATATATATATCCTCCTCTCCCACCACTCCGGGGTGTGTGTGTGTGTGTGTGTGTGTGTGTGTGTGTGTGTATATATATATATATATATCCTCCTCTCCCACCACTCCGGGGTGTGTGTGTGTGTGTGTGTGTGTGTGTATATATATATATATATATATATCCTCCTCTCCCACCACTCCGGGGTGTGTGTGTGTGTGTGTGTGTGTGTGTGTGTGTGTATATATATATATATATATATCCTCCTCTCCCACCACTCCGGGGTGTGTGTGTGTGTGTGTGTGTGTGTGTGTGTGTATATATATATATATATATCCTCCTCTCCCACCACTCCGGGGTGTATGTGTGTGTGTGTGTGTGTGTGTGTGTGTGTGTATATATATATATATCCTCCTCTCCCACCACTCCGGGGTGTGTGTGTGTGTGTGTGTGTGTGTGTGTATATATATATATATATATCCTCCTCTCCCACCACTCCGGGGTGTGTGTGTGTGTGTGTGTGTGTGTGTGTATATATATATATATATATCCTCCTCTCCCACCACTCCGGGGTGTGTGTGTGTGTGTGTGTGTGTGTGTGTGTGTGTATATATATATATATATATCCTCCTCTCCCACCACTCCGGGGTGTATGTGTGTGTGTGTGTGTGTGTGTGTGTGTGTGTGTATATATATATATATATATCCTCCTCTCCCACCACTCCGGGGTGTGTGTGTGTGTGTGTGTGTGTGTGTGTGTGTGTATATATATATATATCCTCCTCTCCCACCACTCCGGGGTGTGTGTGTGTGTGTGTGTGTGTGTGTGTATATATATATATATATATCCTCCTCTCCCACCACTCCGGGGTGTGTGTGTGTGTGTGTGTGTGTGTGTGTGTATATATATATATATATCCTCCTCTCCCACCACTCCGGGGTGTGTGTGTGTGTGTGTGTGTGTGTGTGTGTGTGTATATATATATATATATCCTCCTCTCCCACCACTCCGGGGTGTATGTGTGTGTGTGTGTGTGTGTGTGTGTATATATATATATATATCCTCCTCTCCCACCACTCCGGGGTGTGTGTGTGTGTGTGTGTGTGTGTGTGTGTGTGTATATATATATATATATCCTCCTCTCCCACCACTCCGGGGTGTGTGTGTGTGTGTGTGTGTGTGTGTGTGTGTGTATATATATATATATATATCCTCCTCTCCCACCACTCCGGGGTGTGTGTGTGTGTGTGTGTGTGTGTGTGTGTGTGTGTATATATATATATATCCTCCTCTCCCACCACTCCGGGGTGTGTGTGTGTGTGTGTGTGTGTGTGTGTATATATATATATATATATCCTCCTCTCCCACCACTCCGGGGTGTGTGTGTGTGTGTGTGTGTGTGTGTGTGTGTGTGTATATATATATATATATATCCTCCTCTCCCACCACTCCGGGGTGTGTGTGTGTGTGTGTGTGTGTGTGTGTGTATATATATATATATATATCCTCCTCTCCCACCACTCCGGGGTGTGTGTGTGTGTGTGTGTGTGTTGTGTGTGTGTGTATATATATATATATCCTCCTCTCCCACCACTCCGGGGTGTGTGTGTGTGTGTGTGTGTGTGTGTGTATATATATATATATATATCCTCCTCTCCCACCACTCCGGGGTGTGTGTGTGTGTGTGTGTGTGTGTGTGTGTGTGTATATATATATATATATATCCTCCTCTCCCACCACTCCGGGGTGTGTGTGTGTGTGTGTGTGTGTGTGTGTGTGTGTATATATATATATATCCTCCTCTCCCACCACTCCGGGGTGTGTGTGTGTGTGTGTGTGTGTGTGTGTATATATATATATATATATCCTCCTCTCCCACCACTCCGGGGTGTGTGTGTGTGTGTGTGTGTGTGTGTGTGTATATATATATATATATCCTCCTCTCCCACCACTCCGGGGTGTGTGTGTGTGTGTGTGTGTGTGTGTGTGTGTATATATATATATATATATCCTCCTCTCCCACCACTCCGGGGTGTATGTGTGTGTGTGTGTGTGTGTGTGTGTATATATATATATATATCCTCCTCTCCCACCACTCCGGGGTGTGTGTGTGTGTGTGTGTGTGTGTGTGTGTGTGTATATATATATATATATCCTCCTCTCCCACCACTCCGGGGTGTGTGTGTGTGTGTGTGTGTGTGTGTGTGTGTGTATATATATATATATATATCCTCCTCTCCCACCACTCCGGGGTGTGTGTGTGTGTGTGTGTTTCGGTTGCGCATTTCCCTTCTGTCCGAATAAAGGGGCTTGGACTGCATGCTCCCCGGGAGACTCTGCTAGGATTATTATCATCACAAAGGCCGGGTGGCCATCTGCTGGGGGTGCTTCGGTTGTGTTTTTCCTGCCTGGCAGAATTAAGGGGAGGTCGAAGGCTTTCATGGCCAGAATCACTGGGACGCTGTGAGTTTTCCGGGCTGCCTGGCCATGTTCTCGAAGCATTCTCTCCTGACGTTTCACCCGCACCTATGGCAGGCATCCTCAGAGGTGGTGAGGTCTGTTGGAAACAAGGCCAGTGGGTTTTATATACAGTAGAGCAGGGGTCCTCAAACCTTTTAAGCAGAGGGCCAGTCCACAATCCTTCAGACTGTGGAGGGGCCAAATTATCATTTGGAAACAATATATGAACAAATTCCTATGCACACTGCACATGTCTTATTTGTAGTGCAAAACAACGAAGGAACAATGCAATATTGAAAAATAGAAACAATTTTAACCAACATAAACCTATCAAGATTTCAATGGGAAGTCTGGGCCTGCTTCTGGCCATTGAGATAGTTAAGTTAATTAGGGTTGTTGTTGTTGTTGTTGTTGTTGTTGTTGTTGTTGTTGTGTGCCTTCAAGTCATTTCTGACTTTGGGCGAGCCTAAATTTAAAACTGAGGGTGGGGGGCAGGTAAATGACCTTGGAGGGCCGCATCCGGCCCCCGGGCCTTAGTTTGGGGACCCCTGCAGTAGAGTCTCACTTAACCAATATAAACTGGCCGGCAGAATGTTGGATAAGTGAATATGTTGGATAATAAGGAGGGATTAAGGAAAAGCCTATTAAACATCAAATTAGATTATGATTTTACAAATTAAGCACCAAAACATCATGTAATACAACAAATTTGGCAGAAAAAGTAGTTCAATACGCATTAATGCTATGCAGTAATGACTGTATTTACTAATTTAGCACCAAAATATCACAATGTATTGAAAACATTGACTACAAAAATGCGTTGCATAATCCAGAATGTTGGATAAGTGAGACTCTACTGTATCTGTTAAAAGTCCAGGTTAGGAGAAAGAACTTTTGCCTGTTGGAGGCAGGTGTGGATGTTGCAATGGGCCACCTTGATGAGCATTTAATGTCTTTGCCAGGTTCAAGGCCTGGCTGCATCCTGCCTGAGGGAATCCTTTGTTGGGAGGTGTTAGCTGGCCCTGATTTATTCGTGTTGGGAATTCCCCGTTGTTCTTTATTTACTGTCCTGCTTTTAGAGTTTTTTTTAAAAAATATTGGAAGCCAGATTGTTTTTGTGTTCATGGTTTCCTCCTTTGTGTGAAATTGTCCATGTGCTTCTTGTGGGTTTCAATGGCTTCTCTGTGTAGCCTGACCTGGTGGTTGTGAGAGTGGTCCAGCATTTCCGTGTTCTCCAATAATATGCTGCATCCAGGTTGGTTCATCAGGTGCTTTGCTATGACTGACTTCTCTGCTCTTGGATTCGTGTCTGGACTCCACATTGGTGGTCCCTCTGTAGACTTGTCCACAGCTGCCTGGTATACGGTAGACTCCTCCAGAGGTGGGAGGATCCCTCTTGTCCTTTGATGAATTTAGCAATGGTTGGATTTTCTTAGTGGGTCTATAGATAGCTTGTAGGCTGTGTTTCTTCATCCGCTTCCCTATGTGGTCAGTGGTTCCCTTGCTGTATTCTGAGAGCCCTTTTCCTCTGGGTGGCCTTTGTCTTTCCTCTCGTGGATGTTCTTGACCTTGCAGCCCTTCTGGTGTCTGTGGTGGAGTCTCCATTGGCCTGGGGAGCCCAGTTGAGGTGGTCCCGTTCCCCTCGGAGGAGGTAGGCTTCGCAGATTCTTTGTGTAAGGTCTGCCAGGGCTTGGATTGGGCTTCTTTTTTTATTTGGGTGGTGGTTCGAGCTTTTATGTAGGTATCTATCCGTGTGTGTAGGTTTTCTGTAAACGGTGAGGCCCAATTGTGGATTGGGTTTGCGGATGACCAGAACATCTAGAAATGGCGGTTTTCCTTCCTTTTTCTTTTCCCATGGTGAATTAGATGTTTGGGTTGGTGCTGTTGAGGTGCTCCAGGAACTTGTTGAGGTCTTCTTCTTCATGCCTGCAAGTGGTGAAGGTGTCATCCAGATATGGCTCAGATATGTGGGCCACACCTTCACCATTTGGAGCCATGGAGGAGAAGAACTTCAGTAGTTCCTGGACCACCTCAACAGCACCCACCGAAACATCCAACTCACTATGGAAAAAGAAAGCGAAGGGAAACTGCCATTTCTAGATGTCCTAGTCACCCACAAATCCAATCCACAATTGGGCCACCCAGCAACCATCACCCAAAGCCCTGGCAGACTGTGCAAAAATAATCTGTATCTATTGTTGTTGATATACTTACGTTGTTGATATACTTACTTGTGTATTGTGTATTGTTGTTCATATGTGGCACTTGCAGTGCTTCTGTGAGCCTCCCGAGTCCCCTGGGGAGAGAGATGGTGGTGGGCACAAGTAAAGATTTATTATTATGATTATTATTGTCCGTAGGCATAAATTCTGAAGCATGCCATGTTTCTCTCTTGTGTTGTTGAAGGCTTTCATGGCTGGAATCACAGGGTTGTTGTATGTTTTCAAGCTGTCTGGCCATGCTCCAGAAGCATTCTCTCGTGACGTTTCACCCACATCTATGGCAGGCATCCTCAGAGGTTGTGACGATGCCTGCCATAGATGTGGGTGAAACGTCAGGAGAGAATGCTTCTGGAACATGGCCATACAGCCTGGAAACCACACGACAACCCTCTTTCTCTCTTGTGTCAGACCATGTGCTGTGTAGTAGATTCTTGTACATAAGAGTGGAATGTAAATGAAGAGCTGAAGTTTAAGAGCGGCAGCTTGATTTACTGAGGCCAGAACGGATGGGCAGGAAAGTGTGCTCATTTCGGCAGGCACTTACGAACCACAGAAAATCACTGACAGATGGCCACCCAGTCTTTGTATATTAATAATAACAACAACCCCAGGGGCCATCTAGTCCAACCAACCCCCTTTTTGCCATGCAGGAAAAGCACAAAGCACTCCCAAGAGATGGCCTTCCATCTCGTGTCATAATAATAAGGGTCTGGGTTGCGAGGGGCACAGGAAAAAGGGTCTGGGGGGGAAGCCTTCCACCTGCCCCTCTCTCTCTGTGTCTGCCTGCCTCCTGCTTGTTGCCCTTCCTTCTTTCATTCTAACTGCCTGCCTTTCTCTCTCCCTCCCTCTCTCTCTTTCTCAACAAAGAAGGCAAAAGACTTTGTTCACAGAAAATGCCCTCCAGAAAGTTTCCTACCAAGTAAACAGTTCCTCATTTATGCAGGATGGAGCCCTCGGTAGTGAAGCTGACCTGAAGGTTGCCGGTACTGCTGACCTGAAGGTTGCCGGTTCGAATCCAGGGAGAGCACAGAGGAGCTCCCTCTGTCAGCTCCAGCTCCCCATGCATGTGAGGACATGAGAGAGGCCTCCCACAAGGATGTTAAAACCTCAGAAACATCCAGGCAACATCCCCTGGGCATCCTTGCAGACTGCCAATTCTCTGACAGGAAGAAAAAGATTTATGTAGGATCATGAGGAGGGGAGGGGAGGGCTTTCTTTCCACCCCATTCAGAGTCAGGCCTCCAGCCCAGGGCGTGGACATTCCTGGCCCAAAGAGAAGCTGCCCTGTCTCCTTAAGGAGCCAGCTCCCACCGCGGGGACCTTCCTGACCCAGGAGCTCCGAAGTGCCACATCTTGGGCACACGTGCCTTGGGCACATGCGGACTCTCTTCCAGCTGCCAATGTGCCGAGATCAGCCTGCGCAGAGAGAGGGAGGGAGAGAGGGAGGGAGGGAGGCTCACCTGGTCGGCCTGTAAGCAAGTGTAACCATAGGTGCCAAGGAGGGAATGGGGGGGGGGCACGAAGCTTGGCGTGAAGGTTTCTGGGCGCCCACCCACCCCTGGGTCCTGCCCACCTTTCTACCTGCCTGACACTCCTTGGTCCCAACTGTGCTTTGAACCCAAGGGGTTCCTGCTCTTTTTTGATGCAGAGTGTTCAGGGAATGGTGAGGTACCCTGTTTTCCCGAAAATAAGACATCCCCAAAAAATAAGACCTAGTAGAAGTTTTGCTGAATTGCTAAATATAAGACCTCCCCCGAAAGTAAGACCTAGCAAAGTTTTTGTTTGGAAACATGCCCAGCGCCTGCCAAACTGAACACCAGAGCATGAAGGATTGGTAAATGTACATACCAGTTGTACATGGAAATAATGGTAGTAACAAGAAATTCTTGATAGGATTCACAGTTTGTCTGGTTATGCTGGTTTGTGATGACAACTACTGTACAGTATATAATAAATGTTCATTTTTTTGTTCAACAATAAATGTGAATTCTTCTTCATGTAAAAATAAGACATCCCCTGAAAATAAGACCTAGCTCATCTTTGGGAGCAAAAATAAATATAAGACACTGTCTTATTTTTGGGGAAACCCGGTATATTAGATCAATAAGGCACTTCCAGAGACCCAATTTGGTTTTAACACTTTTCATGTAACATTTATTGATCAAAATCGCATCAGGAGAGAGCTCTCACCCACACTCACATCCATGCACCCCTGCTCACACTCACAGGCCCTGCTCCGAAGACGTGATCGGGTCCTCCCTGTTGGGAATGGAAGAGCCGTTAAGCTGTAATCACCCTCTTTGAGGTAAATTCCCATTAAAATAGCAGAGTAAAGAACTGCAGCAGCGTGAGACTTGCGGGTGTGAGTTTGGAAGGCCTCTGCGTCATCAGGAAGGCAAAAGGGATGCAAAGTTAGCTTTAAAGTTTAAAAGCATTTATTGAGGTAAAAAGAAATCCATTGAAGGATAGAAAAGGTTAGGACCTATCTAGCTAGTCTATCCTGATCTAATACACATGGATGGATTAAAATAACAAAGCTCTATAGATAACTACATCTTGACTAATAGAGGACAGAGGTGCGTCCTCTCTGGAACAAAGCAGGAAGATGGAATGGCGGTCAGCCTCGTGGGTCTGGTCGCTTCTTCTCTAGGGCCATAAACATTCCAAAGAACCAAATTGGGGAAGTTATGTCGAAGCCCTAGGAGAGATTACATTTCTAGGAACATCAAAGGGTGGGCTGACCTAAATAGGACGGGAAGCAGGAAACAATGGTGAATCCTATCTAGGCATGCTTTGGAAACGGGGAAAGGATTCCCTCAATCTATCATCTGTCTGACTACATTTAGACTTGAGTAGTCCAGGATGAATCCCAACACTCCCACCGGCTTGGACACCCCGTGGCCACGGGTCTGGAGAGCGTGCTGGATCTTTGAGGCCCCTGCATTTTGTAGCCTAAAGTTAGTCCTTCCTTCGGTGAACGTGCTGTTCTGTTCCTACGACATGGTTTCAAAACATTCTACATCTCAGGCTGTATGACTTATGGGGTGCCACCTGCACATTTCCTTGTCCATTATTATTTTGGATACGCCTTACTGAACCCTTGTTTCATCTTTCCAGGTTAGGCACTCCTTGTTGAATCCTTGCTTCACATGCCTTGGGCAGTCTCCGTTTTCAGTCTCCGTTTGTGTATTCACACAAACATTATTCCAGTTCCTCACAAGTGCACTGCGTGCTCCGTGGCCTGCAGGTGCTTCTGTAGCACCCGCTCACACTTGCGGAAGCGCTCTGCCCCCACTTGCGAGTTGTAGCTCTCCCTGGTCAGCCGGGAAGCGGTGGAGGCCAGAGCAGAGCCACCAGGCCCCACGCAGGGCCCCTCCCCTCCCCTCCCCTCCCTTGAGACCCCCCCCCCCCCCGGGCCCACCGTGCAGTCCCATGTGTCCTCTTACAACAAGGCAGGCAGGTGGAGCTTGGCTGGGGGGCCGCCGCTCGGCCACGGTTGTTGACAGGCAGGCGGCCTTGGCATCGCCCAGGAGGCTGAAGCACTGCCTGCCTGGCAAGATCAGCTGTAGAGAAAAAACTGGACGTGATCAAAGAACATGAACTGCCTATTTTAAGTCTGAAACAGCTGAAAAATCCAACTGAACAGGAATTATGTTAAAAATTGTTCCCCAGAGTGAAAGGACTTTTAATATGACTACATTTATTACTTTATTATTATTATTACTACTGTAGTATTATTACGTTTATTTTACTCTATTATTACTACATTATTTTTACTGTACCATTATTGTTATTATTACATTCATTATATTACTCTTTATCTTACTACATTTATTTACTCTATTATTACATTTATTTTACTCTATTTATTATTATTGTTGTTGTTGTTGTTGACACAAAGACAGAGTATGACATAGCAAACGAGATGTATATGCTGGATTTTGTATCACAAAATCACATGTTGAACACTTCCCAAGCGTTTAGGACTGTGTGATATATTTTTGGATGATGTGTGCAGATCGCAGTAAGGTGGCCTTTTGCAGTTGACAGATCGTGATTTTGTCAATGTTGACTGTTTCCAAATGCCAGCTGAGGTCTTTTGGCACGTCACCTGGTGTGCCGATTACCACCGGGACCACCTGTACTGCTTTCTGCCAGAACCTTTGCAGTTCAATCTTGAGGTCTTGGTAACGGCTGAGTTTTTCCTGATTTTTTTTAACTATTACATTTATTATTTTACTCTATTATTGGAAGGATACATAAGCACATTTACATTGAAGAAGTTTAGAATAATGATTTAATCAGAGTTGGACAGTCTTACCTTAAATTACAGTTTTCCCTAAATATCCAAAAACATTTAACCCACGGATGCCTCATTTAATGTAATTTTATTGGTATATATTTATTTCTTTTTGAAATTGACCCGTAGCTGCTGCATTTCCCACCCTCAGCTTATAATCAAGTTGATAAGTTTTCCACGTTTTTTGAGGTAAAATTAGGTACTTTTAGGTTTATATTTGGGTCAGCTTATACTCGAGTATCAAACATTATTTGTATTTGGCCCTATCTATCTATCTATCTATCTATCTCCAACATACAACAGCAAATATTCAATGCCTCTATAAAATAAACAGATACTGACATAAAATCCCAGAAAAACCCCACATATGGAAATCATATTCAGACCTAACATCAACTTGAGGGCTAACATCAGTACATTTATACTTAACATCAATAAATTAAGCTACACGTAGTCAGACAAAATTATATAACAACATAAAATCTGAACAAACCTCTACATTAGTTGTCTTTGCATAACATCCTGGGCTCAGCTGAGGGATTGAATGGGAACTTCAATCAGCAGAGAGTAGTTATGTGAACATCCCAACAAGCCTCAAAGTGGGTTTGCATTCGGTAGTTGGGGAGGCAGGGCCTTGGCTGGAAACGGGATTCTTTTGGGAAGAGGCAGGCAATTCGGGGGCATCCCATCCCATTCGGGATGCTCAGGAAGCGGACGTGGGGCCCGTTGTCGGGTGGGGGGCAGCCCGGAAATCCTCGTGTCCCTCAGCATTGAGCACATCCCAGTATTTCAGGGAAACCCATTATCCAGTGAATGGCCCTTCCTTTCTGCCTGGCTTCCCTTAGCCACAATTTGTGTCTGGCCCAATGAAATCAAAGTCATGCTCCAATGTTGGAAGGAGTTTCCCTTTCTTCCTTCTATATTCATTCTTTTCTTCATCCCTCCCTCCCTCTCTCCCTCCCTTTTCTTCTTTCATTCTGGATTCGTTCCCTTCTTTTTAAAGAATCTGTGATTGACTCTGTGTATAAACTTGAGACCCTGATGTCTGCATTTCTAGGTATTTCCCTTTTCAACATGAGCCATGAAGGGAAAGGGGGAAATCTTGGAGGTAGAGAAGGTTTCTGGCTTTCATCCTTGATCTTTTGCTTCTTTCCTGACCAGGCCAAACAAGGACTTGGTGGAGCCACTTCTTGGATGAAGTAAGGACTCTTCAATAATATAGGAAGAAGATATCCTCTCAAGGTGATGATCTTGCTGAATTCTGGACCTCACTTACAGAGAAGAAAGAAGAAAGAAGAGTCAAGTATCTGAATTGCAATTAAACACCCATATCACTGTTCACATGACAGAGGAAGGATCTAAATGCCTGGAATGTGGAAAAAGCTTCACTGGCAGTGGATGCTCGCATTTACATCAAAGGACTCACACTGGGGAGAAACCCTATGGATGCCTTGAGTGTGGACAGAGCTTCGCTCAGAGTTCAGATCTACGTTTGCATCTTAGGACTCACACTGGGGAGAAACCCTATACGTGCCTGGAGTGTGGAAAGAGCTTCGCTCAGAGTGGACATCTAGGTAGACATCAAAGGATTCACACTGGGGAGAAGCCCTATAAATGCCTGGAGTGTGGAAGGAGCTTTGCTCGGAGTGATGATCTAAGTTCACATCAAAGGACCCATACTGGGGTGAAACCCTATACATGCCTGGAGTGTGGCAGGAGTTTCACTCATACTTCGAGTCTACGTTCACATCAAAGGACTCACACTGGGAAGAAGCCCTGTGAATGCCCTGAGTGTGGAAAGAGCTTCACTGAGAGTGGAAGTCTACGTTCACATCAAAGGACTCACACTGGGGAGAAACCCTATACATGCCTGGACTGTGGGCAGAGCTTCACTCATAATTCTGGTCTATGGGCACATCAAAGGACTCACACTGGGGAGAAACCCTACGCATGCCTGGAGTGTGGAAAGAGATTCAATCATAGTGGAAGTCTACGTCAACATCAGAGGACTCACACTGGGGAGAAACCCTATGGATGCCTGGAGTGTGGACAGAGCTTCACTCAGAGTTCTCATCTACGTTCGCATCAAAGGATTCACACTGGGGAGAAACCCTACACATGCCTGGAGTGTGGACAGAGCTTCATTCGTAGTTCAGGCTTACATTCGCATCAAAGAACTCACTGGGGATAAAACTTATAAACACATGTCTTGTGGAAAGGGACATAGAATTCGGATGGGAGAGAACAGTGGTAGGCATTTGACCCCAGAAAGACTCCAAGACAGAGCTTTCCAAACCTTTTATGTTGATGACGCTTTTTAGACATACAACCTCCACCGGAGGTTAAACTAACCAAATATATGCTTTTCAATATATATAATATAATAATATATAGAGATCCCTCAAGCTGCGCTAACCTACGGCCCTGTACAGTTGATCACTGTGGAAGAAGCTGAGGTGGCACTGAAGTGCATGAAACCAGGTAAAGGTACCTGACCTGCTGGCTGGTTGACACAATTGTTCAATCAGATTGTTGCTGAGAAAAAGACACCTGTAGACTGGCAGCAAAACACAACTATACCAACCTGGAAGGAAAAAAGCAGCCGTGGGAACTGTACAACCTACCGGCCAATCCACCTGCTATCCCATACTATGAAGATCTTTGAACCTGTCACCAACCACAGAATTGGCAAAATTGTCCACCTTCCTACCAACTAATGTGGTTTTGTCTCCATTTGCAGTACCATGCTGTTTACCGAAGAACTGGTCAGTTGGGTCCGGATTCTGTACAGCTGATCCAAAAAGCAATGTAGAAGCTGTCAGTTTCCTGTCACCATCACGGGTCTGTCCTCTCTCCTTTTTGTTGTTGTATGTTGTAATCTAGAAATCTGGAGAAACCGGCACCTTGGACTTTGCTGTATGCTGACAACGTAATGCTCGGGCAGAGTACCCGATGACCAGTGAGGAGGAGACTGGCACCATCCAGATGGACGGGGTGAATCTCCCAAAAGTCAACACCTTCAAGCATCTCAGATTGATGATAACTTCAGGTGGCAACATTTTTGACGAAGTCATCACATGGATTAACGCGGCTTGGATGAAATGGTGCATGGTCACAGGTGTATTCTGTCACAAGAAAATGCCTGATCACCTGAAATAAAAAAATCTACCTATCAAACTGTTGTAAGGCCTTCCACAATATATGGAACCGAATGCTGGCCGGCAACAAAGGAAGCAGAGCGCTGCCTCGGTGTTATGGAGGTGAGGATGCTGAGACTTACAGCTGGCGTCACACGCCTTGAACATACCCGCAACCATGACATCTGGGCAATGCTTTGGCATTTCTCCAATTGCTGACAAACTACGAGAATCACGCCTTGGGTGATATGGTCATGTTCTCCAGTGGGAAGATGAACAAGATTGCTCTTGATTTAGAAGTGCTCGGCAAGAGAGCAAAGGGACGACCGAAGCAACGCTGGCTGGACACGTTGCACAATGGCCTGAAGACTGCGGACATACACCCTGATTGGGCACACAGCCGGGTGAAATGGCACCACACACCCATAAAGCAGACCCCGCCATCAAGCGGGACTGACACTGAAGAAGAAGAAGAAGATCTAGAGATAAGAATAAACAATTCTTGTGTAGTTTCCTCTGCAGCTGCTCCATCACAAACATAGTTATTGATGTATTTGTGTTTCTTCATTAGAAATTTATCCATTTTGGTGGCAATTACTGCAACTCAAGCAACAAACTGTGCAAATAACAAAAGTTACAGCAACCTCCACTTGGACACACCAGCACTGCCCTTCTGTCGCGATTACCCCTCTCTGGTGTTTTTAAAGAGAGGCTGGCCTCCCCCGGTGCTTTGGCTGTGCCTTCCTGGCTGGCTGGCTGGCTGTGGGGGTCTGGGCTCAGTCGATGCCTCTTGAGGCCTCTTCCAGCCCCAGGGAAGGACAGACTAGACTGCCTGGGAGCCTGGGGTCTCCTCTGGAGGTCTTTCGCTGAGGTTAGATGGCCGTCTCTTGGGAGGGCTTCTATTGTGCCTTCCTGCCTGGCTGAAGGGGGCTGAACAATACCCTTTGGGGGTCTCTTCCAGTGGTGGGGGTGGGGGACCTTTTCTCATGCGATGCGCCTAACACCTTCGGAGAAAGACCCAGAAATATTGGACCCAAATGCATACGATGCTGAATGAAGATGGTTAAGGTTGCATTTACAGTGAGGCCAGAGTTTGCTTCATAGGAATGCTGAACAGTCATCTCTTTTTTGAAAATATTTTTATGTATAAATGTATCACTCGAAATGTATTATAAGGATCCCTCCTTTCCCCTTTTCCCAATATCTTGGGCAGGGAAGGATGCCGTATTTTGCACAGCTAGAAAGAAGAAAACCAGACACACCTTAAGCATGCTTCTCATCAGTTTTTAACTTTCCTCAATTACAATGTATACTACATATACATCTACTACACATATTTTATTTGCTTATACATAGTGTATTTCTTTATTATTATGATTGACATGAAGACATAGTGTGATAAAATTTCCCCATATTTTCTGAATATCTGTTTGTTTCCATATTCCCTTTGGTAATTTTAATATTGCAATCCAGCTTGTCATTAATAGTGATGTTCGAGACTTCTCGTACCATTCTTCTAACTAAATTCCCTTCCTTTCTTTCCATTTTTCTGCTATTAACAATTTTGCTGCTGTTAGAAAACTAGATCCCAGTTCCTTCTCCTCTTGTGAAGGAATTGTTTTGTCATGTATGAGCTATACATACTGTTCTGTCACACACTGGGCTTGTAGCTATTGTCTTTCTATAGGACATATACTTTATGCCCAGTGGGAAGCCAGGGTGCCTCAAAGAGAGGTTCTTGAGGATTTTCCTGAAAAGGATAGTCCTTTGAGTCTTTAATGAGATAACAAAGTCTTTATTATTGAACAAATAATAAATCTTCAAGGAGTCAAATAACATTTCAAGGTTTCCTTAATAAACAGTTGGCCTTGGCTTTGGATAACTCTGCTTTCTCTATAAGAAGAAAACCTCCTTATAACCTCTCCCAGGCTGTCTGTTATATGGGCCTAGCTGATGTGGGACCCACTACTGATTCCAAATGCGTCTGGGTATTGAGTGGACCTACCAACCAAGGCTTGCAGATGTTTCAGCAGGAGTTCCATGGATCAGTGGTGCTGTTCCCTCTCCGAGATTTCTTTGGAAACTTTAGAGCTGTTTCCCTCAGGAGCTGTGAGGCTGAGGGGCTGTGAGCTCTTAGCCAGAACCTTTGGGACCTTTCCCCTGGAATTTCTGTTGCTGATTCCTAGGATGTTCTATATCCCCGGATGTTCTTGAGATGTGAAGCTTTTCTACGGGATGAGCTGGTCTACATCCTATAACTTAGCTTCCTTAAGTGAGACTGACTTAAAAATGACTCCTTCCCTCCCAGAGCCCTGAGCAAGGGGCGGAACTAAATTTAATGATGATGGACAGGTGTGCCTGCCCTATGACTGCAAACATTAACATAAAGAAAATAAAGTTGGAGCTTCTGGTACAGCCGTACCAGCACACATACCCTCAGTTGTACTTGCGAGGGGGGTGGGACCAAGAGCAGCCCACCCCCCCGACAATTTTAACCTCCGAGGAGGAACATAGATCAGTTACCGCTACCCCAAACATGCCCCCCCATATACAGACCTTAACCCTTGAAACTCCATCTTATCCTACAGTGACTCAGTTATAGAATCACTAGCTGTGCCCGGCCACGCGTTGCTGTGGCGAAGCCTGGTGGTATGGGAAATAAAGTATTGAGGAATTGGTGGTAGTTAAGGTCAAGGGTAAAGGTTTTCCCCAGACATTAAGTCCAGTTGTGTCTTACTCTGGAGGTTGGTGCTCATCTCCATTTCTAAGCCGAAGAGCCGGCGTTGTCCGTAGACTCCTCCAAGGTCATGTGGGATGACTACATGGAGCGGCGTTACCTTCCCGCTGGAGCAGTACCTATTGATGCACTCACATTTGCATGTTTTTGAACTTCTGGGTTGGCAGAAGCTGGAGCTAACAGTGGGGGCTCTCTCCGCTCCCCCAATTCAAACCTGTGGCCTTTCGGTCCAGAAGTTCAGCAGCTCAGCGCTTTAACACGCTGCGCCATCAGGGGATATTATTTCCTAAAGGTTGTGAATATACAATATTTCTGATTGGGTTTTTTTGTTTGTTGGAGGCAAGTATGAATGCTGCAATTAGGAAAAATGATTAGGATGTAATGGCCTTGCAGCTTTAAAGCCTGGCTGTTTCCTCCCTGAGTGAATTTTTTGTTGGGAGGTGTTAGCTGGCCCTGATTGTTTCCTGTCTGGAATTCCCTTGTTTTCAGAGTGGTGTTGTTTGCGATATTTTATGTGCTTCTACTGTCTGTGGCCCTGAGAAAACAGAGGATTTTCCAGACTTTGATGATGGGAATACTTTGTTGGGAGGTGTTAGCTGGCCCTGATTGTTTCCTGTCTGGAATTCCCTTGTTTTCAGAGTGGTGTTGTTTGCGATATTTTATGTGCTTCTACTGTCTGTGGCCCTGAGAAAACAGAGGATTTTCCAGACTTTGATGATGGGAATACTTTGTTGGGAGGTGTTAGCTGGCCCTGATTGTTTCCTGTCTGGAATACCCTTGTTTTCAGAGTGGTGTTGTTTGCGATATTTTATGTGCTTCTACTGTCTGTGGCCCTGAGAAAACAGAGGATTTTCCAGACTTTGATGATGGGAATACTTTGTTGGGAGGTGTTAGCTGGCCCTGATTGTTTCCTGTCTGGAATTCCCTTGTTTTCAGAGTGGTGTTGTTTGCGATATTTTATGTGCTTCTACTGTCTGTGGCCCTGAGAAAACAGAGGATTTTCCAGACTTTGATGATGGGAATACTTTGTTGGGAGGTGTTAGCTGGCCCTGATTGTTTCCTGTCTGGAATACCCTTGTTTTCAGAGTGGTGTTGTTTGCGATATTTTATGTGCTTCTACTGTCTGTGGCCCTGAGAAAACAGAGGATTTTCCAGACTTTGATGATGGGAATACTTTGTTGGGAGGTGTTAGCTGGCCCTGATTGTTTCCTGTCTGGAATTCCCTTGTTTTCAGAGTGGTGTTGTTTGCGATATTTTATGTGCTTCTACTGTCTGTGGCCCTGAGAAAACAGAGGATTTTCCAGACTTTGATGATGGGAATACTTTGTTGGGAGGTGTTAGCTGGCCCTGATTGTTTCCTGTCTGGAATTCCCTTGTTTTCAGAGTGGTGTTGTTTGCGATATTTTATGTGCTTCTACTGTCTGTGGCCCTGAGAAAACAGGATTTTCCAGACTTTGATGATGGGAATACTTTGTTGGGAGGTGTTAGCTGGCCCTGATTGTTTCCTGTGTGGAATTCCCCTGTTTATTTACTGTCCTGGTTTTAGAGATTATATTGTTCTGCATTATTCTATCCCAGTAATTATTTCATATTAAAGAAGAATCTCACTTATCCAACATTCGCTTATACAATGTTCTGGATTATCCAACGCAGTCTGCCTTTTCATAATCAATGTTTTTGTAGTCAGTGTTTTAAATTCATTGTGATATTTTAGTGGTAAATTTGTAAATACAGTACAGTAGAGTCTCACTTATCCAACATAAACGGGCCGGCAGAACGTTGGATAAGCGAATATGTTGGATAATGAGGAATTAAGGATAACCCTATTAAACATCAACTTAAGTTATGATTTTACAAATTAAGCACCAAAACATCATGTTAGACAACAAATTTGTCAGAAAAAGTAGTTCAGTACACAGTAATGCTATATAGTAATTACTGTATTTATGAATTTAGCACCAAAATATCATGATATATTGAAAGCATTGACTACAAAAATGCGTTGGATAATCCAGAACGTTGGATAAGCGAGTGTTGGATAAGTGAGACTCTACTGTAAATACTACATAGCATTACTGCGCATGGAACTACTTTTTCTGTCAAATTTGTTGTATAATATGATGTTTTGGTGCTTAATTTGTATAACGATTACCTAATTTGATGTTTAATTGGCTTTTCCTGAATCCCTTCTTATTATCCAATATATTTACTTATCCTGCCGGCCTGTTTATGTTGGATAAGTGAGAGTCTACTGTATATTGATAAACTTATATTATCTGCTTAGAACTGGATTATATGAGGCCCTTTCTTCACAGTTGTATAAAATGCACACTGAAGTGGATTATATGGCAGTGTGGAGTCAAGATAATCCAGTGCAAAGCAGATAATATAAGATTATAAATGGGTTATATAGCTGTGTTGAAGGGTCTTGAGTCTACACTGCCATATAATCCAGTGCAAATTAGATAATCTGTGGAAGAAGCCTAAGTGAGGCCTAAACCTGCCTGTCCCCTAACTGAAACCTGGCTGTCCCTTGGTTGCTAGGCAACCAAGTGGGCAGAGATTAGCCCTCTAAACTGGCAGCAATTGGATAAAAACAATTATTGCTCTCCCTCTAATTAGGACTTTATTTTTCTTTTCTTTTTGTTGTATCAACCTTGAGGCGTGGATGATGGGTTGTGATGTCAAATTTTGAGGTTGGGGGGCCTGTACTTTTGTTGTTTTGTGAATTGCCGTGATGCCATCACTCTTTTATATATATAGATGGAATCCTAGAGTTGGGCCATCCAGTCAAAACTCATTCTGCCAGTGAAATAGAGCAATTTAAACAGCAGTGGATAGTGAGATCCAGGCCACGGATACTGGAACCTGAGGCGTGGATACTGAGCCTGTTAAGTGGCGATCGGCACAAGTTCCCAGCCAATCAGTGCATCTGTGCGCTTGGTGAGCGAGGAAGCCAAAGTTTTGAAATCTCACCAAGTTTGAAGATGATGCCACCAAAGTAGTTCATTCAATCAGCTGAAAGTGATGTCAGCAAGGCCGTAATCTGCAAAAGATAAGCTGAGATACATTACATTGAAAAACAGGCCTTTTTATACAGAGCACATTAAAGCTCCCACCCAACTTTACCAGCTCCGCCATGATTGGCTGAGCCCCGATGACATCAGAGGAGGTTCCTGGTGAAGGCAGGAGCTTGGCCCCTGCTGGCCAATGGGAGCGCGTGCCTCACTCTTAATGCAGATTTTCCTCTGCCCAATGACAGTCCAGGAAACAATGGTGCTGGAGGCGATCCATTGATTGAGTTACAAGGGTCCCAGAATGGGATAAACAAGGGAACCTAGGAAGCCTCGAGAATCTTTTATTGACACAGACATGTTGGTAATATGCTTTTCCAGTGCCTCAAATTTTGACAATTTATACGCACTGTCATTACTAGCAGCAATAGGGGATACAATGGAAGCAACCAAGTTGGCCCCCCATAACTGGCAGACAAAGCCTAAGGCGTGGGGGGGGGGGGGGGGAATTTGAAGGCCCTCATAAAGGAGACCAGACTTGGTGGGAGCGGTTGACAGAGGCAGTGCTGCAGGCTGTACGCAGCTCCGATGAGCAATCTGTCTGCCGCTCATTGGACCAGTTGCAGCTTCCAAACAGTCTTCAAAGGCAACCCCATGTAGAGCGTGTTGCGGTAATCTATTCAGGATGTAACCAGAGCATGGACTCCCGTGGCCAAGTCAGACTTCCCAAGGTACGGGAGCAACTGGTGCACAAGTTTCAATTGTGCAAAAGCTCCCCTGGGCACCACCGAAACCTGGGGTTCCAGGCTCAACGATGAGCTAAATACAAAATGCTGGTCTTTACTTATAAAGCCCTAAATGATTCAGGTTCAAGCTATTTGTCTGAACCTTATAGATGTCAGAGTGTGACAGAAGCTTAGAAGCTTTGGAGCACAGAAGAATGGACACTTTGAGACTTCAGTAAAAGCAAACATATAGCTTTACTGAGTAGAGTAAATATACAGCACACACTAGCATTGACATCCAACCTAACAGACAGAAACAAGACAAAAGACACGGAAGTAAGAGGAACGAAGGAAATCTTATCTCTGAATCCTCCCTACGTGTTCCAGGCACACTCAGGGTCACATCTTCACAGTTCATTAGAGGCTTGACTGATTAACCCTTTCAGTGTCAATACATTCTCTGATGATGCGCTCAGGTTACATTCACAAGCATTGCACAAAATTACGTTTAAACATTCACATTACATTAATCTTACATTAACAAGATCATCTCATGCACTTTGGTCAGTGGAAGAGGCCCTGGTCTCAGTCCCACTTCCGTCACCAGAGCAGTTGGTGGGAATGAGAGGCGGCCCCTGCCTCTGGAACTTCTTCCTGAAATAAAAATGCCCCCCCAACCCACCCTCGTCTCCTTAAAAAAAAAAAAAACAGTTGAAAACACATCCATGTACCTTGGCGTACGGAGGAGAAGGATTAACATAACTGTCACTGTAGAGCTGCTAAGGTCCACGTTAAATTACAACGAATGCCGGACACCCTCTGCAGTTTGGTCATTTTAATTGGTCCAAGTATGTGCTGTGTGCAATAATATTCTTAATGGTTTAACTGTCATCTCAAAATTTATTGTTTCTATATTATCTGAAAATTTATTGTGTTAAGTATGTTATTCTTTTTCATTTTTTGATACCGAGTGATGTAGTTGTGGCATTGAATGTTTGCCATTTTATATGTATGTAAACCACCCCGAGTCCCTTTGGGGAAAGAGCGTGGTCTAGAAATAAAATTATTATTAGTATTATATGTTTATTGGGGTTTTTTAATTTTAATTTTATTAGACTTTATTTTTATTAGGTTTTATTTTATTTTTATTAGGTTTTTCTATATTTACTCTTTTATTTTAATAATATTAAACTGTCCTAAAACCCACAATATACAACCATCCCCTCCTCATTATTATAACTAGTAAATTATTAATCTTGCTTGTAGCTGGACAAATATTTCCTTTCATCTGCTTACTTAATTTGTCCATCTCAACAGATTCTGTGTATCCTAATATTTACAGAAATATTCATAAGTAAAAAATAATAAATAATAGTCAACATGTATTTATCAAAAACAAGTCATGCCAGACTCATCTGATCTCTTTTTTCAATAGATGCAGAGAAAGCTGTGGATAGAGCCTACCTGGATTTCAGGGAGGCCTTCCTTCCTTCAACAAGGTCCCCAGTGACCTTCTGGCAAGGAAACTAGTCCAATGTGGGCTCGGCAAAACTACAGTCAGGTGGATCTGTAATTGGCTTAGTGAACGAACCCAGGGGGGGATTCTCCCCAATGGTTCCTCTTCATCCTGGAAAGGAATGACGCGTAGAGTGCCATTAGCAGGGTCCCATCCTGGGCCCGGTTCTGGTTAATATCTTTATTAATGACTTAGATGAAGAGTTGGAAGACATGGTCATAAATTTTGCTGACAATACCAAATGCGGAGGGATAGCCAACACTCCAGAAGACAGGAGCAGAATCCAAAACGATCTTCACAGATTAAGAGATGATTGGCCAAAACTCACACAATGAACCTCAACAGGGACAAATGCAAGATACTTCACTTAGGCAGAAAGAAATGAAGGTAAAGATACAGAATGGGGGACGATGCAGGATGTGTGAAAAAGATTTTGGAGTCTTTTGCAAAACAACATTATTGTTTTGCAAACAAGCTAGTCTAATCTTGGCTAAGCAAGGCTACTATGAAGTGGATCTGTAATTGGTTAAGCGACTGAATCCAAAGCATGCTTCTCACCAATGGTTCCTCTTCTTCATCCTGGAAAGAAGTGACGAGTGGAGTGCCATGAAGAGAATTCGGTCCTGGGCCCAGTGCTGTTCAACATATTTATTAATGACTGGAAATGAACATTTAAGGGCCCTGCTTTTTAGCAAGTTTACCAAATTGGGGGGGGGGGGGGGCGAGCTAATGCTCCAGAAGACAGGATCAGAATTCAAAATGACCCCAACAGATAATCATAGAATAGTAGAGTTGGAAGAGACCTCATGGGCCATCCAGTCCAACCCCATTCTGCCAAGAAGCAGGAAATCGCATTCAAAGCACCCCGAACAGATGGCCATCCAGCCTCTGCTTAAAAGCCTCCAAAGAAGGAGCCTCCACCACGGCCCGGGAGAGAGAGTTCCACTGCCGAACAGCCCTTCTCACAGTGAGGAAGTTCTTCCTGATGTTCAGGTGGAATCTCCTTTCCTGTAGTTTGAAGCCATTGTTCCATTGCGTCCTAGTCTGCAGGGCAGCAGAAAACAAGCTCCGTCCCTCCTCCCTATGACTTCCCTTCACGTATTTGTACATGGCTATCATGTCTCCTCTCAGCCTTCTCTTCTGCAGGCTAAACATGCCAAGCTCTTTAAGCCGCTCCTCATAGGGCTTGTTCTCCAGACCCTTAATCATTTTAGTCGCCCTCCTCTGGACGCTTTCCAGCTTGTCAACATCTTCCTTCAACTGTGGTGCCCAAAATTGGACCCAGTGTGATTCCAGGTGTGGTCTGACCAAGGCAGAATAGAATAAGGGGGAGCAGGACTTCCCTGGATCTAGACGCTATTCCCCTATTGATGCAGGACAGAATCCCATTGGCTTTCTTAGCAGCCGCATCACATTGCTGGCTCATGTTTAACTTGTTGTCCACAAGGACTCCAAGATCTTTTTCACACATAAGCGAGGTGATTGGACAAAACTAATAAAAGGAATTTCAACAAGGACAAATGTAAGATACTACACTTAGGCTGAAACAAATGAAATGCAAAGATACAGGATGGGTGATGGCTGGCTCAACAACAATCCATGTAAAAAAGATCTTGCAGTCTTTGTGGAGAACAAGCTAAACATGAGTCAAGAGTGTGATGCAGCAGCTTAAAAAGCCAATGGGATTCTGGGCTGCATCCAAAAGAGTCTAGTCTCCGTATCGAGGGAAGTCATGGTGCCTTTCTATTCGGCTTTGGTCAGACCTCTGGAATCACATTGTGGGCGAAGCAATTTAAGGGATATTGACTAAGCTGAAAGGTGTCTAGAGGAAGAGGGCGACTAAATTAACCAAAGGCCTGAAGACCATGAATAATCCCTCTGAGGAGCTGCTTAAAGAACTTGGTCTGTTTAACCTGCAGAAGAGAAGGTTGAGAGAAAACGAGAGAGCTATGTTTAAATATCTGAAAGGATGTCATAAGGAAGAGGGAGCTGGCTTGTTTTCTGTGTCCTAGAGACCAGGACTGTGATGTCTCATGGGCCTTGTAGTCCCGTTCCTAGTGCTATTGAGGCAGACGAGGAGGAAAACATGGGATTTCCACCGGTTCAGTTTGAAACGGAGCCTCTCCACCTGGAGGATGTTTGTCCTCAGGAAGTTACCCAAACAAGCTTTGGGCAGAATTCTCCCCCGTTTTCCCGAAAGGACAATTATAATAGAGATAGAGGAGTCAGGGAGGCTAATCGCTGGAGTCTCAGAATCGCTGCCAAACAACTAGCTGATTAAGTCTGCTTCCCTTGGGAAATTCTAAGGAGTCATGCATCTGGTCAGAGTTGGGTTTCGCTTCTTGTTCTCCAGAGAAAGTGTTCTGTTGGCGGGAAAACAAGACCCTATATAGGGGTTTTGCCGCAAGGGGAACCTTGCGGAGTCGATTGATCAGCTTGAGGAGAGAGATCGTGTGTGGACTTCGTATTCCTTGTTCCCTGCTTCCCGGATCTAGTTCCAAGTCTTGCCTTGTCTCACGTTTTGCCACGGACCTTGTTTCATGCTTCAAGTTGCCACGTTTCAAGTCTTTGATCCAGCCAAGAATCAAGCTCATGATCCAGCCTTGTTGTCAAGCTTCAATGGACTAAAAGACCTTGTCATCTCCCCACACTATTGCTTGGCAAAGTGTGTGTTTCAGTTAATGGATTATAACTTTGGACTCTAATATCTTATATTGGACAATATTTTCCTGGACTATATTTGGCCTTTCCTGAAAGGTCTGCTTCTGAACTATATTCTACACTTGTTTTTATTGACTTTATATATTTCTTTAATAAAGATATTAGATAGAATCTGGTCTCTGCGCATGGTTATTGGTGCTCTGCAGCCTGGGTCCTGACAAGGACTCAGTGGGACCATGGATTCAAATTATAGGAGAGGAGATTCCACATGACCATCTGGAAGAACTTCTTAGAACTGTTCAGCAGTGGAACTCTCTGCCTCAGAGTCTGGGGAGGCTTCTTCCTTGGAAATGTTTAAACATGGCCATCTGTCAGGGGTGTTTTGATTATGCTTTTTCTGCATGGCAGGGAGTTGGACTAGATAGCCCATGTAGTCTCTTCCAACTCTATTATTCTATGAACCTACAAGAAAACTCAAGCTTTGAAACTTTTGAAAGTCTGGCTAAAATAAGAAAATGGCAGTACACAAACTAAGGTCAAGAGTTCAATTAACACAGAGAAGCTAAGGACTATGGAGTCAGGTCATGACCAAAGACTAAGCGACAGCCAAGGTTATAGCCCAACAGTCAGGTGACAGGAGTTCATTACAGGAGCAAGGCCAGAGTCCAGAATTGAAACCAAGGCAGCAGAGCCAAGATCCAGGACAACAGTACCAAGGTATGCTATTATCTGCTCTCAAAGAGCTAGGGGTTTTTTTTGGAACACTTTTGTCATAAGATCTCATCTGTTCTCATTTCAGCAAGCCTTCACAGATGATCCCATAAGTCTGTGATACTTTCCTTGAGGAGGAAGAGTTCAAGTTAACCCCTTTAAAAATGGCTGCAATACTGAGAAGAGTCCTCCTCTGTGGGGGTCCTGCCCCCAGCAGCAGTCAAGTCAGGCCACACAGACTGCTGTCCATGACAGATAGAGAACAAGGTGGTGGCCTTCTTCTTTTCTCCCATTCTCCCATTATTTGCTTGCCTGTGGAGGGGTGGGACCCTTATCTGGGGGATATTTTAGCAGAACTAGGAACTCAAAGGCTCTTCCTCTACCTGTGTGTGGATCCTTTCATGGCGACGCAGCTGTCCTCTCCAACTGAAGCTCTTTCCGCATTTAGTGCATTGATACGGCTTCTCCCCTGTGTGGGTCCTTTGATGGCCACGCAGTGCTCCACTCTGACTGAAGGTCTTTCCACATTCAATGCATTTATGTGGCTTCTCTCCTGTGTGGGTCCTTTGATGGGAATGAAGACTGTCAATCTGACTGAAGCTCTTTCCACATTCCATGCACTGATGTGGTTTCTCCCCTGTGTGGGTGCTTTGGTGGGCATGCAGAGCTCTATTCTGACTGAAGCATTTTCCACATTCCATGCATTGATATGGCTTCTCCCCTGTGTGGAGCCTTTGATGGCGACGCAGACCATCACTCCGACTGAAACTCTTTCCACATTCAGTGCATTGATGTGGCTTCTCTCCTGTGTGAGTTCTTTGATGGGAATGCAGTTTTCCAATCTGACTGAAGCTCTTTCCACATTCTATGCATTTATGTGGCTTCTCCACTGTGTGGGTCGATTGATGGAGACGCAGAGCTACACTTTCAATGAAACTCTTTCCACACTCAATGCACTGATGTGGTTTCTCTCCTGTGTGAGTCCTTTGATGCAAACGGAGATTTCCACTCCGACTGAAGCTCTTTCCACATTCGACGCATTTATGTATCTTCTTCCCTGTGTGGGTCCTTTGGTGGGAAAGCAGACCATCACTCCGAACGAAGCTCTTTCCACATTCGGTGCACTGATATGGCTTCTCCCCTGTGTGGGTCCTTTGATGGGAACGCAGACCATCACTCCGACTGAAGCTCTTTCCACATTCGGTGCATTGATGTGGCTTCTCCCCTGTGTGGGTTTTTTGATGCTGATGCAGTGTTTCCCTTTGACTGAAGCTGTTTCCACATTCCATGCATTGATATGGCTTCTCCCCTGTGTGGGTCCTTTGATGGCAACACAGATGTGCACTCTTGACTGAAGCTTTTTCCACATTCTATGCATTGATGTGGCTTCTCCCCTGTGTGGGTCTTTTGATGAGAATGCAGATGTGCACTCTGACTGAAGCTCTTTCCACATTCCACGCATTTATGTGGTTTCTCCCCTATGTGGGTCCTTTAATGGCAATGTAGAGCTCCACTGTGACTGAAGCTCTTTCCACATTCTATGCATTGATGTGGCTTCTCCCCTGTGTGGGTCTTTTGATGAGAACGCAGATGTGCACTCTGACTGAAGCTCTTTCCACATTCCACGCATTTATGTGGTTTCTCCCCTATGTGGGTCCTTTGATGGCAATGTAGAGCTCCACTGTGACTGAAGCTCTTTCCACATTCTATGCATTGATGTGGCTTCTCCCCTGTGTGGGTCTTTTGATGAGAATGCAGATGTGCACTCTGACTGAAGCTCTTTCCACATTCCACACATTTATGTGGTTTCTCCCCTATGTGGGTCCTTTGATGGCAATGTAGAGCTCCACTGTGACTGAAGCTCTTTCCACATTCTATGCATTGATGTGGGTCTTTTGATGGCGACGCAGGCTATCACTCTGACTGAAGCGCTTTCCATATTCTATGCATTTATGTGGCTTCTCCCCTGTGTGGGTCCTTTGGTGGGAACGCAGTTGCCCACTCCGACTGAAGCTCTTTCCACATTCCGTGCATTGATGTGGCTTTTCCCCGGTGACACTCTTTCCACATACCATGCTTGTATTTGGCCTCTCTCTTTGGTGAGTTTGTTGATGTTTAGTAAGATAACTTCTCCCCATGAAACATTTCCCACAGTCCATACACTTATGTAGCTTCTCCTTTGTATGTGATGTGGAACAGGGATGAAAATTTTCCATTCTTTTAAATTTCTGATTCAAATATTATGCCAGAGATTCACAGATATGAACTCCCAAACAGCACAGGATTTCCTCTTCTCAGTCTCTGTATTGCCATAGCCTTCTGGTCTCTTTCCCAAGCCACACTTTTGACAGCACGATCCTCCCTTTCCTCCAAAGATGAGATACATCTTTCTCCTACTTATTCCTCCTTCCTGCCAGTGCAGTGACCATTTCAGTCCAAAGGTATCCCCAGGGCAAAGCTCTCACAGGATCTTCTTCACAAGGTTTGTTCAGAGGTCACCTGCTGGATGAATGAGAGGAAAACCAGACTTATTAATCTATTCCTTCTTCTCTCAATAATCAAGACGGCAACCCTTTCCACATTTATTTTCCCAATATCCAAGATGGCTGACTTCTCAATGAATTCTTCCTTCTACTGATATCCAAGTTGGCTGACTTATTGATGTATCTCTCCCTCTCAATATCTAAGATGGCCACCCTTTCCTAATGTCAAAGATGGCTGCCCTATTAATATATTCTTCCTGCCAATCTCCAATATGTCCAACTTCTTAATGTACCACTTTTAATATCCAAGATAACTGATATCTTAATACTGCTCCATCTCCCATTATCCAAGATGTATCCTTCATTCTCCCAATAACCCAAATCTCCAACACCAAGTCCCATAAGCACTTTATTAGAACTAAGATCGTATATCGCACTCTGCACTTGCCCTATAAGCCTTATATATCACCTGTCACATCAGCACTTTTAATCTTGTACCCATTACTCTGGCCCGGCCCAGTTTTATTGTGTTTTAGCGTATTGTTTATTGCTTGTTGTTTATACTGTTTTAATTGTTTTTAATTTGCCTTTTGTTTTGTATTGTTATATTGTGTGTTGAGGCCTTGGCCTTTGTAAGCCGCATCGAGTCCTTCGGGAGATGCTAGCGGGGTACAAATAAAGTTTAATAATAATAATAATATCCAAGATGGCCACCTTCTCAATGTACTCTTCATTCTACCAGTATTTAAGATGGCTGGCTTATTAATGTATCCCTCTCCCAATATCCAGGATAGCAGACTTCTTAATGTCTCCATCCTCTCAATATCCAAGTGTCATGATTACTCATGCCATGCAACTATAAGCCCTCCCCGGTGTTAGGATTTTCTGTTATTAAGGGGAAACTACCTTAAAACACACCAGAGGATCCAAAATAATATCAACAACAACATTATTCTTATATCCTACCCCATCTCCCCGAAGGGACTCGGGGCAGCTTTCATGGGGACCAAGCCCAGTAATGTTTGATGGGGTGTGAGTGAGAGGAGGGCCTTCCCTGACGATCGGAGATATTGCGCAGGTTCGTAGGGAGAAACACGATCACGAAGGCAGGCGGGTCCCAAACCATTCAGGGCTTTTTAGGTGATAACCTGCACCTTGAATTGGGACCGGAAAATGATCGGAAGCCAGTGAAGTTCCTTAAACAGGAGGGTTGACCGCTCTCTGTAAGTTGCTCCAGTTAGTAAACTGGCAGCCAATCGTTGGACCAGTTGTAATAATAATAATAATAATAATAATAATAATAATAATAACAACAACAACAATTTATTTGACCAGTCATATTACCATTTCAAAATACAACACAAATAAACACAAGGCAAAACGGAACAGAGGGCAGCAACTGACCTTCTGTTTAGTCAGAATCTTAATTTTGGCCTGGGAGTTGTTTGAGCCAGGCATAGACCTGCAAAATTCGATTTCTGATCTTTTGATTGTCACATAAGGAGTGTAGATCATAATCAGGCTTGAGAGGGAGAGTATTGTGGAGTCTATAAAGCGAGATGTCATTTGGGCCGATCCTAGCATTAAAGTCTCCTCCCAAAATGACAGAAGCATTTGGATTCTGCATTATGAAATTGCCGCATACATTTCCAAATTGTATCACTGGGCTCTTATCTATGGTTTCCTCTTCAGTGGGGGCATATATACATTAAGTACCAGCAGCGTGTGATGTTGGAATTGGATCAACACTGCCACTGCACTCTTTTTGGATGGCTGTAGGGGCCTAGTGCAGACATGTAATGAGTGAAAACCAGGATCCCTATTCCTCCTTTAGCTCTCCCACATGTTGCCCCCGGCTCGGCCTTCACCATAGATGAACGGAATCCTCTTAATGTCAGTTCATCCACCGTCCATGTTTCCTGGATTAGTTTATTTATTTCATTTCAAAAGCATTGCATAACAAATACATTTTAAAATGATGGAAAAAAAGGAAATCACAAGCAACTAAATAGTTTTAGACCAAAAGTGGTTGGTCTATCTCATCTTTCATGAGAGGCACCGCGGTGGATGCTGCCAATTCTGGACATCAATCGACAAGTGGGCTACGGAATCAAAATACAAATGAACAGCCACAGAAGCAACAGAAATATACAATGCCAGAAAACCAGACAGTTATGAAATGTTATTACAAATCTGAACCTCAAAAGCGTGGCTACTCAAAAAGGATGCATCAACAATGGAAGCAAGAGTACCCTGACTCACAGATAACAGAACCCCGACTGGCTGACCAACGAAGATTCATAATCAGAAACAAAGTGTTCAGTGAAGTTGAACTCGAAGAAATCCAGAAAATCTGCAAAGCAAATTACCATCAGACCACAGCACAGACAGCAACAGAGACTCCAGCAACACTTGGAATGGTGGGACAGATTGAACCAGAAGGAAGTGTGGAGCTTTTGCAAGAATTTGATGAACCGGCACTTGAAACACCTGTTGAACCACCAGGAACCTTGACAGGAAGACAACAAGAGCTCAAGAATAAGATCATGGCTCATGCTGCAGCAAATGCAATAAGAAAGCGGCTCCCAACTCTAAAAACAGTGCCGAAGAGACGCCTGGTGCCTCTCATGAAAGATGTGAATGCAGCACTCTCCACTGTCCAAATAACATCAATTGAACAAACAAACCAGTATGCCTACAGTGCAGCAGTGATAGTAACAGAAGAGCTTGGGCTCCTACAACCAAGGCAGCCCCAAAGAAAATCCACTGGAAAACCAAAGTGGAAGGTCAGGCTAGAGTTGAATATCAAGAAACTCAGATCAGATGCAAGTAACCTGAAAAATAAGAAAGAGAAGAAACTGAAGAATGACAAAATCAAGCAATACCAGATCAGAAAGTACTGGCTGAACACCAGAAAAACTGAAGAAGCTTTGGAAATCATGAAAGAACAAATTACAGCAACAGCCAGAAAAATTGAAAGATATGAAGCCAGAATCATCCAGTAGAGACAAAATCAACTGTTTCAATCAGACCAAAGACGGTTCTACCAGAATCTGAACCAAACAACAGACACACTAACCATAAAGCCAGAGAAAACTCCAACAACAAAGTTCTGGAAAGAGCTTTGGGAAAATTATTATTATGTGTATTGTTATTATTATGTGTATCATTATTATTACTGCCACAAAGACAGAGTATGACCCAGCAAATGAGATGTATATGCTGGATTTCATATAAAAAAAATCACAAGTCAAACACTGCCCGACTGTGTAGGACTGTGTGATGTATTTTTGGATGATGCGTGCCGATCCCAGTAAGGTGGTCTTTTGCAGTTACAGATCGTGATTTTGTTATGTGTATTATTATTATTACTTGGGAAGGAATCCCACTGGAGCACTGCAGCACACCAAAATGCTTGGGCATTATCCTGGACCGTGCTCTGACTTACAAGAAGCACTGCTTGACTACTAAGGGGAAAAAACGGCACTGGAAACATCATCATACGAAAGCAGACTGGCACAACCTGGGAATCATAACCAGATGCAGTGAAGACACCTTCCCTTGCGCTTGGCTACTCTGCTGCTGAGTACCAGGACTAATCATGCCAGACTAATCTGATCTCTTTTTTCGATAGAGTTACGAGTTGGGTCGATACAGGGAATGCCGTGGATGTAGCGTACCTGGATTTCAGTAAGGCCTTCGACAAAGTCCCCCACGACCTTCTGGCAAACAAACTAGTAAAATGTGGGCTAGACAAAACTACGGTTAGCTGGATCTGCAATTGGCTAAGCGAACGAACCCAAAGGGTGCTCACCAATGCGTCGTCTTCATCATGGAAAGAAGTGACAAGTGGAGTGCCATCAGCAGGGCTCCGTCCTGGGCCCGGTTCTGTTCAACATCTTTATTAACGACTTAGACGAAGGGTTAGAAGGCACGATCATCAAGTTTGCAGACGACACAAAACTGGGAGGGATAGGCAACACTCCAGAAGACAGGAGCAGAATTCAAAACGATCTTGACAGACTAGAGAGATGGGCCGAAACTAACAAAATGAAGTTCAACAGGGACAAATGCAAGATACTTCACTTCTGCAGAAAAAATGGAAATCAAAGATACAGAATGGGGGACAATGCCTGGCTTGACAGCAGTGTGTGCGAAAAAGATCTTGGAGTCCTCGTGGGGAACAAGTTAAACATGAGCCAACAATGTGATGCGGCAGCTAAAAAAGCCAACGGGATTCTGGCCTGCATCAATAGGGGAATAGCGTCTAGATCAGAGGTCCCCAAACTAAGGCCCGGGGGCCGGATGCGGCCCTCCAAGGTCATTTTCCTGGCCCCTACCCTCAATTTTAGACTTATGCTTGCCCAAAATCTGAAATGACTTGAAAGTAACACAACAACATAAATCCTACTTAACTTGACTATCTCATTGGGCAGAAGCAGGCCCACACTTCCCATTGAAATCCTGATAGGTTTATGTTGGTTAAAATTGTTTTTATTTTTAAATATTGTATTGTTCATTCATTTACTAATATCGTGCTATGGTAATAATATAATATATTGTGTATACATATAATATTGATAATAATATTATAATGTAATACAATATAATAAATATTTATTTATTTATTACAGTATTTCTACCCCACCCTTCTCATCCAGTATGGGACTCAGGGCAGCTAATAATAATAATACAATGTAATAATATTGTATAATATAAAATATTAATTATATATTATATATTACATGTAATATTACTAATAATAATATGGTATAGTGGTATAGTACAATATAGTAATATATAATGCTAATAATGTGCTATTGTAATAATATAACATACTAGCTGTGCCCGGCCACGCGTTGCTGTGGCGAAGAATGGTGGTATGGGAAATAAAGTATTGAGGAATTGGTGGTAGTTAAGGTAAAGGGTAAACGTTTTCCTCGGACATTAAGCCCAGTCATGTATGATTCTGGGGGTTGGTGCTCATCTCCATTTCTAAGCCGAAGAGCCGGCGTTGTCCGTAGACTCCTCCAAGGTCATGTGGGATGACTACATGGAGCGGCGTTACCTTCCCACCGGAGCAGTACCTATTGATGCACTCACATTTACATGTTTTTGAACTTCTGGGTTGGCAGAAGCTGGGGCTAACAGTGGGGGCTCTGTCAGTTCCCCCAATTCAAACCTGCGGCCTTTCGGTCCAGAAGTTCAGCAGCTCAGCGCTTTAACATGCTGTGCCATCAGGGGACATTATTTCCTAAAGGTTGTGAATATGCAATATTTCTGATTGTTTTGTTTTTTTTGTCTGTTGGAGGCAAGTATGAATGCTGCAATTAGGAAAAATGATTAGGATGTAATGGCCTTGCAGATTTAAAGCCTAGCTGTTTCCTCCCTGAGTGATTTGTTTGTTGGGAGGTGTTAGCTGGCCCTGATTGTTTCCTGTCTGGAATTACCTTGTTTTCAGAGTGGTGTTTTTTGTGATATTTTATATGCTTCGACTGTCTGTGGCCCTGAGAAAACAGAGGATTCGCCAGACTTTGATGATGGGAATCCTTTGTTGGGAGGTGTTAGCTGGCCCTGATTGTTTTCTGTGTGGAATTCCCCTATTTTCAGAGTGTTGTTCTTTATTTAGTGTTCTGATTTTAGAGATTGTATTGTTCTGTTTTATTATACCACATTAATTTTTTTATATTCTGAGTTTAGTGTTTTTGAATACTTGGAGCCAGATTGTATTCATTTTCACGGTTGACCGCAACACAATAATAATAATAATAATAATAATAATAATAATAATAATAGTAAGGATAGTAATGATAGTAATAATAAGGACTTTGGTAATACATAGTGCTTCACTGCCTTCTCAGCTTCCTTTCTGGAAGAATCCTTTCTTGGGAGGCGTTAGCTGGCCCTGATTGTTTCCTTTGTGGAATTTCCAATTTCCTTGCTTTATTTACTTTCTTTATTTCTTTATTACTGTCCTGGTTTTAGAGATTATATTGTTCTGCATTATTCTATCCTAGAAATTATTTCATATCAAAGTAGAATCTCACTTATCCAACATTCGCTTATACAATGTTCTGGGTTATCCAACACAGTCTGCCTTTTCATAATCAATGTTTTTGTAGTCAGTGTTTCAAATTCATTGTGATATTTGACTGGTAAATTTGTAAATACAGTACAGTAGAGTTTCACTTATCCAACATAAGTGGGCTGGCAAAATGTTGGATAACCGAATATGTTGGATAATAAGGAGGCGTTAAGGAAAAGCCTATTAAATATCAAATTAGGTTATGATTTTACAAATGAAACACCAAAACATCATGTTAGACAACAAATTTGGCAGAAAAAGTAGTTCAATACGCAGTAATGCTATGTAGTAATTACTGTATTTATGAATTTAGCACCAAAATATCACGATATATTGAAAACATTGACTACAAAAATGCGTTGGATAATCCAGAACGTTGGATAAGCGAGTGTTGGATAAGTGAGACTCTACTGTAATTACTACATAGCATTACTGCGCATGGAACTACCTTTTCTGTCAAATTTGTTGTATAATATGATGTTTTGGTGCTTAATTTGTATAACGATTACCTAATTTGATGTTTAATCAGCTTTTCCTGAATCCCTTCTTATTATCCAATATATTTACTTATCCTGCCGGCCTGTTTATGTTGGATAAGTGAGACTCTACTGTATATTTCTAATCTTATATTATCTGCTCAGAACTGGATTATATGAGGCCCTTTCTTCACAGTTGTATAAAATGCACACTGAAGTGGATTATATGGCAGTGTGGAGTCAAGATAATCCAGTGCAAAGCAGATAATATAAGATTATAAATGGGTTATATAGCTGTGTGGAAGGGCCTTGAGTCTACACTGCCATATAATCCAGTTCAAATCAGATAATCTGTGGAAGAAGTCTAAGTGAGGCCTAAATCTGCCTGTCCCCTAACTGAAACCTGGCTGTCCCATGGTTGCTAGGCAACGAAGTGGGCAGAGATTAGCCCTCTAAACTGGCAGCAATTGGATAAAAACAATTATTCCTCTCCCTCTAATTAGGACTTTATTTTTCTTTTCTTTTTGTTGTATCAACCTTGAGGCGTGGATGATGGGTTGTGTTGTCAAATTTCGAGGTTGGGGGGCCTGTAGTTTTGTTGTTTTGTCCACTGCCCTGATGCCATCACTCTTTTATATATATAGATAGATTGTATGTACATACAACTTGTAAGCTGCTGAGGCCTCTTCGGGGTGAGAGAGGGTGGAGTATAAATGTAGCAAATAAATAAATAAATGATTGTTGTTGGGTTTTTTTTTTTGCACTACAAATAAGACATGTGCAGTGTGCATAGGAATTTGTTCATATATTGTTTTCAAATGATAATTTGGCCCCTCCACAGTCTGAAGGATTGTGGACCGGCCCTCTGTTTAAAAGGTTTGAGGACCCCTGGTCTAGATCCAGGGAAGTCCTGCTCCCCCTTATTCTATTCTGCCTTGGTCAGACCACACCTGGAATCACACTGTGTCCAATTTTGGGCACCGCAGATGAAGGGAGATGTTGACAAGCTGGAAAGCGTCCAGAGGAGGGAAACTAAAATGATCAAAGGTCTGGAGAACAAGCCCTATGAGGAGCGGCTTAAAGAGCTGGGCATGTTTAGCCTGCAGAAGAGAAGGCTGAGAGGAGACATGAGAGCCATGTACAAATACGTGAAGGGAAGTCCTAGGGAGGAGGGAGGGAGCTTCCTTTCTGCTGCCCTGCAGACTAGGACACAATGGAACAATGGCTTCAAACTACAGGAAAGGAGATTCCACCTGAACATCAGGAAGAACTTCCTCCCTGTGAGAAGGGCTGTTCGGCAGTGGAACTCTCTCCCCGGGGCCGTGGTGGAGGCTCCTTCTTTGGAGGCTTTTAAGCAGAGGCTGGATGGCCATCTGTCAGGGGTGCTTTGAATGCGATTTCCTGCTTCTTAGCGGGGGGTTGGACTAGATGGCCCATGAGGTCTCTTCCAACTCTTCTATGATTCTATGAGCATGCCCAGTGTGGAGTGCATCTCCCCACATTAAAAAAGTGGATGTGGCTCTTAATGAGACATGCCACATTATCATTGGATGTCTACGCCCTACACCGCTGGAGAAATTATTCGGTGTAGCCGGCATTGCACCACCTGACAACTGTTGGGAAGTAGCAGCCAGCCATGAAAGGACCAAGGCAGTGGCATCTCTGGCCCATCCTCTGTTCCGATACCAGCCAGGACGTCAATGCCTTAAATCAAAAAACAGCTTCCTAAGATTGACAGAGACACTCACGGGAACACCCGAGCAAGCAAGAGTCCAAAAGTGGCAGGCTAAAGCCCAGAACCTCAGTCAGTGGCTAGCACCAGATGAGAGACCCCCTCCTGGGCACACAGAGGATGGGGGGGGGGGCTTGGGAGGCCCTGAACGGGCTGCGCTGTGGCACCCCCAGGCGCAGAGCCAACCTGCAGAAATGGGGCCGCACAGGGGAGTCCACGCACGACAGGCGAGTGCGGAGGAGAAGAGCCAAGCAGAGGCCGCCACAGCGCCGCCTGCGCCCCGCCACACGCACCTTCCCACGGCATCCCACCCCCAGGCATCTCTCCGTCCAAGGGCCCAGTTCTGGCCGAAGGACATGCAGCACCACGCCAACTCGATCGCTCCCTTCGTGTGTGTTTCTACACACCTTACCACTTGTACCCTCGAGTCACTTCTGGCATGATAAATAAATACTATGCGTCATTATTACTATTTTAATATTATTATATTCCTTACATTATTTTATATTATCATTATTAGGGTACAATATAATATATTGTATGTATATATACTTGTAAACCGCCCTGAGTCCCCTTCGGGGTGAGAAGGGCGGTATATAAATGTCGCAAATAATAATAATAATAATAATATTACACGTCGTTATTATTTCAATTGACGTCTTTGGGCGCCCTGCTTTCCTTACGTGACGCTGCGAACCCCCCCGCCAGGCCCCCCCCTCCTCCTCCTCCTCCTCCTCCTCCGCCGCCATCACGGCCTTCCCGACCCCGGACCCGCCTCTTCCGCAGGAAGTGACCACCCCCCTGGCTCTCCCCACCGGAACCCCTCCTCCGCCTCTCTAGGAAGCGAGCGCTCCTCTCGCTGGGCTTCCGCCCAGACCAAAGATGGCGCCCGGAGAGCGCGAGAGGGAGGCGGGGCCACGTGGGGTGCTGGGAGTGGTCGTCCCGGGCAGAGGCGGCGAAGGGCCGCGCACAAGGGCCATTCCCGGGACGTTATGAGCGCCGCCACTAACGCTCTTCCCTGGCTCAGCGCCCTGGCTCAAGGGGAGATGGACGTGGAGCCCGGTGGCCGTCCCTTTGGCGCCCTCTTGCGGGCACGGGAATATTGCCCTCGCCTTGGGCGTCTCACCTGCAGCCCTTTGCTGCCATCCAGTGGCCGGAAAGGGAAACTGCACCTCTATAGTATTACAGTAGCGTCTCCTTATCCAACGTTCGCTTATCCAACGTTCCTGATTATCCAACGCAGTTTGCCCCCCGCCCTGATCCACAGCTGTTTCTCTAGGCAGCAAGGATTGAACTTTTTATGGATTGAATTTCCGGCAATGTGGCTACTGTAAGTTCATTTTATGCAATTCTATCTTTATCTGTAGTCAATTTGTTAGTAGCCAATGTTTTTGTAGTCAATATTTATTTACTTACAGTATTTCTATTCCGCCCTTCTTTCTCACCCCGAAGGGGACTCAGGGCGCATCACATTATACACACAGAGGGCAAACATTCAATGCCCATAAACACATCAGACAGAGACCGAGACAGACAGACGCAGAGGCAATTTAACCTTCTCCTGAGGGGGATGTTCGATTCTGGCCACCGGGGGAGCAGCTGCTTCATCATCCACTCTGACCGCACTTCCTCATTCCAGGTCGTAAATTAGTTAGACTTACCTCCCCACTTTTATAAGTGGTACATTATTTCCTACTTGATACATGCAACTATCTTTCGGGCTGCTAGGTCAGCAATGAGCAGGGGCTATTTTTTTTAATTTTTAATGGACGGGTGCTCACCCCGCCACGGGCTGGCCTCGAACTCATGACCTCATGGTCAGAGTGATTTATTGCAGCTGCTCAACAGCCTGCGCCACAGCCCGGCTCTATTATTACAGTAGTGTCTCCTTATCCAACATTCGCTTATCCAACGTTCCTGATTCCAACGTTCCTGATTATCCAACGCAGTTTGCCTCCCGCCCCGATCCACAGCTGTTTCTCTAGGCAGCAAGGATTGAACGTTTTATGGATTTAATTTCCGGCAATGTGGCTACTGTAAGTTCATTTTATGCAATTCTATCTTTACCTGTAGTCAATTTGTTAGTAGCCAATGTTTTTGTAGTCAATGTTTTCAATATATTGCAATGTTTTGGTACTAAATTCATAAATACAGTGATTAGTACATAATGTTGGCGTGTTTTGGATTGCCTTTTCTGTCAATTTATTGTAAAACATGTTTTTGGTGCTTAATTTGTAAAATCATAACGTAAATGGATATTTAATAGGCTTTTCCTTAATCCCTCCTTATTATCCAACATTTTCGCTTATCCAACGTACGGCTGGCACGAATATGTTGGATAAGTGAGACTCGACTGTACGAGCTTGAAAAAGTCAATGTTTTCATTGTCCAAAATGCATAATGTTGCGGGTGAACTACAACTCCCATCATGCCAGGTTAACCCCCTGAAACTCCATCAGTGGTTAAACGTTGTCACGTTGAGTCAGACCTACACTTCCTGGAGGGGCGGACCCAGAAGGCGGGGCTGGGGGCTCCTGTTCGACTCCCTGGCCATTGGCCTGCGGGTCCCTCAGGGCTCCATTCCGTCCCTCGTGCTGTTCAATACTTACATGAAACCGCTGGGAGAGATCCTCCGGAGTTCGGTGTCAAATTTATGTGGATGACACCCAACTCTGCTACTCTTTTCCATGGAATACCAAGGGTGCCGTCCTGCCCCTAAGCCAGTGCCCGTCAGCAGTGATGGACTAGATGAGGGCTAATAAGTTGAAACTAAATCCAGCCAAGACAGAGGCACTCCTGGTCAGTCGGAAGGCGGGTCAGGGTCTGGAGTTACGGCCTGTGTTGGGTGGGGTCGCGCTCCCCCTGAAGACACAGGGGCGCAGTCTGGGGGTGATCCTGGACTCATCGCTGACTCTGGAGCCCCAGGTGTTGGCGGTGGCCAGGAGGGCCTTTGCACAATTAAAACTTGTGGGGCAGCTGTGTCAGGGGATAATGGGGGGCGGAGTGGATTCCAAAATTCATCATCCCGGTCTCACCTCCTTCTCCAGACTGTATTCCCATGCTGAGAAACAGCACTGGTCAAACAAACACTCCAGCAGACGAAGTCCAACTGTTGATTAACTTTATTTACATGTCTATTTACAGTTTGCAATTCTCGGCTTCAGAGCATAGCATTCATAGTCCATCTTCAGCGAATGCTCAAGCCGAACACCACCAATAAGATAAGACACACATTCCTCTGTCCAGAGGAAGTTCCAACCCTCAAAGGCAGGAAATCAAGCCTGATAGGTCATAGCAATGACAACAGGCTGTCAGTCAAAACTAGCCTGCTGTTAACTATTTCATTACTGAAAAATACACACTCTTGCTCATCAGCAGTAAACACTTGATTTACATTTCATACAAATACAACCATACTCCCAACAAGCTGGCCCTTAGCTTGAGACGCCAGATCTGGCCATGGTAGTCCACGCCTTAGCCACATCCCGCTTGGACTACTGGAATGCTCTCTACGTGGGGCTGCCTTGGAAGATAGTTCGGAAGCTTCAACTGGTTCAGAGACTGGCAGCGAGATTACTAACAGGAGCCCTCTAAAGGGAGAGATCCACTCCCATGTTGCGACAGCTCCACTGGCTGTCAGTCTGTTTCCGGCTAAATACAAAGTGCTGGTCATTACCTTTAAAGCCCTAAATGGCTCAGGTCCAGGCTACTTGACCAAACGCATCACCTCTTACAAACCAGCCCGGGCACTGCGGTCAGCGGAGGAGGCCCTGCTCTTGGTCCCACTCCCATCTCAAGTGCGATAGAGAGAGAGAGGGGGGGGGCTTCTTCGTGCCCCCCCCCCACCTCTGGAACTCCCTCCCTAAAGAAATAAAGCTGGCCCCCTCCCTCCTCTCCTTCAAAAAACAAGTGAAGACCTATTTATGCACACAAGCATATGGAGAGGAGGAGGAGGATTAGATAAAGAGAGATCACGACCGGGCCCTTGGCTGAGAACTATATTGTATCTGGACCTTCCTAGTCCACGCCAGCCCAATGGCCATCGTTTGACCACATCACCAACTGACATTGTGAACTTTAGTTGGCAGTTGTGAATTAATGTGGATGTTTGTTTGGATTTTCTGTTATTATATAATTTTGTTTGACTACATGTACTTTTTTAAATTGTTGATTTTAGCCTGTTCTTGTAAGCCGCCCCGAGCCCTAGGGGAGTGGCGGCATATAAGTTTGAAAAATAAATAAATAAATAAATTTATTGATGTTAGGTTTAATTTACTGATGTTAGGCTTTAATTCAATGTTAGGTTTCTCTGGGATTTTATGTCAGTATTTGTTTGTTTTACGGGGATATCGAATGTTTGCCATTGTATGTTGGAATCCACCCTGAGTTCCCCTGGGGAGATAGGGCGGAATACAAATAAAGTTTTATTACTATCATTACAAGTTTGCTCTCTCAATGCACCATAGGTGGGGGTCAGTGTGCTCTTTGGCTGCAGGGGAAACTACAGCTCCCACCGTAGTGGGCCAGTCCCCCCAGTTCCCTCCAGGAGAGTCTGTTGTCCATGGGGGTTCTGTGGGCCAAGTATTGTTGGTGGGGGTGGCAGTGTCTCCAGGAGCCGCAGTGGGTTAAACCAGGGTGCCCAAACGGAGGCCCGTGGGCTGGTTGTGTCCCTCCACGGTCATTTGCCTGGCCCCCACCCGCCCTCAGTTTGAGACTTAGGCTCGCCCAAAAACAATCCTAATTAACTTGACGATCTCATTGGCCAGAAGCAGGCCCACACTTCCCATTGAAATCCTAATAGGTTTATGTTGGTTAAAATTGTTTTTATTTTTAAATATTATAATGTTCTTTCCTTGTTGCTGTTGTTGTTTTTTGCACTACAAATAAGACATGCGCAGTGTGCATAGGAATGCGTTCGGGTTTTTATTTTCAAATGATAATTCGGCCCCTCCACAGTCTGAAGGATTGTGGACTGGCCCTGTGGTATTCTTCGTATATAACAAACTCACCAGCCAGCAGAGTCTTGTAGTAAAGGTGTTTATTCAAACACTAGGAAGGCTACTACTAAAGCTTTAATAATATAATAATAATAATACTTTATTTATACCCCGCCACCATCTCCCCAACGGGGACTCAGGGCGGCTTACATGGGGCCATGCCCAAAACCATAGAATATGACAGAATATAAAACAACATATCATAACACAATTTAACAATACAATAAATAATAACATACATTACAACCCAAAATTCAGAGAAAGCAATAAAAACCAGGGCAGGCCACATGAACACTAAGTTAAAACTCGGTGAGAAAGGCATATGAATAAAACCACGGGGAGCAGGGACATAAAATAGTGGAACAGTCTAGAGGATAGATATCCCAAGGGAATAACCGAAGGAAAATATGACAGTTACTCTCCAAAGGCACACCGGAAGAGCCATGTTTTCAAGTCTTTCTTAAAGGCTAGCAAAGCTTTGGCTACACCAAAAAGCGTTATATCCCAACCATCAGTAGCTTAAATACATTGCAGGTGTAACAACCAGAGAGTGCGGCTTAAAGGCACAGTATACCACATCTCCCCTTCATACATAATAACTACAGATCTCAGAAAACAAAACAAAATACATTTTATAGAAGTGCTTAAAAACATACATATCAAAATTACAAGAAGTTTCTGGGAGGCGGAGCCACAGACCCATGAGTGGATGCTGAAACCGGAGCTCCCATGAGGGGAAAGGAAAAATAAAGAAATTTAACTATTAGAAATGGACTCGCAGTGAGTAAAGAATATTTTTGGATGTGGGACTTGTCAAACTACCCATAAAAATCTTCAATGCCGAAAAAGAGCAGATAGGGAAGCCAGGATAAATTACTTTCGATTTTGACTCCGGACAGCGAGGCCTCCTTTAATGGCGATCAGATAAAGCTGAAATTAGCAAAGAGAAGAAAAAGATTTATGAAGTGAGGGGGCAGAAGCCGTCCCATTCAAAGAGAGAGGGGTGAGCAAAAGCAAATTAATTATTACTTACGGCCCCGTCCATCTGATAGAAGCCTGGAAAGGGTACAAGCCAAAGTTGCTGAGAATCAGGCTGACTCCCAAGAAACAAATAAAGACGAAATGGCGACAGCACAGAAAGCTGGGAGGAAGGAACCAGGAGAAGGAGAATGCCCAAGTACAAATGTAAACAATGAGATATTACAACAGATTAAGGGGCTCCAGGATCTGATTTTAAACAGCACCCAAGAAATTACATCTAAAATATCTGGGCTGGAAAATCAGATAAAAAATTTGCACTCAACATCACAGAAATTGGAAAAAAAAACCCAAGATCTGGATTTGAAGATTACAGCTACTGAAGCACAAGTGGCAGTGAACTCAATAGAGATAAAGCAATGCCAGGAAAGCCTTCAAAGGATGGATTTGAGGGTGATAAATTTAATGGACAGAGATAGGAGGATGAATATTCGAATTAGAAACTTTCCAGAGATAAACGGAGAAAACCCTGGGATATTAAAGAGAGAAATGATTAAATGGATAAAAGAAATCTCGCAAACAGACTGTGAGGAATCTTGGTTTGAGAGGATTCACAGGGTGGGATACAAGAAGAATACCCCTTTTCCTCGGGATATTTTGGTCAGATTTGGAAATTTCTACTATAAAGACAAAATTATGAAAGTATTAAGAGGACAAGTATCCCCATTAAAATACCAGGGGACACTAATACAGATTTTTCCAGACCTGTGCCCCGAAACCCTGGCATGGAGAAAATCTATTAAGAGAGTCACAACTATACTACAAAGTCAGAAGATTCCGTACAGCTGGGGCTATCCGGTACACCTGAGGTTTCGCTGGAGAAGCAACAACTACAAAATTACATCTTTAGATCAAGGTCTAGCGTTACTTCAGGAATTGAACTTGACAACTGAGGCAACAGAACCAGTACCGATGGAGAAGGAAAAAGAAGAGGAAAGGGGGAAGAAAGATGCAGCAACAGGAGGAGGAGATTAACATGGACTAATATGGACTAAGACTGGACTAATATGGACTAAGACTGGATTAATATGGACTAAGACTAAGACTGGATTAATATGGACTAAGATTGGATTAATAGGGACTAAAATGGATTAATATGGATCAATAGGGACTAATGTGGACAATGACTGGATTACGACAGGACTATTACTGGATTATTATTGGACTATGACTGGACTAAGACTGGAAAGAAGGAAGGAAGGAAGGAAGGAAAAAGACTGCGACAAGGACTGATTAATTCTATGTTGGAGTAAATTCTAGTAGTTAAGGTATTATATAAATAATTACCCTGGGAGATATCGGAATGAGCACACTCGGTGGGAAGAAGAGTCCCCTCCCCCCACCCCACAAAGAGGTTTGGAATAAACCAGGTTCGAGACAAGGGGTCTCTGAACGTAGTGGGGGGGAAGAAATAGGGGGAATACACTCCACAAGGGAAAGGGGCGAAGGGAGGGAGAGGGGGGTAAAACAGGGGAGGACACAGACTAGAGACCAGCCAAGTAGGATGGAAAGTGGATTTGTAATCAAATGGAGGAATATGTAAGGGTTGTATCTCTGAATTGTAAAGGTTTAGGCTCAGTTTACAAAAGGAAGATCATTGCGGACATGATATATAAAGCTAAAGCAAATTTTGCTTTTTTACAAGAAACACACCAAACAAAATCAGGGGTAAATGAGCTTAAGATGCTTGGATCTGTAACATATATAAAATCATATGGAACATCTAAATCGAAGGGTGTGGCAATTATAATTCAAAATCAATGTGGTTTTAACATAAAGGAAACAAAGATAGACGAACTAGGAAGATACATTATTATACAAGGGACAATGGGTGGTGAAGATTTTACTTTAGCCAATGTATATGCCCCAAACACCAATCAGGCAGAATTTTACGAAACAATATTTAAAGAGATAGAGGAAATACAAAAAGGATATTTGATTTTAGGAGGGGATTTTAATGGAATAATAGATGAGGAAATGGTTAAATCTCATTTTACAATGAAAAGGAAAGGGAAAACACAAAAAATACAATTTTAAGTAAAGTAATAAGGAATAAAAGGATGATTGATATTTGGAGAATGCTAAAGGGAAATGAGAAAAGATTTACATTTCATTCTATGGCTCATCAAAATTTCTCTAGGATAGATTATTTTTTTGTTTCACCAAACATGTTACCTAAGATAGTAGATGCTGGAATAGGAGTAATAAAATGTTCAGACCATGCATTAATAAGCTTGGATTTCCAAATAAAGAAGGATTACAAAACATATAAGAATTGGAAAGTAGGAAATGCAATATTAGAGAGTAATAAGATGGTAGAGAAAATAGCTAAAGAACTAGGAGAAATTTGGGAAATTAATGATAATAATCAATGTTCTTACGCAATGGTGTGGGATACTATGAAAGCAGTAACAAGGGGCCTTTTTATAAAAGAAGCATGTAATTTGAAAAGAGAGCAGGAAGTAGAGAGAAAGAAATTAGAGTTAGAAATCCAGGAATTAGAAAAGAGATATGTAAAGGACAAAGATAAACAAAGTTATCTTAAAGCTTTGGCAAAAAGGAAGGAACTAGAAAAATATAATTTAGAAAAAGCACAGAGGGATTTAATATATACAAAAAGGGAATATTTTGAATATAGTAATCGGAATTCTAAAATGTTAGCTAGAGCAGCACAAGATAAGAGAAGTAAAAACTTAATTGGAACTATTAAAGATAAATGGGGCAGAGAAGCTATCTCAATGAAAGAAAAATTGGCCGTTTTTCAAGAATTTTATCAAAAACTATATACAGCTGTTGATAATCCAAATAATAGGATAGAGGAGGTGATAGATAAATATTGGAAAATAGAACTACAAGAAATAGATTTAAAAAAAGCATGGAGCAATTAGTTTCAGAAAAGGAAATAGAAGAGGCTATAGATAAATTAAAAGGAGGGAAGACCCCAGGAATGGACGGGTTGGGACCGGAATATTATAAAAAATTTAAATTAATGTTGGTACCAAAATTAAAAGAATTATATAATAGGATAATGGCAGGAGAACAGATCCCACCGTCGTGGCAAGAATCAAGGATCATATTAATTCTAAAACCAAATAAAGATCCTACAGATCCTGGTTCATATAGACCTATCTCCCTTATAAATCAAGATGCTAAAATATTGACAGTAATAATGGCAAAGAGAATAAATAGCTTCATATATAATTATATTCAAAAAGATCAATGTGGATTTATCCCTGGAAGAAATATGTCAAATCTAGTGGGACGAGTACTAAATATAATTCATAAAATTAAGGGGAAAAAAATCAAAGGCAGGGATATTGGCCCTAGATATATTCAAAGCATTTGACTGTGTCTCATGGATGGCATTAAAAAAAATATTAGAAAAATTTGGATTAGGAGAGAGATTTAGAGGATTGATTGATAAATTATACTCAACTAATTATGCTGCAATTCAAGTAAACGATGGCCTAACAGAGAAAATAAGATTAACCCGAGGGACAAGACAGGGATGCCCCCTTTCACCTACCCTATTTGCAATAGTTATAGAAATATTAGCAAATATGATAAGAGAGGATACAAATATAAAGGGGATATGGGGGGAAGGAAGATACAAAATATGTTTATTTGCAGACGATACACTATTATCCCTTGAAAATCCAATAGAACAGTTAAAAAGAATAGAAACACACTTAACAGAGTTTGGGGAAGTCACAGGCCTTCAAGTTAATTGGAACAAATCAGAAATTTTATTATTTAATTACACTAAAAAAGAGGAAGAGAGAATAAGAGAAGAGGGTTTGTGTAGAATAAAAATAAAGAAGTCAATAAAATACTTAGGAATCAATATATCTAAAGAAATTGGCAATTTAGAAAGAGATAATATAATCAGATTAAGAAAAAATGTTAAAGACACTCTGGCTAAATTTACCAAGCTTAAATTGTCTTGGTTTGGTAGAATTGCATTAATAAAAATGAAAATATTACCCAAAATAAATTTTTTGTTTAGAATGCTACCTTTCAAAATTTCAACTGGTGAAATTACAAATTGGCAGAATATGATAAATACCTTTTGTAATGGGAATAAAAGGGCTAGAATAAATAAGGAAAAATGGTATAAAATACAAAAGAATGGAGGTCTGGGAATACCAAACTTAAAACTATACTATATGTCAAATCAATTAAGGTATATTATTGAAGGGATTATAGGACAAGAGGATTTAGAATGGTTAGAAGAAGAGAGTAAAGATATAGATATGAAATTAGAGAATATTTTCTTCATAGGGAAAACCAGGAATTCGGAGAAGAAATGTATTAGAAATTTGGGCCAAGTATGAAGAAAAACTAATACCACCAATCTCCCCATTAACACCGGTGTTAATTACAAAAAAATTTCCCAATGAATCTCAAAAGGGAATTAGAAAGAACATTTAAAGAAAAAGGAATGATAAAATTAAAGGATTGGGAATCAAAAATGAAGAATCTAGGAGAAATAAGGAATCAACTATCAGGGAGTATTGGGTGGTATAAAGTTCTACAATTGGAAAGATGGGCAAGGGAAATAAGAAATAAATATAAGGGAGATAGAGAACTTACAAAATTTGAGAAGATGATTAGTCAAAGGGGGGGAAGGGAAGGAAAAGAAAGAACCAAAGGTATAACAAGTGATATTTACAAATTGCTAATAGATAAAGAGCAGGAGCAGGATCACCTTAAAGAAATGTGGGAGTTAGATTGCAATAAGGAAATACACCCTCAAATCTGGAAAGAAATGTGGAATATGCGTATATTAAAAAACATGTCTATAAGAATAAAAGAGAATTATTATAAAGTGGTTTGGAGATGGTACCTCACACCAATTAGATTAAATCAAATTGATAAATACTCTAAGCAGTGCTGGAGGGGCTGCCAGGAAAATGGTACATATATACATATGTGGTGGTCCTGTAAATATGTTCAAAAATTTTGGGAGAACGTTTTTAAAGAAATAAAGGGAATCACCAAAACAGAAATAATAGGAACGCCTGAAATAGCACTGTTGTCATTTATGGATAATATTCAAGTATCAAAAGAGTTAAAGGAACTAATCGCCAATTTGCTAACAGCAGCAAGATTGTTAATAGCCAAAAAATGGAAAGGTAGTGAGGAGTGCCAATTGGAAGAATGGAATAAGGAGATTTGGGATATTGCGATAAATGATAAATTGACATGTAAGATTAAAATTAAAAGAGGGATATTAAAAAAGGATGATTTTGGGAAGATATGGGGAAAATTTATAGAGTTTGTATATGTAGAAGGTAAGGGGAAAAAACTGTAAAAGAAACAATTGAATTTTGGAAATAAATATTGTAATTGGCTGGTCTGGGGTGAAGGGATACCACTAGGTGAGGGGTAATAAAAGGTAAATAATATGAGTATATAATATAGAGAGTGAAAATACTATATGAGCTTGATATACATAACTCTGTATTGCAAATTTATTTAAGAATGTATAAGTTTTAAGTATAAATAAAAAAAAATAAAAAAAACAACAAAATTACAAGAAGTTTCTCATTAAAACTTGGCAGCTTCATTACATCACTAGACAGGTAAGAGAATATGATTGTCTTCTTTGGGGCCAGAGGTCACTAGTACTTAGCCCACCGTTGAGGATGGTCTTCAGCACCATCCTTCTAAGGAGTGTGCTTTACAGGTTCAAACACAGGCCTGCCATGCAATGTCACATACGTTGGCTGTCTGTCTGCTGTTACATGTGTGTCACTTTTGTTCACAAAAATCCCTTTAGAACCATTATATGTTGTATTTCCTTGAATGGTACTTTCAGGTGTCTGGTTCCGTTGTTTTAATTGACGCCTATTACACCAATATACGCGCCCGTCCAGATTCTTTATTAGATATGACCGAGGTTGTTTACATTTTTCTATCACTACGGCAGGAAGCCATCTTTCTTTGTGGTCATTGGATTGCATCCATACCAAATCTCCCTCTCTTAGGGGTTTGAGGGGTCTTGCTGTTTGATCATAAAAATGCTTTTGTCTTTCCTGAGCTCTTTGTAGATCTTGACGCACATTAATAGGAATCCTAGGACATAGTAAGTCAGTTGTTATGGGAAGTTTACTTCTCAGCATTCTTCCCATCAATATTTGTGCAGGTGAATATGATAGTCCTGTCACAGGTGTATTCTGATACTCCAACAATGCTGCATACAGATCACCCCTTGCCTTTCCTACTTTGTGTATAAGTTGTTTTATGGACTGAATGGCTCGTTCTACCATGCCATTAGATTGTGGATATCCCGGACTACTAAAACACTGTTCAAATCCCCATTCTTTTGCAAATATTTTGAATTCTTGACTCACAAATGGCATATTATCACTCACCACAATTATTGGAGTTCCATGTCTTGCAAACACAGATTTCATCTTGACAATTACTGTTCTTGCAGTTTTATCAGGTAAACTTACTACTTCTGGATATTTTGAGAAATAGTCAGTTACCAAGAGAAAGGAGCGAATGTCCTGTTCAAATATATCCACTCCCACCTTCTGCCATGGCCCTTCTGGGATCTCATGGGGTTTATGCGGTTCCTTTTGATTATTTGGGGCAAAACAGGCGCACACAAAACAACTTTCAACAGTTGACTCAATATCTTTTGACATACCAGGCCAGTACATCAACTGTCTTGCTCTTTCTTTGGTTCTTTGAATCCCTTGATGGGACTCATGCAGCTGTGCAAGAACATTTTGTCTTTGGCTTGCTGGAATGATTATTCTTTCTCCCATGAAAAGAACCCCATCCCTACACCTTAAGTGATCTTTAACCGGCCAAAAGGGTTTTGCTATTGGAACCACCTTTCTCATATACTTTGGCCATCCTTGGTTTAGGTATGTTTGAATCATCCTAAGCTGGGGATCATTTTTTGTTGCTTCTTGTACTATACCCATTTTATCTGGGTGCATGGCTAATGTATTCACTTCGTATATCACTTTCTCATCTCCTATTGGATTTTCCTGACTTCCAGGGGGGATCAACCGTAGCTCTTGACAGGACTTCTGGTGCGGGAAGCATGGCGGCAGGACAGAGGCTGTGAGAGCTCTCTCTCTCGCCCCAGCATCTTGGGAGATCGGGTGAGCTGTTGCTTCCCCTTTCTGGTGGATCGACTCGGGAAAGGCTGCAAACCCACTCGGGGGGGTCGAACCGACGGCCCAGGAGCCCCATTCCCCTCAAGGGAGGGGGCCAAGGGCCCGGATGAGACCCCCCCCATAGGGACGCAGACTCCCGGGAGAGCAACCCTGAGTACCAGAGGGCCCCAGGGATACTGCCGACCACCCGCATTTTGACCTCAGAAAAACATCGAAAAAGTGAGTTGAAGAATCTTTTCTGTCTTTAAAGTAGGAAAGAACATATTAGGACCAGATCCAACAACTCAAACCTAATTAAACCTAATTAATTAGACCGAGTGGCAAGGACCCACCGCCAGACCCCAGAACTCATCCGAGCTATCTAAACTAATCTAAAAGACTAACGGAGTAACCCCTAAATTATACTAACACCCTAGAGCTGGGGATATAAGAAAGAAGGTCTTACAAAAGGGGGACCGCCGACCGGAGCCCTCCTAAGCCTCCTACCAAAAACAAAGGATCCCTCTTAGAGTAAAGCCTCCCTTAAGAAAGCCCTATATACTAAGATCGTCTCTTTTCAAATTCTTAAAGACACAGGGAAGGAAAGCAAAGAAACTCATGAGGACTGACCTTGACTACAGGATTGTTTAGTCTACACACGAAGAAATTAAAAACAGTTCAGGGAGCAGGAGCTGAAAGTGGCGAAAAAGAGGAGGGGAAGGAGGAGGGAACGGACCTGCGGCAAACGAAGGGCGGTGACGCTGTGAGGAGGGAGAGAAGGAAGTAGGGCCGCTGGAAGAACGCAGGACGCAAAGCAGACTGCGTCAGAGGGCGGCAGGGACGAGCCATGCAGTTGACGTGCGAGGGAGGAGCAACTTAAGAACATAGAGATAGGAAGGATAGAACCCGGAAGAAGACAACAGCGAGGGAGGGGAGTTTGGAGATTCAAGAACATATAGGAAGGACAGAACCCAGAAGAAGACAACAGCACGGGAAGGGAGTTTGAAGATCCAAGAACATAAAGAAAGGAAGTATAGAACCCGGAAGAAAATACAGCGACAGGGAGTTTAACGGACATTATAGACTTCCATAGTACAAAAAAAAGGACTGCTCAGACAAAGAAGAGTGAACAAAGAGCAACAGAGGTAAAGGAGAATAAGAAGTGGCAAGAACAGAGATCCTTAAAAGATCAGAGACTATAAAGACTGTGCAACGAGCAAAGATAAGTAGCAAATTATTCACAGCACAAATCACTTTTAACAACTAATTTAAATTAACTTAAAGTAATCTAGTAATTATAATTCTCAGTCATTCAATTCATCTAATTAACTCTGATTCACGTAAGGAGGCACTCATCTATAGTTTAATCAGCTACTGTATCTACTGAGAATTAACCTGCGGACAGCTTATTACCCCAAATCGAATCAACTAAGGAAAAATACAGATCTCTACCCACCTAATCAAGATAATTAAACTGAATCCAACTGCATACAAATATAATATGTTGAATTTCCACTCCAATGCTTTGATATATACTATTTAAGACAATTTACTGTTCCTAACTCCAGATCACATAATTAAATGTATACCTATTAACATCAATCAATTTATATACAATACAAATTAATCAGTAAATAAGTAAATAAACAAATAATAAATAATTAAAAAAGAAAAACGAACCAAAAAAACCAAGCAATAAGCAGAAAGGAAGAAAGAAATTAATTAACTCCCCCATTTCTACTTCAATAAGTGAATCAATACAAGCCAATCTAATCTTATAAGCCTGCCCAAACCACAAGAATGACTTCACAAAAGATGAAAGGAGAAAAGCAACTTAAAGAGGACGAAAGACGACTGCTCCTAACCTCAGGTCTAGCCAGAAGAAACTCTCTACAGGACGAATTTTCACTAAAAGATGTTATGCGAGAAATTCAAAGACTTACGGAAAAACAAGATACATATCAGGAACAACTAACATCAATAAACAAAGAAATTAAAACCATGAAGAAGGAAATTCTAGAAGATCTTGGAGCAATGAAAAGAAATATTTCAAATCTCCAACATGACATCAAAGAGATAAAATCAGAAAGAATACAGCTGGCTAAGTCTCAAAAACAACAACAAGAGGCCATAGATCAACTTTGGGACAAGACAACCAGACTAGAAGAGAAACAGGAGAGGCTGGAGCAACATGAAATGGAACTACAACTTAGATATAGGAATATAAGGGAGGAGGCCAAAGAGGACATAAGACAAATCGCGATTCAACTACCAGCTAAATTAATGGAATGTGAAGAGGATGAGATGGAAGACAAAGTAGACTGTGTTTACAGAATTTCAACGAGCTATGCAAAGAAGAATAGAGTGGAGAGGGATGTCATAGTTCACTTCACAAAAAGGAGAAATAGAGATGAAATTTTAAAACGAAATAACACGACCCAGACATATTACAAAGGCAAGAAAGTGGCAATACTAAAAGAAATACCTCCAATGATACTAAACAAGAGAAAAAAAATATGCTTTTGGCTGAAGAACTAAAAAAATACAACATAAGATTCCGATGGGGAAAATCTGAAGGAGTGATGGTAACATTCAGAGATGAGCGTTTTTGGTTGACCTCGGAAGAAAAAGCAAAAGCTTTCTATACAAAATTGAAGAAAGACATGGATGGAAAGAAACTGGCGGAGTGGGAGAACCCAAACAAAAGAGCGAGAACAGTATCCCCAGAGAAGGTGGATATTCCAAGCGGAAGGACAAAGATGCCTCTGGAAAAAGTAGTGGAGGGGAAAGAAGGAAAACAAAGCTATGGAATGGTCCCTTAAGTGCTTTTCAAACAACGTCAATGGGCTAAATTCACCTAGTAAAAGGAAAAAGCTTGCAAACCAACTGAAGAAAGAGAAGTATGACCTCATAGCTTTACAGGAGACAAACATATCTCAAAGACACGTTGCCCACCTGGAACAAAAATTATTAGGGAAGGAATTTTATTCATCTGCACCAGAAAAGAAGAGGGGAGTGGTAATTTACATCAAGGATACTATACCAGCAAGGCTGGCATTCAAAGACACAGAGGGCCAAAAACCAAATACATTGAAAATCTCCAAAAATTGATTTCAGATCAGGAGGTAGGCAACATAATGTTAATTGATGATTTCAATGGGGTGATGGAAGCACAATTGGACAGAAACCCACCAAATAATAAAAAAGGATCAATTATGAATATGGATGAACTGACATTTCTGATCACCAAAACCCAGGGTAAAAGGAAAAATAGGACTAACTGGACTCCGTTCAAGGATTGGATGAAAGAAAAAAACAAAACCTACATTTAAAATGAAGAGAGAAAACGGAATAGACTATAACACAGCTTAAGACAAACACAGTGGACAATTTCATTATTTTTTCTTTACGACACCCCACTATAAAGAAGAAAGGAAGTTCTATATATTTCTTTTTCTTTTTAAATTTTTTTTCTTTTAATTTTTCCCATTTTTATGTATGTGTGTGTGTGTGTGTGTGTGTGTGTGTTCCACAGAATTGGAGCATAGGTCGAAAAGGCTCTACGCCTTGTAGCTTCCAGGTGTACCTCCCTTGGGCCTGGTACGTATAGGAGATTTTCCTGGGAGGATCAAGGTGACCACTGATGGAAAAAAGGAATGAGGCAGTCCCTAAGATATAATGGTCCTTGGCCATTTCGAGCTCTAAATGTCAGGATCAGTATCTTGTAAGAGATCCGATGTTCTATTGGTAGCCAATGCAGTTGTTTCAGAATCGGTGTAATATGGGATCTTATAGATGATCCCGCTAGCAGCCTGGCCGCCGCATTTTGGACCATTCAGATCTTCTAGGTTTTTGTCTTCGTATATAACAAACTGACCAGCCAGCAGAGTCTTGTAGTAAAGGTGTTTATTCAAACACTAGGAAGGCTACTACTAAAGCTTTGGCTACACCAGCATTATATCCCAACCATCAGTCATTTAATTACATTGCAGGTGTAACAACCAGAGAGTATGACTTAAAGGCACAGTATACCACAGGCCCTCTGCTTAAAAAGTTTGAGGAGGCCTGGGTTAAAGCCTTGTCCTGGCTGAACTGCTGACCCTCAAACCCCTCCAGTAGGTTGTTGGTCATGGAGGCGGGTCTGTGTGCCAAATTATCATAGAATCATAGAATCATAGAATAGTAGAGTTGGAAGAGACCTCATGGGCCATCCAGTCCAACCCCCTGCTAAGAAGCAGGAAATCGCATTCAAAGCACCCCCGACAGATGGCCATCCAGCCTCTGCTTAAAAGCCTCCAAAGAAGGAGCCTCCACCACAGTCCGGGGCAGAGAGTTCCACTGTCAAACAGCTCTCACAGTGAGGAAGTTCTTCCTGATGTTCAGGTGGAATCTCCTTTCCTGTAGATTGAAGCCATTGTTCCGTGTCCTAGTCTGCAGGGCAGCAGAAAACAAGCTTGCTCCCTCTTCCCTATGACTTCCCTTCACGTATTTGTACATGGCTATCATGTCTCCTCTCAGCTTTCTCTTCTGCAGGCTAAACATGCCCAGCTCTTTAAGCCGCTCCCCATAGGGCTTGTTCTCCAGACCCTTAATCATTTTAGTCGCCCTCCTCTGGACGCTTTCTAGCTTGTCAACATCTCCCTTCAACTGTGGTGCCCAAAATTGGACACAGTATTCCAGGTGTGGTCTGACCAAGGCAGAATAGAATAAGGGGGAGCAGGACTTCCCTGGATCTAGACGCTATTCCCCTATTGATGCAGGCCAGAATCCCATTGGCTTTTTTAGCAGCCGCATCGCATTGTTGGCTCATGTTTAACTTGTTGTCCACGAGGACTCCAAGGTCTTTTTCGCACACACTGCTGTCAAGCCAGGCATCGTCCCCCATTCTGTATCTTTGATTTCCATTTTTTCTGCCGAAGTGAAGTATCTTGCATTTGTCCCTGTTGAACTTCATTTTGTTAGTTTTGGCCCATCTCTCTAGTCTGTCAAGATCGTTTTGAATTCTGCTCCTGTCTTCTGGAGTGTTAGCTATCCCTCCCAGTTTTGTGTCGTCTGCAAACTTGATGATCGTGCCTTCTAACCCTTCGTCTAAGTCGTTAATAAAGATGTTGAACAGAACCGGGCCCAGGACGGAGCCCTGCGGCACTCCACTTGTCACTTCTTTCCATGATGAAGATGACGCATTGGTGAGCACCCTTTGGGTTCGTTCGCTTAGCCAATTACAGATCCAGCTAACCGTAGTTTTGTCTAGCCCACATTTTACTAGTTTGTTTGCCAGAAGGTCGTGGGGGACTTTGTCGAAGGCCTTACTGAAATCCAGGTACGCTACATCCACAGCATTCCCTGTATCGACCCAAATTAGGTCCAAGTTCATCATTGGTGGGTTCAGAGTGCTCTTTGATTGCAGGTGAACTACAAACCCCAGTACCTACAACTCCCATGGGGGTTCTTTGGGCCAAATGTGATCCAGGACCATTGTGGGTAGGGGTCACAGGGCTGTGTCTTGATACAGGGTGAACTACAACTTCCATCCTGTTGAGTTAGTGCCCCAAACCCCATTGTTTAGTTCTTCAGTTGTTGATCAATTCCACTCTGTTTGCTGTGTACCATAGAAAGGGGTAGGAAAGGGTTATGGGAGAGGCAGTGGGCGGGGACTTGCAAATTCCACACCAATGGAGAGAGAAAGGAACACTGGGAAGTGTCTGTAGTGCAGGAAAAACAGAAAATCTAGGGGGAAATTGTCTCCAAATGGAAGCCTTCACTTGGGTGGTGGGCAGGATGGTGTTTGTGGAGGACGTGGGAAGGGCTCTTGGACTTGTTCAGGGTGCTTGCTATGATCTGCAGTGTCATTGGAGGCTCCTCAGCACTCAGCTGTTTGTGGAGGTGGGAGCCTGTCTGTGTAAATGGACACCCGTGACACATCACACTAGAGTGTAAAGTGGGCCATATTGCATCAATGTGCCAAGTTTGGTAAAGTTTCGTCATTCATGGACATCACAGTGGTCTGTGGGAGGTGAATTGGATGAAGGTACTGCAAATCCCACAATCCTTGCTCTGTCCTACCCCAAGCTGCTGCAGCATATAAAGTGTGTCATTTCGGATATGTGTGCCAAGTCTTGTTCAGATCTGTCCTTCCTTGTAGTTGCAGTGGTCTCAGGAAGTGAGTGAAGGTACTGGAAATCCCATGATCCATGGTACATCCTCCTCCAAACTGCACCTGGGTGTAAAGGGAGTCACAAGGGTTCTGACTCACAAGTCTGGAGACCCATCCCAGTCTACTTTCCGCACCGGAAGGAGAGGGAGGAAGCCTGGCCTCTCCCGGTCCACCAAGAAGACAGGAGGCGGGGTGGCCCGGATGCTCTCCCCACAGAGGGTGACTGCTCCAGGCCCTATGCGCGGGCAGATGGAAAAACGCTTGCTGCAACATCTTAAACTACCGACATATCAATAAGCACAACATGTACTTAGGGCTCCCCTGCACGTGTTCAATGTAACTTCCTCCAGCGTTAGTATGCGTCAGATAGTATGAAGGCAGCCTTTCAAAGAGGGATTCGTTCTGCCGGAGGGGGCCCTCCTGCCCCCTCCGGCGGGTCTGCGCACGGGAGGTGGAGCGCAGTAGGGCCTCGACGGGAACTCGCCTGACCTGGGCTTGTCCGCATCACGATCGGCTCGGGTCGGGGGCCGAGGGCTCCGAGGCTCCGGGAGTGTGGGGCCGTCAGGCTCCGCTGCCGCGCCTGCCCCGTCCGGCGGGTCTGCGCCGGGGCGTGGAGCGCGGTAGGCGTCGCCGTCGACGCGCCGCTCTTCCCTTTCCGCCGAAGGACGGACGTGTCCCAATCCGGGGGGGCGCAAGGGGGGGACCGAGTCGCTTTCCTCGCGCCGGCCGAGTCCGTCGGGTCTTCTCCGGACGCGGAGCGCGGTGGTCGTGCTCGGTTGTTTCCCCTCCCTTACTCGCGAGGTGCAAAAAGTCACGTCGCTGAAAATCTCCGCGCGCGTACCGGCGAGGCGCGCACGCCCTCCCCTCGGCAGTTTCTGCTCCCCGTCGGCCTCCACGAGTCTCCGCCGCCTCCCCGGAACTCCAAGGCGGGCGAACCCGAGCGGTTTGCTCCCGTCTGCGGAAAAGAACCGGCGAGAAGCGCCCCGCCAGGACGCCGCCGGTCCACCGCGGGCAGGGCCGCCCGAGCGGAGGGCGCCTCCCCGGCACTCTGACTCGTGGAACCCGGGCGGGCGGGCGGGCGGGGGGCTCCCGTCGGCAGTAAAGAACGGGGACGACGTAGGGCCCCGCGCCTTCCCCCGGGGAGCCTGCGGGAACCGCGTCTGGCCGATTCGGGAGCCGGCGCCCGTCACCGGGGCCGAGGCGGGGAGGCGTCCGCCCTCGCGGTACCCTTAACGGCCGCCGAAGGCGCACGGCTCCCCTCGGCCAATCTTCCTCCAGGCGCCGGGGAGCACGACGCAGCCGCGGACCGAGGCGTCCTCCCCTCGCCCGCCGGTTCCGCGCCGGTCGCGGGGAGCGGCGGTGAAGCTCGGTCACGTCCCCTCCCTTACTCGCGAGGAGCGAAAAGTCACGACGGCGAAAATCT